>NC_091286.1:128475068-128781718 GCF_032444005.1 Ranitomeya imitator
CCTAAACATTTCTGGTGCAAGAAATTACTTTCGTAAGTCACATGCTTAGGGAAAGGAAGTCCACCTGTGTGCAATTATCACATAGTAGGTCAGTATATACACACCTTCTCTGAAAGGCCATAAAGGCTGCAAAACCATTAAGCAAGAGGTACCACTAACCAAACACCACCATAAGGACCGAGAAGATCTCCAAACAAGTCAGGGAAAAAGTTGTTGAGAAGTACAAATCAGGGTTGGGTTATAAAAAAATAACAAGGGAAGACATACGTATGGAGGAAGGTGCTGTAGTCAGATGACACCAAAATTGAACTTTCTGTCCACTAAGGTAAAAGCTATGTCTGGCACCAAACAAACAACTCATCACCCCAAGAACACCATCCCCACAGTGAAACATGGTGGTGACAGCATCATGCTGTGGGGATGTTTTTCGGCAGCAGGGACAGGGAAAATGGTTGGAATCGAGGAAAAGTTGGATGGTGCAGTGATATTCTTGAGCAAAACCTGTTTCAGTCTGTCAGTGGTTTGAGACTGGGACAGAGTTTCACCTTCCATAAGACAACGACCCAAAGCATACTGCTAAAGCAACACTTTAGCGATTTAAGGGGAAACATATAAATGTTATGGAGTGGCCTAGTAAAAGCTCAGACCCTAATCCAATTGAGACTTTGTGGCCAGACTTTAAGATTGCTGCCCGCCAGAAGAAACCACCTAACTTTTAGGGAGGTGGAGCAGTTTTGCCTTGAGGAATGGGCAAAAATCTAAGTGGCAAGATGGGGACGCTCAGAGATTTATCCAAAGCGTCTTGCAGCTGTAATTGCCGCAAAAGGAGGTTCTACAAAGTACTGACTTTAGCGGGGCTGAATAGTTGTGCAGACTGAAGTTTTTAGTTATATGGTTTCATTTGTGGCGTGCTTCACAATAAAAAGAAAACCAAAAAATTCACAGTTGTAGGCATGCTGATTACATGAACTAATGCAAACAGTGAAAAAAAAAATGTACAGAAATTTGGCAAATTTTCTCAGTAGCGTGTACCTACAAGCACCTCGCTAGAAAGGTTACTGCAGTTAGGGACACCACTTTGGCGGGCATGAGTAGACATGCTCCATCCATGTTTCTACCCAGCTCTGCCCACTTTATGGGGTACTGGGTAGGCGAGTGTGCGTGAAATAGACTGGCTATAAAGTTGGTACTTTTGAGTATAGCCAATATTAATATCACACAAATAAAAAGAATAAACTCTAGTCAGGTCATTTTACAAAATATAGGCCCCACTTGATCATGAGTGGTGTAAACAACACTGGGCTTGTTGATTTAGCATACTAGAGAGTCAGACACTCCTGATTAACCGCCACGCCTCTTAATGAATCTGGACAGTTGGACAAGTTTTGTGCACCTAACCACAAATCCTACTCCAGTCAGGGACTGGAGTAAAATTTGTGGAGTAAGGAATTCAGCCATTCATCATGAACTTGATGAGCAGGGGTTGCCATGCCCTTATTTTGCCCCAGCTTTGCTTACTTTGTTGGAGCTGGATAAAAATGTGAGAACGCCATAAGATGCAAAATGTTAGCGCAGCCTTGCTAAAATGTTGTGACTTTTCAGAATTCTGGCATAAAAGCTTAGATGAATCAGGCCCTTAGAGATTTTATTTTCATCTTCTATACTACGTGTACATTAGGGTGCACCATAAGATGCATTTTTTAACCCAGTGTTAAAGGAAGAGGCATCAGCCCTCCTGGCATGTCTGCAGTAGTAAATTTTCTACATATTTCAACATTGAGCACCTTTCCCCCTTATTCATTCAGGAAATATACCGTAGGTATATGAAAACCTTGGTGTCCCCAATTGGGGTGTGTTCCTCCAGAGTCCAACACTGTCCAATGAGTACTGTGTCACACACAACAGGGACACTCCACTTTGATAAAGGAATGACAGACAGCAATTATTTCATTTCCAGTATACACCTGAGGAACGGTACAACAGAGTTAAGAAAAGATATGGAATTTCCTGCAAAACACAAGTATTTACTAAAACAAACATGTCCGGAATGCCGATCAGTCCTTGAAGTGTAATGTTATTCAGTGCCAGGTAATAATCGGACTTTGAATTTGGAATATTTGTGGATTTCTTTAGGTTGCAAAATCAAACTAAAATGTAGCCAAAAACTATTTGAGTGGATGAGCGCCATAGCTTCCTGGCCATCATAACCAGCAGGTGAGGTCATTCCTCCACCTTCATATGATCTGACTCTAGGTCAGGGTCACAGGGAGAGGAGATAAAAGCCACACAAGTGCTAATTAAATTCAACTCTTGTGTTATTGCCAATATGTTAAGATAAAGGTTGGTTTATTTTCCCTAGAAAACCATCCATGCTGTGAGCGAACCCGGGCCAACCATAACATGAAGAAAAACAAGCTTCAAGCAGACTGTGATAACAAGTATAGGGGTGGCACCACTAAATAAAACATGGAAGGGAGAAGTAAATCTCCGCAGGTTCCGTGTTATTACACTCCTACCCGTGAACCAGGTTACCGACATACTGTTCTAAACAGTAAATAAGTAGATACTTTAGAATGGGCGCCATATAATATGTTCCAAATGTCCTGAAGAGCAATTACCACATCAGATGGTAGAAAGACAAATTACATTAACCCTTCCCTGTAAGGCTACGTTCACATTAGCGTTCCGCTAATGTGCGTCGCTGTTGCGTCGGCGACGCAGCGGCGACGCGCCCCTATGTTTAACATGGGGGACGCGTGCGTTTTTTTGTTGCGTTTTCCGACACGTGCGTCGTTTTCGACGCTAGCGTCGGACGCAAGAAAATGCAACAAGTTGCATTTTTCGTGCGTCCGATTTTTGTCAATAAACGACGCACGCGTCGCAAAACGCAGCGTTTTTGCGTGCGTTTGCGCGCTTTTTTTGTGCGTCGTGCGTTGCGTCGCCGACGCAGCGGCGCGCAACGCTAATGTGAACGTAGCCTAAAGAGTGTATCATTAACGTGCTGCAGGGAAGGACAGATAGGTCCTTGCTACTAAAGCTTCTGCCACGATAAACAAATGGGTTCAACTATCTGCAAGGAGTTTGTGTGTTCTCCCCATGCTTGCGTGGGTTTCCTCCTGCTTCTCCAGTTTCCTTCCACACTCCAAAGACATACTGATGGGGAATTTAGATTGTGAGCCCTATTGGGGACTAATGACGCTATATAAGCAAAGCATAATAACCATAGCCAGGGTTCTTCCGGGAGGCAAAATCAACACATACAGGGTAAAGGGGTCAATGTACCCCTCACTATAGCATGAGTGGCGAAGGAAAAGGACCCCGAGAGTACTTGCATCTGTGATCATGCCCCCATGGAGTAGCCAGAGGAGAAAGAAAAAAATAAAGAACCTTTTCTATGACATCACCCCTGTCTTGAGTATGTGCTCTTTGACACATAGTGGAGGGGGTGAGTGTACATAATGGGGGTATTTTAAAATAAAAGAATATAAGAGGATAAGCATTTGCTCCTCTACACCAGTGTATGCCATTTACAGTATGTATAACTAAGGGAAAAAGTAAAACTTACTTTGTCCCAATTCTATTTTTGTTTAATTTCACAGAAAAGAATATGGAGCTTGGAAAACCTTGTATAGCACAGGGTACATGGTTGTATAGGAATCGAGGAATGGTGTACGGAAACCATAAGAGTGTACCCTAATATTAGTGGGTTCCCTTTAGAGTACAGTGTAATACAACAATTGGCTCCACCGCTCATTCTTAGCAATGCCTGTAACATTATTCTCCAGGTACGCAGCTCCCAGCACTAAAAGGCAATACAAGCCATAGAAATCCTGAGCAAGCAGTAAATACATTCCTAAATCTGGAATATGTTTGCTCCTTACCTATCCTAACAATGTGCAAAACAATGTTCAAGGCAGCACAGGGAAGAAAGAAAAATGATCTTGTTAACCCCCTGCAGAAAGGATCTTGTCTGCCCAACTACAAGCATCCATACAATGAAGTTAAAGTATCATTGTGTGATGATGTACACTTGAAAAGAATGCTAAATAGGGCTTGTTCTGGGCTGAAAAACGTATAATTATCTATCCATAGGACGTCATTAATATGATATCAGTGGAGATCGGACACACGCCACCACAATCAGCTGAAATCTGCGCCAGCAGTAATAAACAGGGTGGAACACAACAGCGCTAGTGATGAGCGAGTATACTCGTTACTCGGGTTTCTCCGAGCACGCTCGGATGGTCTCTGAGTATTTGGATGTGCTCGGAGATTTAGTTTGTCGCCGCAGCTGCATAATTTATGGCTGCTAGACAGCTTGAATACATGTGGGGGTTGCCTGATTGTTAGGGAATTCCCACGTGTATTCAGGCTGTCTAGCAGTCACAAATCATGCAGCTGCGGCGACGAAAAATAAAACTCCAAGCATGCCAAAATACTCAGAGACCACCCAAGCATGCTGGGGGAAACCCAAGTAACGAGTATACTCGCTCATCACTAAACCGCGCCCTACACCGATTTGTGGCCGCTGCCAAGTACTGCGCTTTATCTACCATTCACTTGAATGGGAAATAAATGCCCCGTATATTGCTTATGCTCAGCTGCTGCAGATCAGCAGATCAAGGGGTGCTGGGTGATAAAATTATGTTTTTACTGTTACCAGTTTGGGGTACATATTAGGGCTGTGGAGTTGATAAGCCAAACCTCCGACTCAGATGCTTCAATTTCCATGACACCGACTCCACAGCCCTAGTAATATGACGGATTGCTTCTTATTTTATTTATTCAGGGAAGATAGCATAAAAATGGAGTTGTCAGGACTATGGAGTTGTCAGGACTATGGTAGGAGTTAAATTACATTACATTTGGAAAGAATTTCCTGATGCTGCGATAACAGTTTTTTTGGATTGAAGTATTTAACCTTTCCATACTTTTGAGTCCCTTTAACCTGTGATTACTTACACAGTATACTCTCAATTTGACAATCTCAGGCAGGGCTTCATCAGAGCAACATGAAAGAGAAGTGGTCCCTCAATGGGTCCCCAACTGCCAATGCAACACCATGGTTGTTATGTGGTTTGATGAACATGTCAATATAAATGCACTTGTAAAGAAAGGTTTCAACAAACCTCTCTTTATTAGGCCGTATCCAACCTTCTGCTTTTCAAATATTCGCGCTCAATACAGGTTTTTCTACAAAATTTTACATGTGGCTGTTCACATGTTCATGTTTTTGTAGCCTGTGTGTGCGCAAAATAATCACCGAGATGTGTTCCTGATTGGAGATGTTCGTAAGAATTGCGTGGTAAAATCACAGGCAGCACATGGACATGCAAATAGCAGGTGCCACCCTGTGAATCAATACCTAGGTGGGGTATGCTATGGAAGAAGAAGTCGGATAGCACTCGGACCAATGTGATTCAATGGGGCAGTGCTGATGACTAGGGTTGAGCGACCTTGACTTTTTTAGGGTTGAGCCGGGTTTCGCGAAACCCGACTATCTCAAAAGTCGAGTGAAATCGGCCGATTATGGCGAAAAGTCGAGGATGGACCGAAACACGAAACCCAATGCAAAGCCAATGGGAGTCAGTCTCTCTCTCTACCCCCCCCCCCCCCCCACTCCGTCCGTCCCTGAACTGAAAAGCTGGTGTTACACAGTGCAAATCGCTACAGCGCACAAGCGACAACATGGCGATAGGCGTCCACGCCCCTAAGACCTATGTCATCACTCTGCCCACGCCCCTTCATTGGCTGAAAAAAATGGCGCCAAGCGCGTCATACGAAACGCGACTTTGGCGCGAAAGTCATGTACCGCATGGCCGACCCCACACAGGGATCGTGTCGGGTTTCATGAAACCCGACTTGCCAAAAGTCGGCGACTTTTGAAAATGAACGATCCGTTTCGCTCAACCCTACTGATGACCAATTTTTTTCACTTACAGAAGAGGTCTGTGAAAAAAAAAATCACAGCAAATCACAGCATTCAGCAATTTCACTCCAGAATCAGAAGACACTCACCCATTCAAGTCTATGTGTGGGATGACATTCGAGTGCAGTCCGATATCTGCGGACTCACAGAACTGAGAAGATGAAAATTTTGTTCTCCATCTCCTCCTCATGGTGTGTTATGGTTCTCTCATCCGAGAGCGTCAGTTCACACCATGCTGACAGCAAATTCGAATCACAGTTTGATTGGAGAGTCATGAGCAAAATCAAACCAAATCTCTCTTATGGAGAGAATCTGCAGTCGGGTAGATGGGTTTAGGAATGAGCAGTCAACCAAGTATCTTGGGACACAACCTGACCCTTAGACCTCAATCAAAAACCATACAAGAGTCGCTACAACTGTTAACTCTTTTTCTGCACCAGAGCTTGTGCCCACTACTTTCTAGACTAAAGCCAATGCGCTTGCGTATCAGTAACAGTGAAGATTCCCATACCTCGATGTGAAAGATTTATATTTCTATTAAAAAGTGTGATATTCCAAAAGGGGCATTGCGCCACCTTCACAAGTCTGCATGCAATATTAGGCACAGCCCATGACCAACAATGGTCTAATTTCATCTGTAATATAAGGAAGTTCATTGCAGCTTTAGCATTTTTATCCTTGACGCAAAGCTCTTAAAGTGCTCAGTCATTTCCAAGAACGGGTGACGGATCTGGAGTTCTAACCTTAGACACCAACTTCTAAGAGATGTTATTTTATAAGCTCTCACATGACTGACTTTTTGGAGATAAAATGGCCATATACAAGCTCATGTCATTTTCCTGAAACGTCACTACAATCCTACAGCCGATCTAATCTGATAGACCGTAACATCTTCTGTAAGTGACTAATGGCCAATGAATGTTCCATTACTGGTGACAAATCTGAAAAAAAGCTGCAGAGCAAACTCCTACACGGTCAGGAAAGTTTCACAACAATGACAAGCTAGGTGACTTCACGCAATCTGCACGTCACCGTACTCATGAATGAAATCTTCTTCCGGAACAAGCACAGGGAAAGCGATTTCCAAGGCCAAGAAGCACATGTGACTAATCTTCCTGAATTCCAGGAACCTTTTTGTTCAGAAACTACTTCCCTTTTCAAATGCATCATTGTTCTTGAGGATGATCTAACAGAAACCCAGCCAGCCATCCCTTCTTGGTGTACGTGTGCCAGAAAGACCACAGAGCGATCTGGATGGGTGAGATAGCAGCAGGAGAACTCAGGCGGAAATAGAGAGAAATCTCAGCTGGACACAAAAGAGCAGCTATGGGACCTTTCTATGTATAGACGACAATAGGAAATTAGGTCAGGAGGCCTTACAGCTCATATAAAGAGGAGATAACAGATGGGAAAAATACCTCAACACAAAGCCACTTCTGCATTTTACTCCATCCAGATATTAAGGTCATTTGTGACAGCAGGCTAATACCTGGCACAGGCCTAAAGGGGTTGTCCACTAGTCATTCCTCATGTTTGCCCATGTTAAAATGAGAAAAAAAAAAAAAAGCCTTATACTCACCTCTTGTGCTGATGTTTTTCCAGTGATGTTGGCGCTTACATTCCCAGAGCCAACATGAGGTCGTTACATCACACAAGTCCTGCACCCAATCAGCGCTGCTGTCATTGTCCCAGTCTTTGGACAAATGTGACATCAAGAGGAAGTCAAAGAGCAGCCGCAGCTGGTTCCTGTTGATGTTCAATACGTTTGAAGGTGGGCACAGTGACGCCCGCAGCTATAAACCTGTTAAATCAGCGGTCAATCTCTGGCAGCGGAATTTAAAGGGAACCTGTCACCCCTCTGACGTTTTTAACTAAAAGAACCACCTTGTGCAGCTCTAATGCTGCATTCTGTGAAGATGGCTCTTTTAGTTGGGGTCCCTGCCAACGTTGCAATATTACTTTTTATTATTTGCCCGCCATAACTTTAGTCTGTCCGGGGGGGTACGTCTTTTCCCCTTGGACACAAACGCCTTCCAGCCATCACTCAACCCCTCCGTGCGCCACCTCCTCTGCCTTCATTAACGTCCCCGGCGCCTGCACTGTAAGTTCCCATCATGTGATGTGAGTCAAAGGGCAGCGCAAACTGCGCATGCCCGAAAAAGGGACTTACAGAACAGACGCCGGGGACGTGCCCCCCGGACAGACTAAATGTATGGTGGGCAAATTATAAAAAGTAATATTGCAGCGTTGGAAAGGACCCCACCCCCCAAAAAAAAGAGTCACCTTCACAGAATGCAGCATTAGTGCTGCACAAGGTGGCTCTTTTAGTTAAAAACGCCAGGGGGGGGATGACAGGTGGGCACGCCGTTCCTTGCCGATATCAGCACGTCCGTGATGTGATCGTGGTGCTCCTCCGATGGGTTGTCATGACATTCAGGGGTCTGCCCTGCTGATGCACTGCTCTTCCTATAACACAAGCATCTTCCCTAAGGGGACTATTAACTGAAGTTCAAAAGTTTTAGAAATACCATATGTTTTAAAAATAAATGAATAAAATAAAAAAATAAAAAAAGTTCAAATCACCCCATTTCTCCCCATCAAAAATAAAATAAAAAAAAATACATATTTGGTATCGCTGCGTTCCTAAAGGTCTGATGTATCAAAATATAAAATAAATTAATCCAATCAATAAACAGGGCAACAATAGAAAAAAAAAAGCGCCAGAATAACTACTATGCAGGTTTGGCATCTGTGAACTTGTACTAACTTGGAGAATCATACTGCCAGGTCAGTTTTACCATATAGTGAACATGGTAAATAAAAAGTTCAAAAACAAATGTAAAATTGCACTTTTTTTCAATTTTGATGCACCTGGAATAAGAAAATTCCAAGTGCATCATTTTACAGTACACTACGTCGTAGAATTAATTTTGTTATTCAAAAGTACAACTCATCCTGCAAAAATAAGCCTTATGGTTGTTGGAAGAAAAAAAAACAGAAAAACGGAAAATCGCCATGTTATGAAGGAGTTAAGACCACATCCGGTGGTAATTTGTTTCAGCAGAACCGCTAGGAGTCTGATTTCTGTGGCTGTAAATCAGGCATACAGAAGTTTAACTTATAAATGCCAACATAACATCAGTATTATGAAATCCTTCTGAGGTCTGTATAGTTATTCTCTTTTTCTTGGATACTGCCAAAAAAAATGATGTGAACAGAGCTTAAAGGGAACCTGTCACCTGAATTTCGCGGGATCGGTTTTGAGTTATAGGGGCGGAGTTTTCGGGTGTTTGATTCACCCTTTCCTTACCCGCTGGCTGCATGCTGGCCGAAATATTGGATTGAAGTTCATTCTCTGCCCTCCGTAGTACGGTTACCTTGCGCATGCGTTTACTACGGAGGACAGAGAATGAACTTCAATCCAATATTGCAGCCAGCATGCAGCCAGCGGGTAAGGAAAGGGTGAATCAAACACCCGAAAACTCCGCCCCTATGACCCAAAACCGGTCCTGCCAAATTCAGGTGACAGGTTCACTTTAACATTGGAAGTACTCCCCAATGTGAAGCCAAGATGTATGGAACTGGCATGCGGTGAAATAGGTCACCCAGTGACTCACCCCGGAGAAGGAGAGGGGAAAAAAAAAATCCCAGTCCACAGCATAGGAAAAACAAAGGTTTTCCACATTTAAATTACAGGGGCAGGACACTCAGCATACATGATGCACAAGGAGGCCTATGGTTGATTTAAGGGGAATCTGTCAGTAGGTTTTCGTCATTTAATCTGAGTGCCGCATAATGTAGGAGCAGAGACCATGATTACAGTGATGTGTTTAGCTACTTCCATACAATCTGGGTTTTATCAGCAGGAGATTATCACTACAGGCCTTCTGAATCCTATACTAGCCACGACCCCAGCATTGATTGGCAGCTCTGACACTATACAGTGCACACAGAAAGTGGTGTTGTGTGCGCGGTTATATAGAGCTCAACATATGAGCTCTGCAGCAGAGAAAACTGATACATCACCGGAATCAGGGTCTCTGCCCCTACATCATGCTGCTCTATTATTATGTTGCAAAAATTTGCTGACATTCTATTTAATACTCCCAATATAGATCTTTGATGAAGCCAAAAACTTCATGTCTTCAGAACCTTACTCATCATAATTCGGTACACATGGGAAGAAGCGGATAGTGCACAATACTTACAGTTCCCACCAATGGATATATGAATCCGGCACCGATACTGGCACGGACATCGCTGATGGGTAGAATGAAGCCAGTGGGTACTCCTTTCTTATCAGGCTGATGTGATAAAGACAGGTGTGTCTTGGCCATACAAACTGGAAGTTTATCAAAACCCTGAGTAAACAGTGAAGATTAAATTAACATTTAAAGGTCTATAAAAATGTGCCCAAACTGTTGAGAACAAGAAACTACAACCGCAACACTGCATTTTTATTCCACGCATGAAACCCCTTCAAAAAGAGTTTGGTGCTGCCCAAATATTAGTGTCATGGAAAGAAAAAGACACGGTCACAATTCCACCGCTCAGTGTGTCTTGAACGCAGGGATTGACTGCTCAGCCGTCTAATCTTGTGCAGGGACGTGCGGAGCTGTCGGTATTTTGATTCACAGCTCAGCCGTCCAATCAGACTGGTCAGTGCTGTACTTAGGTCCGGTGTCCCCCTGTTGTTAGTGACTATTCTGTATTTAACGAAGCTCTCAGCCATGGCTTTCAGCTCAGTGTGGTGTTTTCTCTGTGCTTTGTGCTCTGAACTCACACATCCTGATCTTTGTTGCCGGACCTTGGATTTGCCTACTGACTGGCCGTTTGTATTAGCCCTTTTGCCTTGACATCCTTTGACCCTGGAATTCTGACTCTGGACTGTGATCTGACTATGCCTGTGTCTCTTCCCTCTGTTTTTGACATACTCTCCTTGCTCTTGACCTCAGACTCCTTGACTACCCTGACTCACGGCTTCTCCGGGAGAAGTGACTCAGCGTCACAGACACATTCACTTTAGGCTACTTTCACACTTCCGTCTTTTCAGATCCGTCACAATCCGTTGATTTTTGAGAATGCAGGATCCTGCAAAAAAATTTGCAGGATCCTGCATTTTCCCATAGACTTGTATTAGCGACGGATTATGACGGATGGCCATCCGTTTCATCCGTCGTGCACTGGATCCGTCGTAAAATAGCGGTCCGTCGTGCAGTGAAAACGTTCATTGTAACGTTTTTTGTGCATGTTGGAAAATCGGTCAGCGACGCATCCTGCGCTGCCCGTCGTCGGCTCCAATGGATGCCTATGGGCGCAGGATCCGTCGCTGACCATCACACACAGGAATCCAGCGACGGATCCAGTTTTTCCCTTCTGAGCATGCCCAGAACGATTTTCTAATCTGGGAAAAAGTCAGTCAGTCTCTCTCTCGTCCCCGGACATTTAATTCCCGGAATTTCTCTACGACGGATCCGTCATTACAGTGGATCCATCACACATGTTTTTCCCTATTTTCATGACGTCCGTCTATACGTCATTTTGCTGCACCACGACGGACCCCAGAAGATGGAAGTGTGAAAGTGGCCGCCGTTCTTTACGGTTTATCTAAGTTTTCACTTATGCATCTCACTGCTCTAATATGTAAAGTATTAAGTACAGTAACAACAGACTTCTATGCTCCAGTGATGGATAACCACAATGGATCATTTCTTTTACCTGTTGTGTGTAGATCTCAATCTTTGACTGCGCCTTTGGAGACAGTTCTATATCTGCAGCACCGTACACCTTCTGGGCTATGGTTCTGATCTTTTCTACAATGGGGAGCTGAAAAACAGAAGCATTCAAGAAGTGGTCAATTTTGGTCAAATGTCCTAGCTAAATGACTTTAGTAGCAAGGCTAGCATTACCACACATTTATTTGTAACAGGACCGGAATCTGAAATACATGGCTTGCGGTGAGTGTCCAGGATTGGTGCTAAAAAGCGGAAGTTGATAAACGAGAGACAAGAGAGCAAAAGACAAAACAGAAATTTCAATTCTTATTTAACAGCAAGCAACGTTGATATTGGAAAATTAATTTAGTTAATCTGTATTAACGAGGCAAAAATCACTGGGATCTGGTCCATTCATCCTGCCATTATCTATCTGAGCTCCTTATAAAACAACCTTGAGGACCAGGCCAAAACGCTTGACATCGGCCAAGTGTAAATGGGGGCAAACATGGAGTAAACGCTATTACTGCCTGCATTTCTACAAGAATTGGCTGTGTCGGAGTATGCTGATGATGCCGCAGAAGAGTTGCCCATTGGTTAGCATTGTAACACTGGGATCTACGGTGTTGTAAAGGAAAATAAAATAATGAGTTGGTCTGTTCTGTGGAAGAAGAGTCCATAAGGACTGACCTCCGGCACCAACGAGAAAATGTTAAAAAATACCCTTTTCTGTACAATCTAAAACATGGCTGTTATGAGTAAGGGTTGCTAACCCGAAACCTGTAAGCCTATGGATCCTGTATCTTCTTTTCCTCATTATACTTTTCATCGTACAGTAAAAGTTATGTTCTTACTGGTTCCAGAGCCCAGTGCTCCTGACCCTTCTACCATTTCTGACCTGGATACCAGCCTGGTGTGTTCCTACACTCCCTGCACCACACCGTGGCTAAGCAGGGTCTACCAGGGCTATGAAAATACAAGTGGTCTTCACATTGAATTGTCCTCCATGGAAGGTGAGCGGATTCCTTTTTTTTTTTGGCTTCCCTTGGATGGATTTTTTACCAATACTTTTTCACTTGTAGTAAAACTATGCAAAGTTGACGTTTAGTAAAATCTATGTAGTATAAAACTATATTATACAAACCAACAAGCAGTTTAAAAGTCATTTATTGTGTCATTGTCCCTTAATGGGGCTGCATCTGCGGGAAAGCTGCGCAACTTTAGATGATATCTATTATGAAAACACACCTTTCTTGTACAAGGTCACGAAAAGTATTAACTGTACCAAATGCAGAGAACATCTCGCATGAATCCCCACATCTGCTGTGTGGAAAAGCAGCAGAGATTAGGAAGAGCCTCTTGTTTTAGAAGTAGGGGAAGTTCATCCTGACACAGTCGTTATGCGATAGAGTTTCTCAATTAAGAAATACTAAAATTAAATATTTAACCTTCAAACTCCCTCTGATATCGCCACGAGGAACATCTGCTCACTTTAGGTGGGTATTCATTAATGGGCACAACCGTGCAGCCATATATGTGGACTTGAAGCTAGCTGGTGGGAGTATATCCTTTAGAGCCCATTTATTGCCAGTAGGAGTAACAATAGTGAACCGGCTGTGAGAAGATATTTCCCCAGTACCTACTGGCAGCTCTCACCAGTTGCCTCTTCCTTTAACCAGGCTTTTAAAATGGATGGCCTATCCTTAGGATGGGCCAACAATATTTAACGATGCTTGGCAACCACAGAGTTTTACACTGGTTTGTTCTCGACAAGCTCTACTATTTGTAACAGTAGAAAAAAAATACATATATTTGATCTACCGTCATCCAGCAGCAGTGTCGGTAATCAATGGCTGCCGTTACAGAGCCCTGCACACATCTTTCCTTATGCCGGTATCCCCGGTGCCATTCCTAATTAGTAGATTTAGTGATGTGTGCGCATGACTTAACACTGGATCCCTAAATCTTTTTATGCAACTCTATTTGGCAGCGTTTTCCTATTAAAGGGAAGCGGTCACGTTCGAAAACGCCATTAACCTGCAGATACGTGTTATTCTGCTGATTAATATTGTTTCAAAGCTGCCCGATTGCTGCACTGAAATCCCGGCTACGAGGAGAAAATTAACTATTCCTCCCAGTAGCCTCCGGCTTTCAGTGCTAGAGGCGCGGCTTCAGTCACCGGTCAGTACATAGCGAGCTCGTCCCCAGCACTGACTGACAGCAGGCTCGGCAGCACATCAGACCCAGCTGTGCTCACAGTATAAAGAGTGGTGACTGAAGCCCCGCCTTTTTGACTGAAAGCCCTAGTCTGCCGAGAGGAATAAAGTTCAATTTCTCATGGTAGCCTGGGCTTTCAGTGCAGTGGCCAGGCAGCTTTGGAACATTATTAACCTCCAAATTAACCCCATATCGGCAGGTTAATAGTATTTAATAGTATTTAGCTCCCTTTAATGTTTACATTGGATTTTACTTTATGGAAGCTTCAATTGCCCTTTCAAATGGCTGATCAGTGCGGAGTGTGATCCCCACTGATCAAATAATTGCCTGTTTGAAGGACAAGCCAATTTTAAAAGTCTGAATATGCATTTACCTACAATGCACCCAATGTGCTGTACCACACAAAAGCCACTCCATTGCAGTACTCAACACAAAAGTATTATTGTAATTAGGACAAGACTGATACTATATAAATGGTGATAAATTTGATCTAACAAATGTTTATAACAGTGAGCAGTGAAAATAAAAAAAATATATAATAATAATAATAAATAGTTTAGCCTAAAAGTTTCATTTTCGCAAGTTGTAATAGGGGAAAAACAAACAAAACAACAACACTACCCCACAACTGCTACACAATTTATCTCAATAAAAGGGAATATTTTATATTTGGACGTAAAATTTTATTTGAGCAAACGGCAGGACTCTGAAAACACCATACGTTGAGCCTTAAAAGTTCCAGAATAGTGGAAATCGCCAAGAGGTGATGCAATTTTGCAAACCATAACCTAGGGAAACATCCAGATCCCAGAGTTTTCACAGAAATTAGTGTGCATAAAGTAACCCCTTCCCAACATTGGCTTTATTTGGGAAAGAATCTGGCGTCTAGACATACCCCTCTAGACATACCCCTCTAGACATACCCATCTACAGGAGCTGGGCTTGGCATGATCACAAAGGGGGCTCAGCTTAACCATTAGCGTAACCAACATTTTAACCACAAGCTCCAGCAGCAACATCGAGTGTCCATGCCAGCACCAATTCTGGCTGCTTACCCTCTAAATGCTGTGGTAAACAGATGCTGCATCTAACTGGGTGCCACACAATGACCTTCGGATCCATTAGGCACAGTGGCCTGTTAGACCAGTGATCAGACTATTTAGTGTTCAAATCCCATAGTGTGACTAAGTTTAAAAAAAAAAAAAGTTAATATGTGACTTTCACTCATGAAGATCCTGTCATTGAGCTTGTGTCACTGTTCTCAATACCTATCAAGGTGCACAGCAAGACAGCAATTGAGGCTGGAATGGAGGTTTATCCTCTTTAACGATGAGTCCCGTTTTGGCATTTGACCCATTGATTGCCAGTGATTGGTCTAGAGATTACACCATGAAAAAAAAAAAGTCTTCACAGGGGATTGTCACGCTATTCCTACTTGCAGAATCATGACTTGGCATAATGTACAGCAAATGGACCCCACCAGTCTTCCTTCCAGGTATACTAACAGATTGGCATTAATGATTTGGTTATGGAACCAGTAATACAGACTTTTTTCCAAAGTGTCCCTGGAAACTAATTTCGACACAATGCCAGTCTGCATGTTGCTCGAAATATCATGAACATCCTGCATGGTGGAAACGTGCTACTATGGCCTGCTCTATCTCCAGACTCATCTCCCATTGAGCAAATCTGGGACATCATTGCTTGGCAACTGCAAACTGAGCTGCCAGCAGTGGATCTTGATGATTTGCAAGTCCAAGTGCATTCAGCGTGGCATAACATTGCCCAGACAACCAGTATTAACCAAATTAATAACAACACAGGTAAGCGTGCATTTATTTATGCATTTGGCGCTTATACGCTTTTTTAAAAAAAAAATATTTCCATCTTTTCATGATTTGCATATCATTAAGAGGTCTAGGCATCCTGCGATTTTAATAATTCCATGACTTTTCCTTCTATGTGTGTTGATGTTGATGTGTGTATTAATACATATTATCAAGTGTCAAATTCATGTGCCCAATTCTTTTAATATATCCCACCCATTGTCATGTGCTATCGCAATTGGGTAAGCAATATTCACTCCCACCCATCACCAAACAAAGCAGCACAGAGTCGGACAGGAACATGATCAGTGCAGAGAGGCAGCAGCGGTCTGGTACAATAGGGGATGGGGGGGGGGGGATGGGGGTTGGAGGGTAATTGATTAAGACCACCACAGGTATGGTCAGTTTGTACAATATTGTGATGAAAGACCCTTTACTGTTGTTGCTGATCAGAGTATATTGTGCAGAACACACAGACACGCCTTGAGAATAAAGAGGTTAGCGGTTAGAATCATGTACAGAAAAGGAAAAGAACACTACTAACATTTATCTGTTTGGTGGTAAAGGGTTTCTTCATTTTCAGATCTCATCTTTTTGCATGTAAAGATAAACCAGCTTATTCTCCAAGCAAAATTTATTGGAACAGAATTTGGAAGAAAATTATAAACAACAAGAAGAGGTCTGCAGAATGTCCGCCGCTTATCTGTTTTCTAACAAGTTCCTGCGATTCCATAGTAATACCATAAAAAGGAGTTTGCCATTCTTGAAATAAAGTGAACTATACTGTTGAAACCATTTAAGGTCAGGAAGAGACCAAGCTTATTTTCACTACAGTCACAAGAAGAATCGCCTTCTGACCAGTCTCACTTAAACAACCGCCAAGAGGCTAATGCCCCGAAACTCCGTATCCGACTCTTAGCTTCTCAATGACAGTAATAATATTTACTTCACCTGAACAGGAGTTTATACAGCTTACACAGCCCATACCGACCCTGCAGACACAACATGGAACCCATCAGCTGCTAACGTAATAAATCCACAACTACAGCGTTCTCGAAATTCTTCACAATCAAGAAATGGAACGGATTCTACCCCCAATGCTATAATGCTGCTAAGCAAACTAAATGAAAGGTTCTTCTACACCTACAACAACTTTACACAAGCAAGGAAGAAAAAAAATAAAAATAAAAAAAATGTAACATTAAGTCACAGATATCTGCAAAATTAATCCTGAACTTTATAAGTCATAGCGAAAATGCTCGGTCCTCAGATTCATCTGGGATAAGAGGACATAAGAGAAATGGAGGAACATAATGAGATGCAAGTTTATTCTCTTAGTTGGATTTTTAATTCCGAAAGAACGGGCTGGCACATACTAGTAAGGGGCGTCACCTGCCGAGCCTGATCACTATTCTTACTGTGTGCATCAAAATATAGAGAGCATCTAACTACAGCTTCCTTTACTGCTAATGTAGGCAAGCAAATATTTTAAAGGAGTCAGTCTCCCCCAAACCATTAAATAAACTGCTTGTACAAGTCTGTATTGGACTTCGCCTCTATTCCAGCGTTTCCCAAACTCCAGTCCTCCCGGACCCCAACAGGTCATGTTTTCAGGATTTCCTTAGTATTGCACAGGTGATGGAAGTATCAGTTCTCCCACTTGTGCAGCACTATGGAACTCCTAAAAACATGACCTGTTAGGAGCCGTGAGGACTGGAGTTTGGGAAATACTGCTCTATACAAATCATTTAGGTTGTACATATTTTTGTGGTTCAGTTGCCAGGAATTTTTTTTTTCATTTATTTTGCACATGAAGGGGATTTGGTAGACTCTTGGCATTTCCAAGAGCTCAATGAACAGATATCCCCTCATTTTGCATACTAATCTGGATTGAGTCCAGGTAGCTCTCAATTCAACACTGTCAATTAGTGGCTCCTGTCAGCAGATACCGCTTGGTACTATACTGCGGACAGGAGTCATCGTTTGACCCCAGCCTAAGTTGAAAACTATGGACTCTCAGCCCTTAGATCAGGGTTCCCCAACCTGTAGCTCGGGAGCCACATGTGGCTCACGGCCCCATGAATTGTGGCTCGCGACTGTCTGTCAGCTTGATGCATTAGTTCCAGGTCTAGCAAACAGGTATCAAGACTACATCTCAAAATGGTGAATTCTGTGAGTAGCCCCGCACAGAATTGCAGATCTGGATGCACATTTACTGGTCTTAGGGGTTTAGAGATGTTTTAGGTATGGTACGCTGGAGGTTTGTACTACCTGTTAGAAGAGGTGCTCAAAGCTGGATGTGACAGTGTGTTGGGAGAATACCCCTGGATCTCAGTGTACTGCTCTGGAGTGATTTCTGTGGAAAAGCTTTGGTTATCATTATACCTGTAATGGGGGCTTTGGTTGCCACTATGAAGAGGGTGGGAGCTGGATGTAGCTAGCGACCCTCTCTCTAAGCTGAATGTGGCTCTCAAGATCAGAAAGGTTGGGGACCACTGCCTTAGATGAACCTAACTCACTGGAGGAGATTGAGGCTGCTTTAGGTTCCATGTCAAAGAATAAGTCACCTGGAGAGGATGGTATTCTAGTAGGTTTACAAAAAGTACAATAAATTTATTCTTCCACAACTATTAGAGTTTTTTTAATGATGCATTTGTAAGGAGAGAGGCTGGACCTCGGGTACCTGCATGCCGGGTCCAGAACTAGAAAGGCTTCATCCTCTATTCCCGGGGGGAATCCTGAGTGGGGCGGATCTTCCCCTGCTGCATGAGGGAAGCAGGAGAGAAACGGTGCTTCCTGATGACAGGAGGGGGCAGAGAGCCAAAAAAGGGCGCGCAGCAACGGGGAGATAAAAGGAGAAAACGCGCAAAGCAAAGCAGTTTAGGGCCAGAGCAGTGCGCAGAGCAGTGAGTGGCATGCTCAATCTCCCTTGCCCTCAGAGTATTGGCGCTGTAGCAGGTCATATAGAAAGACCCCCGTCGCCTGCAGAGACAAGCGTGTACAGTAGCACGCCAGAGAGAGAGACTGCTGCAGAACCGTGCAGAACAGGGGTGTGCAGAGCCGTGCACACAGAGCGGAGCCGAGCTGGGTGCCGCAGCACACATAGGGAGGAGTGCTCCAGTCGGGAGCACCAGTGCCAAAGAGACCAGCGTTGCCTGCCGCCAAGAGCGGGACGTGCGGTGTGTGCCTAGTGATAGCCAGAGAGTACCAGGTGCTGTACACGACGTGACCGTGAGTACAGCACACGTTGCCCCCAAGAGAAATCACACAAGGAACTGAGACTGGCACCCTGACGTGGGGAGAGAATAGTTGTCCTGACCGTCTGTTACCTGACCACCCTCCATTTGAGATAGTTAATGAGCCACGTTGGGCTCGCACCAGACTGTGGCCCATACCTTTAATAGCCACATTAG
The DNA here is from genome assembly GCF_032444005.1 of Ranitomeya imitator. Lineage (NCBI taxonomy): Eukaryota > Metazoa > Chordata > Amphibia > Anura > Dendrobatidae > Ranitomeya > Ranitomeya imitator. The sequence goes on from NC_091286.1 coordinate 128,494,168, forward strand.
TATATGAACTAGGCCCAGTGGAAGGTACCGGAGACCGACCACTGCCGCTAGAAGACAGAACCAGCGACTACAGTTCCCTCCAGGAGGAGGCGCTGCAACCGCCATTGCCGATGCTATTTAGTGTGCAGCAGGAGCTGCAATGTGAGAACTTCCAGATACTCTTGCTTCGTAATTGTTGTGTTTGAACAGTTGCACTTTACTGTGCCTTTAATACCGTTAACTCTTTACCTCCCTGCGTGGAGTATCTCCCCTGTAAATAAACCTGTTAACCCTTGCTATGCCTCCAGTCTGACACTGCATCCCGCGTTCCTGCTTGATATCTTACACATTACAGAGGGGTAGACTACCACCGTCAATGAACGAGGCCATAATTGTAGTGATTCCAAAAGAGGGATCCACTGCTTCCAGAATCTTATTGTCCCATTTCATTACTCAAAGTAGACATTAAGACACTGGCCAAATTATTAGACAATAGGCTTAATAAAGTGATAATCTTCATAATTCACCAGGATCAGGCCGGTTTAATGACAAATATGTCAATGGTGGTTAATATATGGAGATTATATCCAAATCTTAAACTTCCCATTAAGAACCAAAAATATAAAGCAAAAACCGTCCCTCGTAACAGTTAAGGCCTTCAATAGCATTGAGCGGGCTTTTCTGTGGAGTACGCTATCCCATATGGGATTTGGGGAGAAATTTATTTTCTGGATTAAGCTTCTTAATTCAAGTCACTCCTTGAAAAAGCCACTTTGGCGAAACGTACGTTGGAGTCGGAGTCCTTGAGGGTCACAGGTCATCTTCACACTGGTACTAGTATTTTTCCAGAGCTTTATGCACTTATTTTGTCCAGGTTAGACTATTTATGATGGATGCATATGCACTTTACTGAGATGGAGGACTTATTTTTTTGGGTCATCTACTTTGTCTCATTTTGTTGCACTTTGGAGGGTTATATGTTTTAGTATATACTTTTTTAGTACCTTTTATATTATATGGATCTGGTCTCCTCATTCAAAATATCCTTTGTTACATGTTGTAGTATTATTGGTTGTTTTTTCCTTTTTTGTAATTTTTATTTTTTATTTTCAATAAAATTATATCTTTTATATACCTTTTCGATTATTATGGTTTATGTTCACTTCGATATTGGTTTTATATTTGCTGGTGGACATTAATTCACTAGGGTGAATTGTGTTGTTTATTAAAGAAAATAGTATGTTCAGGGACTTTATTTTGAAAAAACTGGAGACTCGACAGAGAGCTAAAGAGGAGAGGGGGCTGGCTATTCCAGATCCCTGATGTATTTTTTCTCCTCACAATTGCAGTATGTGAAGGGATGAGGCAGCCCAGAGATTCCATTCTCCTCCACCAGAATGATTACACATGTACTGGGAGTAAGGGTGGTTTCACACTTGCGTTTTTGTCTGCAGCGTTTTTTGCACAAAAAAACGCATGCGTTTTTTTTCCCTATATTTAACATTGAAAACGCATGCTTTTTTTGTGTACGCGTTTGGTCGCGTTTTCAATCGCATGCGTTTTTTTACTGCATGCGTTCATTTTCAAAAATGCAACTTGTAGTATTTTTGAGAGGCGTTTTTTGGACACGTTAAAAACGCATGCGTTTTTAAAAAAAAACAAAAACATAAGAACACACTGATAAACCACCCCACACCATAAAATTGATAAAGGGATCCTACCCCTAACCCTACCCCTAACCCTAATCCCTTTAAGGGTAGGGTTAGGGGTAGGGTTAGGATCCCTTTAGGGTTAGGGTTAGCATCCCTACCCCTAACCCTAGCTCTTTCTGTTTATAGTGGGTTTTTTACTTTATTTTGATGATTGGCAGCTGTCACACATTTATCTGCATGCGTTTAAAAAACGCAAACGCATGAAAAAACGCATGTAAACGCGTCAAAACGCCGCGTTTTTTTCACCACATGCAAAAACGCATGCGTCAAAAAAACGCAGCGTTTGCACGCGTTTACATGTGTTTTTTCACCATGCGGTTTTTTTTTTTTTAAACGCATGCGTTTTGAAACGCAAGTGTGAAACCAGCCATAGGAACTTGGTGGAGACTTTGGAGGGAGGAGTGTTCAGATAGTATGATCACTGGGGTATAACGATTAGAGGGATACAGAAAATATGGTCTAAAGTTAAAGAGACGATGGGCATAACAGGATACTCCAAATATCCGCTTATAAGGAACAATTCTAATTATCCAGAATTTGATAAATAGGAAGGTTTTCAGAAGTGGCAGGAGAAGGGGCTCAATATGGTCACAACTCATTAAACACAATATATTTAAAACCTTTCAGGAACCTTAGAAAGAGATGGAAATCCCAAGTAAAGGATTTTACAAATATTTGCAGTTAAGATGCAGCGCCCCAGAGTCCTGGTCATTGCAGTAATGTCGTTCTTCCACCAGGGGGAGCGATGTTACGTCTGATGGCACCAAAGGAGTTCACCCTGCCAGGTATCACAGCCACACACACACACTTCACACGCCGGTCCACCAGGAGGAGCTAAGGGTTCTATGTACTAGGCCACTCCCCACAAAGGGTAAAACTGGTGGGTTGGTTAGGAAGTCAGACAGAAGCTGACTGGAGGGAGAAGGAGATAGTCAGTGGAAGGGAGAGTCGGAAGGAGAGGAGAGAAGCAGACCGGGCTCGGCCCAGGGAATTCCTGTCAGGCAGACAGAGGACAAAAAGGAAAGAACATCAACGGCTTAGTAGGAAGGAAGGACACGGAGCTGCGCCTGCAACCCATGCGGCAGCCTCCTAAGAAAGGACACGAAAGCCATAAAGGGGCTACCAGGTACACATAAAATTGGCCATTTTCATGCGCTAAACGCTCTTATTTTTCATATTTCTAGTGCAGTAATGCAGTTCAGATTTCGTATTTCAAGTTTGTATGTTCTAGCGCTGCAGTGTGCTGCCTTATTTACTTAACTATATACGAGTTGGCGACTCTAGGTTCAGCACCTGTTCACACTGAGTCTATGTTTGGATGTGCAGGTCAGGTTTTTGAAATGTATTCTCTAGCCTTCTGATCGTGCATTCCGCCTCCTAGCCACAGGTGTTTTAATTACAGCAGGTCCAGTACCCCTCCACAGAGAGAGAGAATTTTAGTCTAGGAAGAGGTTTCACATGTACCCATTCAGATGGAGACGTTTATTCTCAGCGAGGTAAGGCAAGCGTAGGACCTGGTATAAGAGAGATGCCGTAAAGGGGCTACCAGGTACACATAAAATTGGCCATTTTTATGCGCTAAACGATCTTATTTTTCATATTTCTAGTGCAGTAATGCAGTTCAGATTTCGTATTTCAAGTTTGAATGTTCTAGCGCTGCAGTGTGCTGCCTTATTTACTTTACTTCAGAGACTGGCAGGGCAGTCGATTCCAAGTTGGCTGTCCGACCTAAACTCCTAAGCAGACAAGGTGGCAACGCGGAGGAGGGTCGCTATAAAATAGCCTCAGGCCACCACCGTCATACGGGTATGTCCTATCCATCTGGGGGACAGAGAGAGAGAAGTAACAAGAGTGAGGACCTTATGGTAGCTAATGCAAGTAGGGACCTACTAAGTTACTGTGCGCAAGGGGAAGGCTACTGATTTCCACCTGGATAAGGGGACTCTGGAATTGCCATCAGACCGGCCGGACTCTGCCTACCCTGTCATCCGGCACTCTGGACTGTGGATGCTGAAGCCTTCAGTAAAGGTAAAGAGACTGCACCCATTGTGTCCTCGTTATTCACCGCGCCTTGCACCATCCACCATCTACACTTTTGGGAAGCCCTGGGGATATACTTCACCTGTGGGAAGGTATGCCATCTAGCTGCCATTTCATCACCCCAGCGGACCCCTAAGCAGCGTCGGTCACCCTGACCGAATACCACAGGTGGCGTCACGAACACTACCGTTATCTGCAAACTCTGCCTTTTATTGGGCGCCCCTCATATGGTCATGGTCCGGGTCAGGCCACCGTGACAGCCTCGATGAGGGAACTGAAGGACCCGGTACAGAGTACCCCATTGCCCTTACGTGGGGGCGATCCAAATTTTGGCGTCACGAACAGGATCTACTTAAGCCTGAAGAATCATGTCATGTGTGCCTTAGAACGGTGTCAGAATTGTGTTTGAACTGTTTGTGCTTAAAAGACTGTGTATTGCCATTTACCGCCAAAGATTCCCGCCAAAACTGCCGCCATTACCGCGCCACGAGGAGCGCTGAAGAAGGGTGTGGAGTTGTGGGCGTGAACGAACTGAGAAGCGTGAAAAACAATGGCCGCCCAGCCCAAATATTATTGTGTCCTGAGGACGTGTCCGTCAGCAGCCGAGATCCGCCTTCTGATTCTCTATGAAGGCCGGGGGCCAAGGAGACGGGGCCGCCCCCGAAAGAGAGCGTGGGAGAAGAATGAAGAGGAGGAAGGGACTGACATGGCGACCCCCAGGCGTCCATGTGGGAACGTTCCGGCCCAGCACGAGTCCTAGGCGGAGGAAGAGGACTCAGGCCCACCATCGCAAGAGGGGCCCGATGGCCAGCTCCTGGGCAGCGGGTCGACCATGGCCGAGGCCCGACGGCTGGTCTCCTGTTGGATTAACGCTCAGAGGGGGGCGCGACCCGCGTCGCTGCTGGCTACGGTCTTCCCCTGTGCAGAGGACACCGACCACGGTGAAGCTTACCCCTATGCGGATACCAGCCCTGGCCGTACCTCGGGGATTCGCCTGTCTCCTGCATCCGCTCCGTCGCCTGCTGTGGCTACGGGAGACCCGACCGCACTACTACCTGGTCAGGGGTCGCACCTTAGGGTCCTTCCTTTGGTGGAGTACCAGCGGAATGGAGGGAGGAAGCTGGAAACGAGATCCGGATCACTCCGCCAGACGATCCCCCATCGAAATGGGGTGTTGTTGTGACCTTTCATCCCCAGGAGGGAAGGGGGTCCATCCAAGAGATTGGACTGCCACTGAGATTGCATGTCGCCCGGGGCGAGGTGGAGCCCTGCTGGGGAGAGGAAGATGCTGACCGTGATTTGCGGCCCGGGGATGCCGTAATCTATACCCGGTGGCAAAGAGGAAATGCCTGGTGGGCTCAGGACATCCATCAGTGTGCAGCTCTGCCGGCCGCGCCTACGGATCAGAAAACCGAACCCGTTGCGGAAACAACGTCTGCGACTCCCGCTGATCGCGATCACACGGTTCGGACCCTGGGTTCTACCCTTTCTCGGCCGAGAGGGGTGGTGTGCAAGGTAAAACCACTACAGCCGTTTAGATAAACCTCGAAAAACCGAAACTGTATCTAGTTCCTTTAAACTGTTCTTTCTTTGCTGCTTTAAACCCGTCCAGGGTTAATCCTTAAAGGGATCCCTTCGTTTACCCGGGATCCCTATTTGTTTCAGTTTGCACAAGTTATCACGGTTTTAAAGAACTGCGGAATCATGAACTGAGCATGGTCACAAACTGTTCCTGTAAATAGTTTGCACCTTCTTAAAGGTGCTCTCTACTGGTTTTACAAGCGAAAAGACTTTGCGAAGAAACTGTTCCTGATGACGACGTGAAAGTTTCTCTTGTCTTAAAGTTTATTACTGACTTGCTGATTGTTTGCACTACCTCAGAAAAGACTAGTTTCCCTCTTAAAGGGAATGTTTGGTTGTTGCACCTTAATGTTTACATGGCTGGTAATATGTATCTAGATAGTGGTAGAATGTTTAATGACGTACTCTAAATAAAAGTGAGGTTTTAGGAAGAAAGATGCAGTAGGCCCGTGGGGGTAGACAGATAGTAGACAATGTTGAGATAGCACCTTAAGGGTTCATGATAGTATACCCTTAGAGGGTAATTGCACTTAGTAGATAGAATACCTGTATGGGTAATTGTATTTCATAGTTAGATAGTAATAGTTTTCCAATTTGCCTTTAACAGTCAAATGCACAATGTAAATATTTTCTTGTTTGCAACGTTCAAGTGTTCTCACCTCCCATAAAGGGAAGCACTGTTAAATTAATTTGTTTCATAGCATTTCAAAAATTTGCATGTCTTTTGCTAACCTGTAATTGTTGTGTTCTTTTCCCAGCCCAGGAGTGCTGGATTTAACGGGGTGGGGGGAAGGGAGGGAGGGCAGCGCCCCAGAGTCCTGGTCGTTGCAGTAATGTCGTTCTTCCACCAGGGGGAGTGATGTTACGTCTGATGGCACCAAAGGAGTTCACCCTGCCAGGTATCACAGCCACACACACACACTTCACACGCCGGTCCACCAGGGGGAGCTAAGGGTTCTATGTACTAGGCCACTCCCCACAAAGGGTAAAACTGGTGGGTTGGTTAGGAAGTCAGACAGAAGCTGACTGGAGGGAGAAGGAGATAGTCAGTGGAAGGGAGAGTCGGAAGGAGAGGAGAGAAGCAGACCGGGCTCGGCCCAGGGAATTCCTGTCAGGCAGACAGAGGACAAAAAGGAAAGAACATCAACGGCTTAGTAGGAAGGAAGGACACGGAGCTGCGCCTGCAACCCATGCGTCAGCCTCCTAAGAAAGGACACGAAAGGAAGTGTGCCGTAGTGAGTGAGCACAGAAGTCATAGCAACAGGAGTGAAACATCAGTGGGAGACCAGCTAGAAGCAGGCGGCCTCCATCTGAAGTGCAGATCCGGTGGTCGGAACACCGAGGGAGTAATAGACTCTACGCTTTACTTCATAGACCAGCAGGGCAGTCGATTCCAAGTTGGCTGTCCGACCTAAACACCTAAGCAGACAAGGTGGCAACGCGGAGGAGGGGCGACACTAGGGTCCCTATAAAATAGCCTCAGGCCACCACCGTCATACGGGTATGTCCTATCCATCTGGGGGACAGAGAGAGAAGTAACAAGAATGAGGACCTTGTGGTAGCTAATGCAAGTAGGGACCTACTACGTTACTGTGCGCAAGGGGAAGGCTACTGATTTCCACCTGGATAAGGGGACTCTGGAATTGCCATCAGACCGGCCGGACTCTGCCTACCCTGTCATCCGGCACTCTGGACTGTGGATGCTGAAGCCTTCAGTAAAGGTAAAGAGACTGCACCCATTGTGTCCTCTTTATTCTCCGCGCCTTGCACCATCCACACTTTTGGGAAGCCCTGGGGATATACTTCACCTGTGGGAAGGTATGCCATCTAGCTGCCATTCCATCACCCCAGCGGACCCCTAAGCAGCGTCGGTCACCCTGACCGAATACCACAGGTGGCGTCACGAACACTACCGTTATCTACGAACTCTGCCTTTTATTGGGCGCCCCTCATAGGGCCACGGTCCGGGTCGGGCCACCGTGACATCCTCGCTGAGGGAACTGAAAGACCTTGTACCGAGTACCCCATTGCCCTTACGTGGGGGCGATCCAAAGACATACTTACACATTGCAATCTAGAAAAGTCCCCCTCATTCATTGTAGGGGAGCGGCTTTCTTGGACACAATGGCGGTGAAGGGTTCGGCGAGAGGTGTAAGTTCACTTCACTACAAGTGACTTATGGAACGGATCCTTAAGAAAAGAAGTTGCAATTTCAAAACTAAATGGGAGAAGGATGTGGGCCAAATTAGGGAGGGTATATGGGAAGATATTTTACAGTCAGTCCCTTTAGTATCAATGAGTGAAGCCCACAGGTTTTCACATTACCTGATACATAGAGTGTATAACACCCCCTTCCCCCCGCACGTAACATACCTATGGTTATAAAGCAGACTAAAACGGTTATAGATGTGGGAATCCTGACACAGATCTATGTCATGTGATGTGGAACTGTTCTAAACTTGGAGAATTCTGGGAAGAGATTATAGATCTCATATATAAGGTATTTGAGTGCTAGATGCCTTCACACCCTATTGTCTGTTTACTGGGCTATGTAAGTGGCCTGCCAGTTGAAGAGGCCCAAAAGATATCTATTCTTTGCTTGCTGAATCAAGCTAGAAAACCTATTGCCTTTCGTTGGAAAAATACAGAACCTCTCAAGTGTGCGGGAATACATCCCCAGAATAAATTATATGCTTTGTTTAAAAAAAAAAAAAAATGTATGTTTCCGAGGAGGGGAATTCTCAAATTTGAAAAACATGGCCGAGAATGCTGCTGTATGCCCGCATTAGATAAAGAAGTCTTAGACTTAATTAGTAAAGCATGAACGAACCCCCGCTGTATAATACTACTCATGATTGATTATAAGGCGGGTTCATAATAGCTAGGTAAGATGAATTATAATATTCATTGTATAGTGGAGTGATTATTGCAGCAAAGGGAGAGAGAAAGAAGGTAAAAAACAAAATAACAGTTATGTACTAATATAATTTATTTTATATATTATGTAGTGAATCTAGAATGTCTTGCAGAGGGGGGTGGGGAGGGGAGGAAACCGGATAGAAGGATTAATGCATTGCTCAAGACAAAAGACACATGGACATTTCCTTGAAAAAACCAGGAGCATTTGAATGGACACTTTATTTCCTGAATCAGAGTTGGAAGGATAGTTTGGGCTGGGGAGGAATGGGGGTTGAAAGTTTTGTTTAGAAAATGTTCAATAAAAAAATATCCGATATAAAACAAAAAAAAAGAAGCAGGGCAAGCAATGGAGCAGAAACCATAAGACTAGCATTGGTCAGAGAAGGTGGGCGAAAGTCAGGAACTGTCAGGAGCCAGAAAAGTTGGACTGTGCCATGCTGTGTGGATCTGCTGTAAAGGTCCATTAAAGGAGTTTTCCCATAAACAAAGTAAACGCTTTTATTATCCCAAGATCTATTGATTATTTTCATGGTTGGATTTGTTAAAAAAAGTGTTTTTTGTTTGTTTTTTTTAATTTCGGAGACCTCAAAGTGAAGTTACACAAGTATGTAACAGTGCACTGACTTACATTCAAGGAGAGACAAACATCCAGCGTGGGTTGGGCCATCCCAGATGAGTACAAAGAAAACGTAACCTTTCATACTAATTAGGGGGGACACCCAGTGGCATAACTACAAAGTTATGGGCCCCGATGCAAACTTTCAAATGGGCCTCCCCCCCCCCCCCATGCCAAAATATTTTCCACCCAAATTCACATTTTCCCTATTCATTTTGCACACCATAGCTTTGTTGCAATGTTGTATAGCATGACCTCAGTGGCGTAACTATCCGGTGCCCCATCCTGGTTTGTATTTGTCTACCGTACTGCCGTTATTCTGTAATATATTAACAGTCTTATAAAGAGTAGGGCAAAAACATCTGCTCACTAAATCTATATTAGCATATAGAGGTAAGACGATAAATTGCAAAGCATTAAAGATTAAAAAATGATCTGTCTGTCTCTCCTTGAAATTGCTGCAGGTCCAGCCATAAAAGAGGATGGTGAAAGGACAAATGCAAAAAACTCAATTTAAAATGTGGCGAAGAACTAAGTATCAGGAAAAAAAAAAAAGATTTTATGACTGTTGCAATCTTCTACATACCATAACATAGGATGCTTTACACTGAAAAAAAGAATGTATTTCCATCTGAAGCATTTTATCTTTAACATTATAAATCCGAACCTACGGACATCTGTTTCTTGGGATTCAGCGGCTGGACGTGTAATTTCTCTTACCTCCAAGTCGTACAGATATCTGAAATCATAATTTTGGTCTGCAGCCCCCTTCACGGCTTCAGCTAGTTCCAGAGCTCCTTTTCCCCCAAATGACCAGTGGTTACACGCAACCGCATCAAAAGCCCCAGAATCCTTGGCTATTTGGCACACTAGGTCAATTTCAGCTGGAGTATCAGTTCTGTATGTTTAGGAGAAAAATAAAGATCGTTATAAGAAATGCAAAAACAGGAAGAGTTTTGAAAACAAAGGTCGCACCTACATGAAATAACTTTGCAACTTTACTTTTTGTCAATTCATTATTTATGCGCCAAACTGATCCGACAGCTATGAATGCCACCTAGCTTACTGCAGGTCTGATGGGCTTTTGTCCCACAGTTTGACATTAGGACATCGTTCCTCCTTCAGTCGTCCCTGGCACTCAAAATAAGTGGGCACCGCTTTCCTAATCACGATGCAGAAAAGCATGACAGATTATACACCTGTAGAGTAGTAAATACGATCTACGGTCAGTGACCAAATGTTTGTTTGTCCATCAGGGATTTGTCAGGTGAATCTGAGCCTTTATCTTAATGTACAGCCTGTATAAAAGGGACCAGGTTTCTACTACATGTTATGACGTATCCATATAGAAACAAGGTAAAGAATTTGAGACCTTCCAAAGTGATGTGTACCTTTAATTCTGTGAAGAGATAATGAAACAATATATGACCATTCAAATACGCACACGTTAATTAAATACAGTATCCAGAATCTATAGAGGGGCACGCCTGGTGTTATTCCATCCCTATCACATTACTAGAAGGCTCATAGCAATAGCTGTCACTTCTATTAAGCCCAGACCAGCTTGTGTCGGTAATATGAGCAATGTCAGTGTCTTGGTTCTTCTGACAGGTTCTTGGCAGCCATGAAAAGTTACACCCATCAACAACAGAGCGCCACTACAGTGCAATTATGGAAAGAGGGGTTAAACCCTCACCCAGACTGTGAGCCCTCGCGGGCAGGGTCCTCTCTCTTGTAACAGGCGGTGACTTGTTTTATTCAAGATTATTACACTTGTTTTTATTATGTACACCCCTATTTATGTAAAGCGCCATGGAGAAAATGGCGCAATAGTAATAAATAAAACTGCCCCAAGACTTCAAGTAACAAAAAAAAATTGAGTCCATCAATGCAAAAAAGTTGGACGCTATGGTTAATGTAAAGAAAACAGGAATGCATTGATTTAGAAATTTCTTACTAACATTTTTTATCCAAAACAAAATATAGAACACATATCAAAAGTTGAAAGTTAAGACGTTTTTCCCATTTTATGTGAAAAAAATAAACGCATTTAGAAATTGATGGCAGTAACAAATGCGAAAAAAGTTGGGACAGGGTTAACAAAAGGCTGGACAATTACGTGGTACTAATGATAAACAGCCAGAGGGTCAATTTTCAACTAAGTCACATGACTAGGTATAAAAAGAGCATATTATAGAGGCAAAGTCTCTCAAATGCAAAGATGGTCAGCAGTTCACGAATCTGAACAACTGCCTTTAACCCATTCCCGGCATGCGCCATACCTGTACTGCTCTGTGGGAGCTGCGTTCCCACAAACAGCAGTACATGTACGGCAGCACGATCGCGCAGCCTCACACTGAGCGCCACGGCGATCGGGTGCAGGTGTTAGATCTGTGTGAGAGCTGACACCCCGCAGCAACACCCACGATCGGTGCGAGCACCGATCACAGCCATTTAACCCCTCTGATGCCCCTGTCAGTAGTGACAGCGACAGAGGAGCATCACGCAGGGAATGGGTTCCCTGCATGTTTCCATCTGGACAATGCGATGGGATCGCATTGTCCAGATGGTCTCCATGGAGACCCCCGGCCGCAAGACGGTCGCGGGGTTCTTTAGGGAAGGTGGCTTCACAGTGCCTTCAGAGAGCAGGACCTGAGACGCCTCCTTCTCTGCCTGTCAGATGCTGGTCTGATGCCCTTAAGTGCAGATGCATTGCAGAACATCAGAATAGCGATCTGATGATATACAGTAATGTCCCATCTTGGGACAATGTAAAAAAGTTTTTAAAAAATTTAAAAGTAAAAATATTTTTGAAACCATCCCCAAATGGAAAAAAATTTTTTCCCAATAAATACATGTAAATAAAAAATAAGCAATAAAAGTACACATATTTGCTATCGCCACGTCCGTAACAACCCGCTCTATAAAACTGTCCAACTAGTTAATCCCTTCAGTGAACATCATAAAAAAAATAAAAAACGAGGCAAAAAACAATGCTTTACCATACCTCCGAACAAAAGGGCAATAAAACGCGATAAAAAACGAATATAAATAAAAATGGTACTGCTGAAAACGTAATTTTGTCCCGCAAAAAAAACAAGCTGCCATACAGCTCCATCAGCAAAAAAATAAAAAAAATTATAGCTCTCAAAATGAAGTGATGCTAAAATAACTATTTTTTCTATAAAATAGTTTTTATTGTGTGAAAGTGCCAAAACCTAAAATATATAATTATATATATAGAGCTTTTTTTTTCCAACTTCTAATCTGGGTCTATGTTCTGTAAAATAAAAAACAGGATAAGATGTCCAAATCACTGCATTTTTGTTTTCGTAACATTTTGTGCAGAGTCAGAATATTTTTGGAATTGTAGTTATACTTGCTAATAAATGTATATAAAAAGTGCCATGTGCACTACTGTAAACTTAAAGGGGCTTTCCCAGGAACAAAATCCATTTTAATCAATAGATCTTAATAATAATTTCCATGATTGGATGTGTTTAAAAATAAATGTTCCTGTGCTGTTATAATCTTATAAATATGCTGCTGGTTTTTTTTCTATGTGCGAATGTGTGTGAGATGTGTGCCTGTATATAGGGGGGTATGCGAGGGCTCATACTGTATATACATATATAAGGGGGTGTCAGCAAATTTAATTCTGCGCAATCTGAATATAAAATATCACTTAATATTAACTGTAGTTAATATTGAACAGAATTAATTTCAGCCTATTGATTCTGCCCTCCACAGTCACAGTTTGTCATGTGGCCCTTAGGGAAAACAATTGCCCAAGGTTGATTTAGTCTATTTAAACATTTATTTTTTATTCTGATGAGTAAACTCAGAATTGTATTCTTTAACCCTAGTCAATCATGTAACGAACCCAAAGATGGCTGTAGCTAAAGAAAGTCCTGTATAGTATATGAAGTTTCTCCAATAACTCAGGGCGCACGATCTAACTTTGAAAGGACTCTACCCAAGTTGAATCTTTCTTGGAGACAATGCCGTCTTAAATTCACTAATCTAGTGACAGGTTCCCTCTAACATATATGAGCTGCACAGACTTATGCATGCTTCGACTGTCACAATAACTTCTTGTAAATCTCAAACTTGCACTAGAGATTTGCAAGATGAAGATTTATTGTTTAATTCTCAGTACAGCTGCCAAATCCTGTAATATGGTAGTCGGATATATTGCCAGCAGAGCAGAACGCTTAGGAGTCAGGGTATGTTTCCATGTGGCGTATTTGCCGCGGACTGGACGCTGCGTGCAGCCACAGCCTCCAATCCGCAGCAGACAGATGTTACAGCATAGTGGAGGGAATTTTATGGAATCCCACTTCCACTATGCGCACAAAGACACAGGTGGCAGATCGGCGTATACGCACATGCGGCGTGTCTTTATAGACCGCAACATGTCTATCTATCTTGCAGAGATGCTCTGTCTCCACAAGATAAATAGCACAGTCCTATGTATAGGATGCGGTGATTCCGAATGGTTCAATAAACACATGTGGAATCACCTCGCGTCCAAAAGCCCGGCAGCGCTTTGGGCGGGGTGCTGCCATTCCGGACCGTGGAAACATAGCCTAAGGGTGGAGTTGCAGGCTCGGAAACGTTGCCCTACTTTCTAGAATTAATTTATATTCAGCATCTGCAGGGAGTCATTGTACAGGTACATGTGTGGTACACTGCTTTAACCTTGGATGCAACTTCTTTTTAACCAATATTTAATAATTAGTGATGAGTGAATGTGCTCGGAGCATGCTCGGGTGCTAACAGAGTGTCTTCAGCATGCTTGAATAATATGTTCGAGTGCCCACACCTACATGTCTTGCGGGTGTTTGACAGCAGCAACACTTGCAGGGATTGCCTGTGTGTTAGACAATCCTTACATACAGTATGTTGCAGCTGTCGAACAGCCACAAGACATGCAGGTGATGGGACTCCAACATAATATTTGAGCATGCTGAAGACACTCTTAGCACCAGAGCATGCTCAGATAACACCTTATCCGAGCACATTCGCTCATCACTAATAATAATGCAACATTTCAGATTGTAGAACTTACTTGAAAGTATTTAGTGCGACCACAACTGGAACACCAAAGTGCTGAGCAATCTGGATCTGCTTCTGTAAATTGCAGCAGCCATCCTGAACCAGCTGGAGATTCTGTAAGAAGATAAAGATTAATTTTCTCTATATACACAGATCATGTGCCTGTTCTGGATAACAAAAAAAGTCATTGTTTCTATGCCAAATATGAATTATTAATTACTTGTGTTCAACGTAGCTAATGCCTGAACATATGGCTAGGCTGAGGCTCTCAAGCATGCTGCATGAGACCTGCTATCAATCTGTTGCCACATACCGCATTGATGTTATTACGCCAGTGCAATATTATACCAAGCAAGTAATGGTGTGATGACTTGTTCCAAGTCACAGCTCCAACTACAGAGGATTTCCAGGAAGGCAAAGTAAGGACATGGTCAGAAGTGCTCATATTGTACGGATGTATACTTCACTGTTTTCAACAAATTATGAGCAGTAGTTTAACATCTCAATACTTACAGGATGCGATAGAAAAAAATCTCAAGTCCAACTAAATCCTTAATACATATAGATTTACAGGATATGTTAAAAAGGGATGTCGACATTTGGAAAACCCAAACTTAATCACTTCAGTGCCCCATAGAAAAGAATAATACATATTTATACAGCCAAAATAAAATATAATGAATTTTATTAAATATATTATTAAAAAAGTATAATAAAAATACCAAAGCAAGCTACTAGAGCCACACAAAAGAAGAACACACTGGAGAGGAAACCTATGGACAGTGCCCAACATATATTAATGTCACAATGATGATTAAAAGTTTTGTCCAAAATCCGTAAGAGCACATCATAAATATAAATATTTGATAATAATGACAACCTCTATGCAAGAAATACGAGGGGTGATCCAAAAGTAATGATAATCGGTTATTTCTATTGCACTCAGAAATTAAAATAAAATGTTTTCTTCTCTCTTAGGTACCCACTAGTCCAGGAAAAAAAATTACTTAAATAGACCACGATTCCCGGGAGCTACATTCATTTGAATATGAACTGTCGAGGAGTGAACATCAAAATGGAAAAAAACGAGCTCAGAGCTGTCATCAAATACCTCTGCTTGAAAAAAATGAATACCAAAGACATACACAGCAACTTGGTGGAAACATTGGGGGACTCTTCTCCTCCATATTCCACAGTTGCACGCTGGGCCAAGGAATTTAAGCTGGGAAGAACATCGACGGAAGATGAACATCGTCAAGGACGCCCATCCACGTCCCTCAATGAAGAAAACGTGAAAAAAGTTGAAGACGTTGTATTGGCAGATCGAAGAGTGACCATCAGGCATGTAGCTGAGGTCCCAGGGATCTCATGTGGCAGTATTCAAAGAATCCTTGCAAAAGAATTGCATATGAGAAAGGTCTCCGCGCGTTGGGTGCCAAAAATGTTAACCGACGAACAAAAGAAGAAACGAGTTGACATTTCAATAGCAAATCTCGAAAAGTTCCAAGCAGACAAGGAAAATTTTTGTCACGTTTTTTGACCATGGACGAGACCTGGATCCACCCCTTTGATCCCGAAACTAAACAACAAACGATGACATGGAAACGAGCCGACGAACCGACGCCGAAGAAATTCAAAGTGTCAAGCTCAGCAGGGAAGGTTATGGCGTCCGTTTTTTGGGACGCTGAAGGAATTATTATGGTGGACTATTTGGAGAAGGGAGCCACTATTACGGGCTCCTACTACGCAGAACAAATAAGAAGATTGCGGGAGGCTAAGGGTACCGTCACACAGTGCAATTTTGATCGCTACAACGGTACGATCCGTGACGCTCCAGCATCGTATCCATATCGCTCCAGCGTCGTAGACTGCTGTCACACTTTGCAATGTACGACGCTGGAGCGATAATTTCATGACGTATGTGCGATGTAGAAGCCGTTGGTTACTATGCGCACATCGTATACGATATATGTTACACCATGCGATCATGCCGCCACAGCGGGACACTAGACAAGGCAAACTGCGGGCTGGAGTGCTGTTTCACCAAGATAACGCGCCGGCTCACAAAGCTGCTGTTGCCATGGCTACCATTCAAGAAGCGGGCTTTGAACTGGTGGAACACCCCCCCTATTCACCAGATCTAGCCCCCAGTGACTTCTTTCTCTTTCCACGGCTCAAGGAACACCTCCGGGGCAAGAAATTTGACGACAATAGCGACGTGATAACCGCTGTTGGGGATTTTTTTGAGGGTCAAGATCAAGAATTTTTTTTCGAAGGGAATTCTAAGTTTAGAAAAGAGATGGACTAAATGTATAGACTTGTTAGGAGACTATGTAGAAAAATAAATTTGTTTTTTGACTATATTCATTGTGTTTAGTATTGATTATCATTACTTTTGGATCGCCCCTCGTATAACAAATGACAATAGTAAAAAATGCTAACAAAAAAGTGCCTAGTGCAAGATGTAAACAGAAAAATCCATAAATAAATACTAATGTCAGATGATAATGATATGACAATATAACCTCTGTGCAAAAAAAATGCTACAAATGGCAATAGCTAGCGAATGCTAACAAAAAGTGCCTAGTGCAAGGTGCAAGCAGAGAGATACATGTATGTACAAATAAAGTGCTCCAAATGAGTAGAAAACACAATTAAATTACTCCAAGAGTTACTGAGGGTCATAAGTGTACAAAAAATATATCTAGCCTGACACAGCAGATCTATGAACATACAAAAATTGTACCATATAGCGCCCTCCTGAATAAAAAGTGCTTGGTGTGCTGTGCAACTCATATACCAACAAAATCATGAACTATAGCCACTTTTAATATAAAGTGCTTGATGTGCTGTGCAAAGAGATATAAGGTACATGGGTGTCTATATGAAAAGTATGTGTGAGCCTGCAGTCTGCAAAAAATACCGGTCTGAGTTTAAGCACAAGGGCATATATCAAAGACTGCAGGCATAATCATTACATACAAAATAAAGGGCAAAACGTAATCATACCTAAATGTGAATATGGCAGGTCTCCAAAACACATGTGTGTCCTCACCCCGACAGCGCCGTTTCGCTGAATGCTTCCTCTATGGGGGCGTAGCTTTACATGGCACAAAAGAGTGTATAAATACCGGAGGTTAAAAGTGAAACTAACGGTTTCATTGGTGGGTGAAGTGGGCGCTTCCACACTAGTAATTGTCCAGCCGAGCGGTGAAAAAATGACTTCCGGACTCTGCGCTGGAACGCATACATACAAAATAAAGGGCAAAACATAATCATACCTAAATGTGAATATGGCACAACTCTCAATTGTGCATCTAAAGGCGTGATTTATCATGCCGAGTGTCCCTGTGGTAAGGCCTATATAGGCCTTACCACACAAGGGAACTCAAAATTCGCACCCGGGAGATATTGAAAAATCGGGCACCATTGAGGATATTTCCACATTAAAAACGCTACCAAGGCATTTCAAAGCCTTCCATAACAGCAATCCCAGAGGTCTTAAGATCAAGGCTATTGATCAGATTCTCTTGGGGATAAGGGGTGGAGATTTAGGCAAATCCTTGGCTCAACTAGAGAGCCGTTGGATTTATAGATTAGGTACTATGGCTCCCCAAGGCCTTAATGAGAGTTTGGGATTTAGCCCTTTTCTTTAAGAATATAAATCAAAAATAAATAATAATAAAATAAAATAAATAAAAAAATATTTTAAAGGTTCTTTCCTGTTTTGTATGCTCTAGGTCCCTTTTTTTGGATGATGTCACATGATATCACATTCCTATTAAATTATTAAATTACTAATTAATATCCTGTTTTTATATGTTTTTACGTGGTTTTAACTAATTTTCTGTGTTGTCTCACATTTTCTATTTTAATTTTTAGTGTTTATATTGGAGGTTCTTCTCATTTATACAGTTTGCATACTTTCTTCATGCATCCTTTGAAGATAACGGAACATCATTACACCTTGAAGATATTATCACAGATGATATTGTTATTATAATTATTATTATTTAGTTATTATATTTTATTATTTATTTATTTTATTTTATTTATTTTTTCATTTTTTTACATTTTATTATTTCACATATTTGTACACTTTATTATCTTTGTTATTTAATGTTGTATAATATATTTATTTATTATGAATTTGTTGTTATGCAGTATATATGCATGTATTTTGATATTTAGGGTTACTAAATTGTGTATATATATGAATGGGTACATCGCATAATTAGTTCTATGTTGATAATTCATTTGGGTGTTTTCACATAAATATATTTTAAGAGGTCACTCACATGATTATTTATTTTTCATTTACTTTTCATTTCTTTATTTCACTATTTATACATGATTTTGTGCGTCATTTATTTTATTTTTATTTATTTGTCCCCTTCTTTATTTATTTTTTATTATATATTCATATTAATATAGGCCTTCTATACTTATTTTTATTATTATTTTACCCTTACACGTCCCTCACACATTTATTTGGTTCAAATAGGTCACGTCATCTTACTACATATAAGTCTTTTTTTTTCTCTTTTTATTCCTTTGCTCTGTTCCGTTTTTCTTCATTGAAGGGCGGCGCGCTTCCACTCTATGAGTCAGCCGTGACTTCCGGTCCTGCGCACATGGTTCTCCATGCGTCTCAGCCTGCGTTCCAGCGCGGAGTCCGGAAGTCATTTTTTCACCGCTCGGCTGGACAATTACTAGTGTGGAAGCGCCCACTTCACCCACCAATGA
Organism: Ranitomeya imitator; assembly: GCF_032444005.1. NCBI lineage: Eukaryota > Metazoa > Chordata > Amphibia > Anura > Dendrobatidae > Ranitomeya > Ranitomeya imitator. The sequence goes on from NC_091286.1 coordinate 128,512,819, forward strand.
AACCGTTAGTTTCACTTTCAACCTCCGGTATTTATACACTCTTTTGTGCCATGTAAAGCTACGCCCCCCCAGAGGAAGCATTTAGCGAAACGGCGCTGTCGGGGTGAGGACACACATGTGTTTTGGAGACCTGCCATATTCACATTTAGGTATGATTACGTTTTGCCCTTTATTTTGTATGTAATGATTATGCCTGCAGTCTTTGATATATGCCCTTGTGCTTAAACTCAGACCGGTATTTTTTGCAGACTGCAGGCTCACACATACTTTTCATATAGACACCCATGTACCTTATATCTCTTTGCACAGCACATCAAGCACTTTATATTAAAAGTGGCTATAGTTCATGATTTTGTTGGTATATGAGTTGCACAGCACACCAAGCACTTTTTATTCAGGAGGGTGCTATATGGTACAATTTTTGTATGTTCATAGATCTGCTGTGTCAGGCTAGATATATTTTTTGTACACTTATGACCCTCAGTAACTCTTGGAGTAATTTAATTGTGTTTTCTACTCATTTGGAGCACTTTATTTGTACATACATGTATCTCTCTGCTTGCACTAGGCACTTTTTGTTAGCATTTTTTACTATTCTCATTTGTTATATTTCTTGCATAGAGGTTGTCATTATTATCAAATATTTATATTTATGATGTGCTCTTACGGATTTTGGACAAAACTTTTAATCATCATTGTGACATTAATATATGTTGGGCACTGTCCATAGGCTTCCTCTCCAGTGTGTTCTTCTTTTGTGTGGCTCTAGTAGCTTGCTTTGGTATTTTTATTATACTTTTTTAATAATATATTTACTAAAACTCATTATATTTTATTTTGGCTTTTTTTTCGTTTTTCCTACCCTCTATTGTAGTGGTAGTGTGTATTTAATCTTGTACTTTGACGATTTTTGCTAGTTATTGTTCTAAGACTGTGTCACTGTCTAATTATTATATTTATACAGCGCCAACAAATTTTGCATCACTTTACAATTAAGCGGGAATATGTACATGCAATAAAGACACTGGAGTGTAGGAAAGCAGGAGGTGAGGTCCTGGATGATAGATACTATGTGTCGGTAAAGTAAGCTGAACCAGTAACACTGGGTTAGGGAGAGGGTTTAATGTGACTGGATTTTGGGTCTGGGTTGTTTGAGTAACCAAAAGAATCTGGCTGGGAAAAGTGGAATCTATGATGTAGTCCGTAGTCTAAGGCCTAGTAACAGCAGCTGGTTTAGCTGAGCAGTATGGAGACTGCAGGAGGGCAGAGCTGCTGGTCAGTGTGCTCTGCAAAGTGCTGTGCTGGGGCCAAACAGAGGTGTTTGTTTGGTGAACACGTTTAAAGGGAACCGGTCACCAGAAGTAACGCCATTAACCTGCAGACATGCGGTTAATACCGTTATTATGCTGTCCAGCGTCTGCACATAGCTGAATGCAGCTCCCAGCCAGAATTTGGTTTCAGTCATGAAGGTGGAGGTTCAGCTGGTTCACTCACCCCTCTAAGTAAGCAGAGCGGCCACTGTAACTGACTGACAACTGAGCCCCAATGCAGAGCCAGGGTCAGTCAGGGCCGGGGGCGCAGTTACAGCGGCTGCTCTGTACGCTCAGAATGGTGACAACCAGCGGCTGACAGTCTCCATGACTGAAACCGAATGCTGGCTGGGAGAATAAAGTTCATTTTCACCCCACTGCATTCAACTACATGCAGGGTCCGGGCAGGTTAGTAATGCTATTAACCTGCAGATTATGCCCATATCTGCAGGTTAATTGCGTTATTTCTGGTGACAGGCTCACTTTAATACAAGTGTGAGCTGCTGCTGGGAATACAGAGGTTTTGCTACCTCACAACCTGGAATTTCACGGTGTTTTTTTTTTCCAAGGGTTTGCATCAGTTCATGTAAATAAAATGCCTATAAGGCTACGTTCACACTAGCGTTCTGCTAGTGTGCGTCGCCTTAGCGTCGGGCGACGCAGCGGCGACGCACGCGTCATGCGCCCCTATGTTTAACATGGGGGACGCATGCGTTTTTGTGTGTTGCGTTTTGCAACACTTGCGTTTTTTTTGCCGCTAGCGTCGGACCAAGAAAACGCAGCAAGTTGCATTTTTCTTGCATCCGATTTTCGGCAAAAAACGACGCACGCGTCGCAAAACGCAGCGTTTTTGCGTGCGTTTTGCCGCGTTTTTGTGTGCGTCGTGCGTTGCGTCGCCGACGCAGCGGCGCGCAACGCTAGTCTGAACGTAGCCTTAACTGTGAACATTTGGTTTTCTTTTTATTCTGAAGCAAACAATATAGGACAACATAAATTAAAACTTCAGTGTGCATATTCACCCGCCTAAAGTCAGTACTTTGTAGAGCCTCCTTTTGTGGCAACTACAGCTGCAAGTGGCTTTGGATAAGTCTCTATGAGCTTTACACATCTTGAAACTGGGATTTTTGCTCATTCCTCAATGCAAAACTGCTCCAGCTCCTTCAAGTGAACAGCATTCTTCAAGTCTGACATTTTCTCGGTCACTGCTGCTGAAAATCATCCCCTCAGCATGATGCTGCCATCACCATGTTTCACTGTGGTGATGGTGTTCTTGGGGTGATGAGCTGTGTAGATTTGGCGTCAGATAATGTTTTGCCCTTTGCGCAAAAACTTAAACTTTCATCTTATCTGACCATAGCACCCTCCTCTATACATTTGGGGAGTCTACCACGTCTTCTGCCAAACTCAAAACGAGCCTTAGAATTTTTTTGTGCAAGTAAAAGCTTTTAGTCTGACCACCAGTCTTCCATAAAGGCCAATTCTATGGAGTGTATGGCTTATTATGGTCATATGGACAGATATTCCAGTCTCTGCTTGGGAACTATGCAGCTTCTTCAGGATTACTTTTGGTCTGTGTGCGGTCTCTCTGGTTAATTCCTTCCTTGCCTGGGCTGCAAGTTTTGGTGGGCGTCCCTCTCTTGACATGTTTGTTGTGGGTACCATATTCTTTTCATTTAATGATGATGGATTTGATGGTGCTCTGGGGAATCATCAGAGATTGGGATATTTTTTGAATAACCCAACTGACTTGCATTTCTCAACAACTTTGTCCCTGACTTGTTTAGAGATCTCCTTGGTCTCCATGGTGTTGCTTGGTTAGTGGCATCTGCAGCTTAATGGTATTGCAGCCTGTATGGCCTTTCATAAAAGGCGTGTATATACTGACAGACTGGGTGACACTTGGATTGCACACAGGTGGACTTCCAGTCATAAAGCGTGACTTATGCTTGCACCAGAAATTTTTAAGGGCGTCATATAAAAAGGGGCGAGTCCATATGCACATGATAATTTTTAGTCATTTGATCGCATAAATTAAATTCATGCCTATATTCTTCTTAAGACTATTTAGTGCTGATGCATCACACACAAAACAGATTACGAACATTTAAACAGGTTGTAATGTAATAAAATAGGTAAAAAGCCAAGGGAGCCATTCCTGGTTGGTACCGAGACATTGTTGTATCACTTCATTAACAAAGGCAATCAGCGGCTACTGGTCAGCTACAGCTATAACTATTTTGTCAGAGTAGATGGATGTCCATTCTGACAGAATATTGAGGAGCTGCAGCCAACCAGCAGCAGTTCATTGTTGTGACACATGATCACTGCAGCCAATCAGCGGCCGCTGAATGGCTGCTGGTCGGCTACAGCCTTCACCATTTCTTCAGGCTGACTGATTAGTTGTCACACAAGTCACACCAGGAATAGCCGTAATTTCACGGCTGGAAAAGTGCTGCTGCGGTAGAGGAGTATTGTTTTTATTTTCTATGGGACCCTGAAGTGATTAAAATGGATTTTCTACTACTGGACAACCCCTGCTTACAGAACTCACCCTTAAGCCTTATAACCTCATACCTTTATAGAAAGTGTCAGCATCTTAGAAGGACTGGCCACATTCATACACTGTGCGTCAACCTACCGCGATTAATGCACACATGAATGCCACTATTGCTATACACAAAAAATGAGGAGTACTGGGAATAGTGGAATTCACGTATTCATTAATGGTTGTGGGATGACGCACAGTGTATATATGTTTGTGCATTGGCCACAGTGTTACTTGTGCACCTGCACAGTAATTTAATACGATAGGTGTGCAGGCCCAATTTGTGGCAATACGCACAACTCTCTGAATGAAAGATCTTTGACACTAACTGCTCAAAATCAACCATTTCTCCAGACTACAGATATGCTACTAGTTTCCAAGCACAATAATTCCTGAGAACGTGGCCACTTGACCATGGCAAATTATACTTTTCCATGTACTTTACAGTAAAGCAAATTAAATTGCAATCCCTCAATATAATCCTATTAAAATAAATACTTGGATTGTCTTTTAAGACCTGTCAGAAGGCACAGGCCTCGATAGGATAATAGACTTTTCACAATGTAATAAAAATATACATCACCTCCTCTGTGTATTCCTTTGCTAGAGGAGCCCCGGCAGTGACCTAAAACAAAATGACACCACACTGTAAGCTCACATTTAGAGATAACTATACAATAAAAAAGACAACGTACCATTTTTAAATATAAAGTCCATATGAATACATTAACAAGGACTTATTTCTTGCAGACCACCAATACATGGGTAACCATAACCACCACTCTCTAGTTCACTTATCAGCAAAATTAATCACATTCAAGCAAGTATAGCCCCCAAAATATGCTGGATCAAGGACTTCAAGTCTATTAAATCAGCATTCCCTAAGGCCTTATTCAGACATTAGTGAGCCCGCAACATGTTCTGTTATTATTCTAGAACAGGTTCCCTCTATAGTCTATGGTGCCATTCACGTCAGGTTTTCTTTGCAGACCGTGTCTCCGAAAAAATATCACGGAGACATGTTCATTTTTTGTTGGAGTCAAGGAACAAAAATTAACCAGACAAGTCTACTGGTCCGTGAAATTCACGTACAGCACACAGATGTCATCAATGTGCGATCCGTAAGTAACATTGTAATAAACAGAAACGTTATAATTTATTTCATCATTTGTGATTTTCACAGACGAACGGGATTGTAAAAATGGATACATGGACCAGACACGGATGTAACTCGGATCAAAGATTCTAATGAAACTTGGAATTTTTTACATACGTGAAAAACCACGTACATCTGAATGAACCTAAAAAGTTTATAAAAATGGGTAATCTATAGACAACCCCTTTAAATATGGTCAAATTCTGGTCTCTTGCAGCTACTAATAGGGATTGCTCACTGCAAATTGACATACACGCGATTTAGATATATAAATAGAACATGCTCCCTTCAGAATTGTGTCTTCTGCAATGTGGACTTTGCACCCAACCTTTGCTTTCTGGTTTAATGGTGAACAATATATATTTTTGCCGATAGCGGGTTCATTTTTGGCAAAATGGTTTCTATAATCATTTTTATTAATATGGTAATCAATCTCTCAGGTTTCCAAAACAGGCTGGGAACCCATTAACGTCAAAATCAATGCTCAGCAGAGAAGATTAACCCCTTTACCCCCCCCCCAAGGTAGTTTGCACGCTAATGACCAGACCAAATTTTACAATTCTGACTACTGTCCCTTTATGTGGTAATAACTCTAGAACGTTTCAACGGAGCTAGGAAGTTTTAAGGGCTGAATGTTGACCAGCGATTTCGCATTTTAACAACAAAATTTACAAATTTTTTATTATTTTTACGGACCACATTACATTTGACGTGACTTAACAGAAAATACTGAAAAGTGACACCATTCTAAAAACTGGACCCTTGAGGGTGCTGAAAACCACATTCAAGAACTTTATTAACCCTTGACGTGCTTTACAGGAATTTTTGGAATGCAGAAGGAAAAAATAAACATTTACTTTTCATTCACAAAAATTTTCCTTTAGACCTAATTTTATGTATTTTCGCAAGGGTAACAGGAAAAATATGGACCCAAAAAATTTGTTGTGCAATTTTTCCTGAAGATGCCAATAACCCATGTGTGGAAGAAAACCACTGTTTGGGCACAAGGCAGAGCTCAGAAGTGAAGGAGTGACACTTGACATTATAAATGCAAAATTTGCTGGAACAATTAGTGTACACCTTGTGTTTGGAAGGCGCCTAATGTGCTTAAACAGTGAAAATCGTGAACAAGTAACACCATTTTGGAAACTAGACTCCCCAGGGAACTTATCTAGATGTATGGCTAGCACGCTGAACCAGATGGTGCTTCACAAATTTATAATGTTGACCCTTGAAAATAAAACAAATAAAAAATTAAAAATTCCCCACAAAAATGTTAAAGACCCAATTGTTTTTTATTTCAACAAGGGTAACAGGAAAAATTGCACCGTGCAATTTGTTGTGCAATTACTCCCGAGTACGCCAATACCCCATATGTGAGGGAAAACTACTTTTGAGGCACAGTGCAATGCTCAGAAGGGAAGAAGCGCCACATTGGAGTTCAGATTTTGCTGGAATGGATTGAGGGTGCCATGTCACATTAGCAGGGCCCCTGAGGGGCCAAAACAGAAATCCCCTATATGTGAACTCATTTTACAAACTACATTTCCCAATGAATTCATCTAGGGGTGCAGTGATCATATTACCACCACATGTGCCTCACAGAATTTTATACCATTGAGTGGTGAAGATGGAATAAATTACATTTTTACCACAAAATGTTGTTTTAGCCCCAAGTTTTTAATTTTTCTTACGGCTAATAGGATAAATTTTGACAACTAAGGTCCATTTTTTCCTGAGTGTGCCAATACCCTACATGCAATCAAGAAATACTTTTCAGGCACAGTGCAAAGTTCAGAAGGGAAGGAGCGCCATTATAGTGCAGATTTTACTACTACGGTTTGCGTTTTCCATGACCTACTGGGAGAGCCTCTGAGGTGCTAGCATAGCACAGCAGAACCCACGTAAGTGACCCATTTTTACAAACTACACCACCCAATTAATTAATCTATGGGTACAATGATCATATTAACATATTATTTACACCATTGTGCAGTGAATAAAAAATTACATTTTTACCACCCAAATTTTATTTTAGTCCCAGATTTTACATTTTAACTTTTAACACAAGAAGATGGCAAAAATGGCACCGAAGTTTGTTCCACAATTTCTACTGAATGTGGAAATACCCCATATGTGGCTGTACAGTACTGCCTAGCCCAGACCCGGGCAAGATGCGGCCCGCCTGACTATTTTAAACGGCCCGCCGCCCGCGGCACCGCTCGGCCAGCCGCCAGAGACAGTACAGCTGCTGCGTGTCGCTACCAGCCAGGTTCCCCTTCTCTTCAGCCACTCCAGCGTCTGTGTGCCCTGCATTGAAACCCCTGTCCGCTGAGAGGCGCTGACCACCGATGGCACTTCCGCATCAGGGAAGCGCCAGCAGCGGGTGATGTCACTGAGCGTGACACAGGCTACTGCGCTGCTCCTTCATCTGTTGCGCTGGACGCCGGTGTTCTGTGTGGCACTGCGGCTGTACTGTGGTAACTTGTGGGGTCGGACGGTGCCGGTGGTCGGTGGTAAGTGCTCCATACCGCGGCCGCGGGGACCGGGTAATGGAGCTGCCTGGCGCCAGCCCGCCTGCCTGCATGTATGATAGGGGGGAGGGGGAGGGAGCAGCGGCCAGCCCTGGGGGGGGGGGGATGCGGATGGGGGCAGCACAAACAGGACTACATGGGGCTGTGGGGCACAATTATCAGGAGTCAGGACAGTATGATGGGGGCACAAGTGACAAATCAGGACAGTATGGGGGCACAAGTGACAAATCAGGACAGTATGGGGGCACAAGTGACAAATCAGGACAGTATGGGCCCCATACTGTCCTGATTTGTCACTTGTGCCCCCATCAAAATGAGTTAATTATATTAGTCCGGCCCTCTGAAACCATCTAAATTTTTCATGCGGCCCCATGGCAAAATTAATTGCCTACCCCTGGCTTAGCCACATGGCGAGACTCAGGAGGTACGGAGCGCTATTTGCCTCTTAGAGCACAGATTTTAATAAAATAGTTTGTGGACTCCATATAGAGAGCCCCCAAGTGCTAGAAGAGAAGAATCCCTTTCTCAAGTGACCCAATTATGGAAATTATACCGGTGTAGTGATGATTTTGACTCCATGGTTGTTTTCCCAGAAAAAAAAGAAGCAGTGAACTTTGTGGAGTGAAAATTGCAAACTACCGTTGTAGTGACCAGTACGTTATGCCTAGCTAATGCTTCTGGATACACAAGCCCGTAACTTAGGCGGGCTCTCATTGCTGGGGCTCAGAAGGGAGTTGAGCACTTGGATTTGGGAGCGTCGATTGCTGAATTTCTTTTGGAGGGTGAGGAGCAATTTCGTGTTTCGAGAGCCTTTGTATTACCAGTTACGTGGTGGAAGCCCTCCTATATTTCCGTTAACAGATGACAGACCTGAGTGGGGACTTGCTTTTTTGTGGATTGAGTTGAAGATTTTATTGTGAACATTTAATATAAGGTTTGGGATTACATTTATACTGCTCTCTACGCTGAACACATATTGCGGTTGCCATCTAAATCTCCGAGTGTGGTGATTCAGATGAAACACCGGAGGGATCCCCATTCACTATATATTGGCCAGTCACGTAGCATGCACCATATCCCTGTTAAAAAAAAAAAAAAAAAAAAAGAATTAAAATAAAAAATAGTTACATACTCACCTTCCGGAGCCCCTGGATCGAAGCGGCCGGTTACAGATGCTCTTCGCGACGCCCCGGTGACCGCTACATGCATTGTGGTCTCACGAGATGATGACATGCGGTCTCACGAGACCGCAATGCACTCTTCAGACCGGAGCGCGCGAGGAGCATCGGTAATATCGGGATATGGTGCATACTACGTGACTGGCCAATATACTACGTGGCTCTGTGCTATATACTACATGGCTGGGCAATATACTACGTGCCCAGCCACATAGTATATTGCCCAGCCATATAGTATATAGCACAGAGCCACATAGTATATTGCCCAGCCACGTAGTATATTGCCCAGCCACGTAGTATATTGCCCAGTCACATAGTATATTGCCCAGCCACATAGTATATTGCCCAGTATACAGGTCCTTCTCAAAAAATTAGCATATAGTGTTAAATTTCATTATTTACCATAATGTAATGATTACAATTAAACTTTCATATATTATAGATTCATTATCCACCAACTGAAATTTGTCAGGTCTTTTATTGTTTTAATACTGATGATTTTGGCATACAACTCCTGATAACCCAAAAAACCTGTCTCAATAAATTAGCATATTTCACCCATCCAATCAAATAAAAGTGTTTTTTAATAACAAACAAAAAAACCAACAAATAATAATGTTCAGTTATGCACTCAATACTTGGTCGGGAATCCTTTGGCAGAAATGACTGCTTCAATGCAGCGTGGCATGGAGGCAATCAGCCTGTGACACTGCTGAGATGTTATGGAGGCCCAGGATGCTTCAATAGCGGCCTTAAGCTCATCCAGAGTGTTGGGTCTTGCGTCTCTCAACTTTCTCTTCACAATATCCCACAGATTCTCTATGGGGTTCAGGTCAGGAGAGTTGGCAGGCCAATTGAGCACAGTAATACCATGGTCAGTAAACCATTTACCAGTGGTTTTGGCACTGTGAGCAGGTGCCAGGTCGTGCTGAAAAATGAAATCTTCATCTCCATAAAGCATTTCAGCCGATGGAAGCATGAAGTGCTCCAAAATCTCCTGATAGCTAGCTGCATTGACCCTGCCCTTGATGAAACACAGTGGACCAACACCAGCAGCTGACATGGCACCCCACACCATCACTGACTGTGGGTACTTGACACTGGACTTCAGGCATTTTGGCATTTCCTTCTCCCCAGTCTTCCTCCAGACTCTGGCACCTTGATTTCCGAATGACATGCAAAATTTGCTTTCATCAGAAAAAAGTACTTGGGACCACTTAGCAACAGTCCAGTGCTGCTTCTCTGTAGCTCAAAAGTGGCTTTACCTGGGGAATGCGGCACCTGTAGCCCATTTCCTGCACACGCCTGTGCACGGTGGCTCTGGATGTTTCCACACCAGACTCAGTCCACTGCTTCCTCAGGTTCCCCAAGGTCTGGAATCGGTCCTTCTCCACAATCTTCCTCAGGGTCCGGTCTCCTCTTCTCGTTGTACAGCGTTTTCTGCCACATTGTTTCCTTCCAACAGACTTACCATTGAGGTGCCTTGATACAGCACTCTGGGAACAGCCTATTTGTTGAGAAATTTCTTTCTGGGTCTTACCCTCTTGCTTGAGGGTGTCAATGATGGCCTTCTTGACATCTTTCAGGTCGCTAGTCTTACCCATGATGGGGGTTTTGAGTAATGAACCAGGCAGGGAGTTTATAAAAGCCTCAGGTATCTTTTGCATGTGTTTAGAGTTAATTAGTTGATTCAGAAGATTAGGGTAATAGGTCGTTTAGAGAACCTTTTCTTGATATGCTAATTTATTGAGACAGGTTTTTTGGGTTATCAGGAGTTGTATGCCAAAATCATCAGTATTAAAACAATAAAAGACCTGACAAATTTCAGTTGGTGGATAATGAATCTATAATATATGAAAGTTTAATTGTAATCATTACATTATGGTAAATAATGAAATTTAACACTATATGCTAATTTTTTGAGAAGGACCTGTATACTATACTCATACTATATTATTTTTTTGAGGTAAAATATTGTTTAAAAACAGTCAGGTAAATTTTTTTTTTTTTTTAGTAAAACATTTACTTGACATTTTTTAAACAATATTTTACCTCAAAAAAATAATCAGCTGCAATCCTATTTTGTAATGTCTGTATCCTCTCTTTTGCTTCCTCCCCTGCCCAGGAGCTGTAGTGTGATCAGACCATGTCCCTGTACGGTCAGACACAGCCATTACACAGTACACAGCAGGGGCACATTTATAAGATTATCTCAGAACAGGGACATTTGTTTTAATCACAACCAATTGTGGAACTTATTAATATTCCAAGATCTTTTGATTAAAGTGTACTTTTGTTGGTGGGAAAACCCCTTTAAGAAATTAACAGCAAGTTCATTATACCACTAAATATTTACAAACACTTTGTGTCATTTTAATAAACATCTTACAATCATACAGAGCAGGATACTTTGTTTTTTTGGAAACCACTTACATTGGGTCCTCCGCCATGCATCTTCAAAGCCCTAATGGTAGCCACAAGCACGACTGCATTTGGAACAAGGCCAGAGGCTCTGCATTTAATGTTAAAAAACTTCTCCATGCCAATATCTGCACCAAAACCAGCTTCAGTCACTAGAAGTGAAAAAAATTAAAAATATATTAGTGTACTCAGCCATTTGACAAACCATATTTTTTAAATGAATGTATTTATTTTTAACAAATCCCAGCTCTGCAGTCCTTCATTTCAGCATCGAAAAAGCTTATTTAAAAGGGGCAGTCATGACAAGTTTTGTAAATGTATTCACTTAGACATTAGTGATGAGCGAAGATGCTCGTGTGCTAAGCCAGTGACTTTGGCGTGCTCAGATCGGCGTGCTCGGATAATGGGTTTGAGTCCTCGTGGCGGCTTGTGGCAGGGATTGTCTGCTTGTTAATCAATCCCTGCATGTGTTGCGCGACAGCCGTGAGATATGCAGCTGCAAGGACACAAACGTACTTTTCGAGCACACCGAGGACACATACCAAACTCAACTTATGAGTCAGATCAATGCAGGAAAGGTTTTCACAAATAAAATTGTTAAAATTATGACGTCTGGCTGTCTGTTATTAAAAAGCCACGGACAGCTCCAAGAATGTCAAAGTGTAACGTTGAATGAAGGAAGGAAACAGGATACAGTTCTAAAGCTGCAAGGATGAAGGCAGCACACTGCATAGGAAACAAAGCGGAGGAAAAATGAGAAGAAAACAATGCAGGGAGCCAAACTATTCTACTTGGAAACCTGCCTAAGATCATATACACACACCACACTCACTGCTATATTATTTCCTCTTTCCCAATTCAAGTGCCAAGGAAAATATCAACAAATGTGGCCCCGTGGGACAGCTGAGGGTTCACTATAGTGTTACTTCACCGAGTGCTAGATCAAGGAAACCATTAAAAAGGGCCATCATAAAAACGATTAAATGAAAAGGCTTAAACAATCACCGTGCTGACGGGAGTTTACACAGGACACCAAGTAAACCAGCTGTACAAAATGGTTTGCGATCAAAAAATTAACTGTTATGGACCGCTGTGCCATCCCCTCAATGACTGGGAGCAAACAGCAACATTTGTAATGAAATCTCTCAACAAGAAGTACTAAGCCTATGCCATGTATTTGCAAGGGTTGATTGAACCCATGACCATTTGTCCTATTAGGAGCATAGAGACTATAAATTGAGATCATCCTCTCTGAACCCCACTATGTTAGCCAGGTGGACCACCACTAAACAACAGTTCCCACTCTGGAGGGCAAGATGTAGCTCGCTATTACACAGATGTCCATTCATTCAGATGGGTGCTGTGATCGTATGTTCAACTGTAGCTGGTTGGTAGTCAGTCTGATTTGCTCCCTGTAGTAAAGTTATTAGACCCCTTGAAAACAAGTAGCACCAACCTGCTGACAGGCGGGCAGGAAAGCATGTTAATTTAGTCACAGAAAAGTGTAGGGAAATGATTAAAAAAAAAAATTATATTTTGGGGTGTTGTACAATACCTGTATATATAAGCAATATTGTAATTTACTGCTTTTTAATATTTTCAGCTGTTCTTGAAATAAACACTTGTTTACAGCTTGTTGCTTTGGAGACCGACCACTGCTGCTATTGTAGGAGGTGGCGGGACCCTCGATTGCCTTCCCTCTCCTGAATGTCAAGTAACCGTGTCATGTGCGGCTTCCTAATGTTTCATGAATATAAGATACGGTTTTCTCATGTTCTTGTATTGTGTTACGTGCAGTATCGTAATGTGATGTACTCTTAATGTCTTGTTACTGTAAATGTATTTGTACTTAGTTCAGGGACAAAAGAGTTAAGCAGCTGAAAGGAGTTAAGGGTGTGACAGGGCACAGCCAACGGGGTGCAGGGGAAGCATTTCCTGCATGGGTAACAGAAGCCCGGGCAGTTTTGCCCAGGGCAGGACGTGTGCCTCAGTGAGAACAGAGTTCCCCGGTCGTGGGGGATACAGTTGCCCCAGACTGGAGAGCAGTGGGAACAGGCGTCGGCTCAACGTGATCGTCCCCAGGCAGAATACGGGGCCCGAGACCAGGATGGGAGCTGATGAGCAGATGGGACCAGAATGGTCCGTAGAGACGGCAGGGAAAGCATAAGGACTGTTGACCTCTGAACTGTACCCCTGGATGTGATGGACATCTTGCCGCTTAGTAAAGTTTAATCTTTGGAACAAAGATTGACACTGTGGTGCTTCATGGGATTAGGATTCCAGATGACACAGTGAGTACTCATCTCTTCATGTGCAAGGGGCCGGGGTGCTCACTGACTGTTGCTTGGGGGACTCGCCCACAACTACCACACCGTGCCACCTTGTTACACTATAAGAGCATAACACGCCAAGAGCTTCCACGTTCTTTTCTACTGAACTTGTGAGCACCTTTTAAAAGTTGCCCAGAATGGCTGCAGCAGGCTGTTGCCCAAATGCAGTGCTTACAAACTAGGAAGCAGCGGTGGTCAGGCTTCTAGGCAACAAACTGTAAAGAAAATTTTAAAAATTAAAAAAAAAAAATGATAAAATCATAAGAACAGTTGTAAATTTATTGCAAATATATATATATACTAGATGGTGGCCCGATTCTAACGCATCGGGTATTCTAGAATATGCATGTCCATGTAGTATATTGCCCAGTGACGTAGTATATTGCCCAGTCACGTAGTATACAGCACAGAGCCATGTAGTATATTGCCCAGTGACGTAGTATACAGCACAGAGCCGCGTAGTATATTGCACAGCAACGTAGTATACAGCACAGAGCCACGTAGTATATTACCCAGTGACGTAGTATATTGGCCAGCGACGTAGTATATTGCCCAGCCACGTATGTCACAGGTTAAAAATAAAAAATACACACTCACCTATCGATCCGAGGGCCCCTTGTAGTTTAACATACTCCCCATTCTTGTCGCTGCTCCTCAGTGTCCAGTCTCTCCGCCTCCTGAGATCCAACGGCGCTGTGCCGATGGGTGCGCGGCTGCCACCATTTTCCGTTCCCAGGATGCTTTGCGAAATTACCCAGATGACTTAGCTAGGTCTTCTGGGTAATTTCACAATGCATCGCTGGGAAAGGAAGATGGCGGCAGGCGCGAGCGGACAACGGAGGGTGAGTATAGCAGGTTTTTAGTTTTTTTACTATTTTTAACATTACTTTTTTTTTTTTACTATTGATGCCGCATAGGCAGCATCAATAGTAAAAGGTTGGGGACACACAGTGTTAATAGCGGCGGTAACGGAGTGCGTTACCCGCGGCATAACGCGGTCCGTTACCGCCGGCATTAACCCTGTGTTAGCGGTGACCGGAGGGGAGCATGGAGCGGGCTCCGGGGACAGTGACTGCGGGGAGCATGGAGCGGAGCGCCGGGGACACTGCGGGGAGTATGGACCGGAGCGCCGGGGACACTGACTGCGGGGAGTATGAAGCGGAGCGCCGGGGACAGTGACTGCGGGGAGTATAAAGCGGAGCGCCGAGAACACTGCGGGGAGTATGGAGCGGATCGCCGGGGACACAGACTGCGGGGAGTAAAGAGCGTCCATTTTCTTCTGGACTGTGCCCGTCGCTGATTGGTCGCGGCAGCCATGACAGGCAGCTGGCGAGACCAATCAGCGAATGAATAACCGTGACAGAAGGACAGACAGACAGACGGAAGTGACAATTACGGTATATAGTAGATTTTTTTTGCACACATTATCCATCTATGAAAATGTGAACAAACCTTTATTAAACAATGTTTTGAGGAACAGTCCAATTACACTAACATGTACGGTACCTTCCATGAATATTTCCAAATATGACAAAATAATTCATCAAAATTCAGTACACGGCTGGGATTTCACCAACATTAGGTCAACTGCAGAGCAAAAGACGAGGTGAAATTCATGATCACAAATCATTGTGGGACACATTTGCTTGCCTTGCTCCATTAATTAGCACCAGGACACAGGGCTCAAGTGTGTGAACAATGCAAGGGGAAATGGAAAGTGCGCACTGATCACTCCACTTCTCTGCCTGTAAATAACAGTGTCCCCGTCCAGCTGGACATTTGCAAAGTCAGGAAAGAAAGCTTAGAAACCTGCGGAAGATGGTGAACCCTGAAGCAATTCATTTCCAGAAGGGAGATAATGTGACGGTCATCATAAGCACCAAGTTGTTTGCTGGAACGTCAAATTAAAATTTAGACATGGGTCAGACAAGACTTTTCTGGGACTTAAAGGGTTGACACCCACCATAGCGATAAGCAGATTGCAGTGTTGCTAGAGTACCTAGCTGTCTGCAGTGCCCCCTACAGATCAAATGTAGTATTACACTGGAGCCAATCGGATGAATGTCTGCTCTTGTAGTAAGTGGGCAGCCCAAGCCCACCAGAGTGAGAAAGGCTGCTTGGTAGTGAAAACAGATAACTGCTGAAAATATTATATATAAAAAAGATAATTCAAGACAAAGTTCCAGTAAAGCAAGGGGATGAATACAAATAAGAATAAACTTTATTCAATTATAATAATATCAAAAAAAGGACTTTCACTTTCTTGATCCATACCTTTCTCGGCATTGTTGTTCAGGCTCAAGGGGTTGTCCCAGTTGGCCATGTGGACATTTTTGTAGGTTTAATTGGTAGTGTAGCCCCAGCCCTACCTTGTTCCCTTCTGTTGAGGTGTTAGGGCTTGTTTCCATTTGCGAGAAACACGTCCGTGTCTCGCATGTGAAAACCAAGCTCTGGCATCGGCACTCCAGAGCGGAGCGTGCGGCCGCATAGCAACACATGGAGCTGCACGCTCAGTTCTGGAGTGCCGGCGCCAGACCTTGGTTTTCACATGCGAGACACGGACGTGTTTCTCGCAAATAGAAACAAGCATTTGTATGGGGTTTTCATTTGACTTATCTACATGTAATTTTGATTTTTATTTATTTTGGTGTACATTTAATACTTAAGACATTTTTGCATTTAGTTTTTTTATTCTGGTGATTTGAAGTCTTTCTGTCACTACTCATGTTTCCCTTTTAGAACCTTCCTTTTTGTTACCAAATTTTACAATTGAGCAGGAACAAAACATTTTTTGCCACACGTTGGTGTTGCAGCTGCATCTTGAGAGTGTTTTAGAGTGCCGTCTCATAAAAAACCCTGAAGAAGCAATTTATTCAGGTTTTATTTATGCAGTTTATGAAGGCAAACCTTAATGTGACAGTACATGTACAGACAGCATTAACCATTTACTTTCAACGCTGCACACAACTACAACATGAAATAATGCCAAATTATATGATCAGCCCAGCAATTGGTGGCAAACAACAAGTGATCTGGGCTAACATGTACAATAAGCTCAGGGGGCAGACTCATGCAGATCTGCGTCTGGCCCATAGTGCTGAACAGCTCATTTACCGTATTTTTCGGATTAGAAGACTACCGGACAATAAGACGCACAGCAACTGTAGAGGACTAAAATAGGAAAAAAAATAATTTTTAACCCATCCTCAGGATAAAACATGCCGTCAGGGGTCACAGGAGCAGGGTCGCAGCAATGTTGTGCATCATCGGCTAGCAGGAGAAGGTGTACCGGGCAGTGCGAGGCAGGAGCGGAGGCCCCACTGCACACACAGATCTCCCGGCATTCTTCAGTAAAATTGCGATGGAGGCGGCATATGCACAGCTTGAGATGTTGGCTCAATGATGAGATCTAAATCTGCACATGCGCCAACAAGCACCATATTCCTGAAGCCTACTCTGAGGTCAATGTGTGCAGCGGGAACTCTGCTCCTGCCTTGCACTGCCAGGACACCCCCTCCTCCTAGCCCAGGGTCCACAGCATCACCTCACTCCTGCCACTGCCGCCGGCTTCATACAACGGTGAACCTGCTCAACCAACGCCACCCTCCCCAGTAAGCTACATTCGGACTATAAAACTCACCCCCATTTTCCTCCCAAATTTCGGGAAAAAAAGGGAGTCTTATAGTCTAAAAAATACGAAATATAAGAAAAATGTGGATTTCTCTGGAATAAGGGAGCTTTCACATTGCATTGGGTGTCCCCATCTACCACAAAAACGGATCCGGATGTATGCACCGACTGGGCCATAGACTAACGGTGCTCTGCCGTACACTTGAAATTTTGGGGCTATCTTCCTATTTTCACAGCGTGTTTTCAGCAAGGTTCCAGCCATATTATCAATAGAAGCAGAATGGGTAATACCTCTATATACAGCTGATCCAGGATCCACTACTCACAATAGACGATGTGGCAGCGGACCCTTCTCCACCTTCCTTCACAGAGATCCTTGCACACACTTATGAGATGCTTCAAAACAAAAGATTGAGTTTTGGTCTGTTCATTACGTCTAATGTATATGCGGATTTCCTAAAACAGGAAGTTAGATTCTAAAAAAGACCGAGTGGTCAGTTTGAAAATTGCAAGGTATTTTTTTTTTATACACAAAAATCTGATTTAAACAATAGGAAACTTTAGGATGACATTCCAATTCTTACACATATGCCAGCTCCTTAAAAAGTCTTCAAACAGGCAGTAAAAATTCCTTGTGACGTGAATACCTAGCATACTTCTAAGAAGCTACGAAGACACATGGTGGGGTAGCGTTTTAATATCAGATGATGTGACTTTGCGTGTTGAACCTGCTTTATTACACATACTACAGTAAATGTGATAAGAACCAGAACATGGCCACAAAGGCTGATGTCAAAGCTTGACGTTTGTTTTCAGTAGACTTAAGGGGCGGTCATCTGGTGTCTGTCATACTAAAACATGGCAATGCAGATGGGCAGACGCCCAATGTAAAGTCTGGATATATGAAATACAGTTTACGCCGCCTGTACATACCAGACATGCCACTTACTGGATTTAAAACTACAATATTTGACAAAGGAAAAAATGGAAGGGTTAGTTAAGGAATTTATTTATTCGCACATTCTTCTTTCGGCTGAGGAGCCATTTGCATACTTCCGAAGGTATCACTTACATGTGAACCTGGCAAATTGTCAAGGTTTAGAAAGGTGGCTACTAAAATGGCTATCAAAAGCACTTCTGAAAAAAGCCTGTGGCCGAATTCTTTATAGAAAATTTGTCGAATTGCAACATGTCCAAATATTTCTTTCAACAACATAGGTCAAAGGGAGAGATAATCGAGATGCCCACTCCACCCACAAAATAATTAGCCAGTGAAAGTCACAGGTTTGGCTGACATATGTTAAGATTTCAGGAGTAAAGCTGGACATGTACATTACTAATAACTTGGGAATTCACCAACTAGTTAATTATTTTGCAAGAAAATCCCATTTTATCCTCGATCTTAGCGGACAAGGTTTTGGTTAGCCATGTGAGAAGACCTCAGTGGATCACGTTTAATTAAGATTACAGTGAAAGTAAAGGCTTATACATCGACAAATATTGGCCAAACCAGGTATTGGCGGGACTTGGTTCACAGTAATGTGTATGGGGGCCTCCTGATTGTCCCCTCCGCCCACCCCAACAGATGTTGGGGAAGTGGAGAACTCAGCATGTCCAATTTCAGACTACCAACCTTTTAGCCTCAGCTAAATAAGTCGCCACCACCAGAGTCTGGCAGCAGCTCTATTGTAGAGGAGACATGAGAGCTATGTTCAGCGAGCACTCCTGTGTATGCAGGAGTTGGGAGACATCACCGCCAGCCAAACCACTGTCCAGTCGACAGCCATCTACCGATTATGGATATCTCAACGCCTACAGTTAAAATCAAAATGATTCATCCCCCCATTTGCAAAATAGGTATATTTGCTTAATTTGCCAAGTTTCTGATCTTCGTAATAAAACCAGAACAATTTAAATGGCTCAACACAAATATAACAAGTAGTTTCTCCAAATTCAACTCAAAATATTTATTTTTAACAACTACCGTACTTAAAGGGGTTGTTCACTACTAGAACAACCCCCTCTCGAGCTAAATGTTTGGCCCTGATAAAATAAAGTTTATACTCACCTCCCTTACCGGCACAGTGCCACAGGTGTCTGCAATTCCGTTCCCGGGGATCTTGTGCGGTTATAACACGTGAGCCCGGCGCCCAATCAGCACTGGCGTCACTGTCTCCTCCTTCATACGCATTTAACACAAAGAGGAAGTCAGATAAAATTTAAAGGTGCTGTCCAGGACTTTCACATTGATGGCCTATCCTTAGCACGGGTCATCAATATCTGATGGGTGAGTGGGGGTGTGACATCCACCTTAGTCAAGATCGTGTCTGCAGCCAAGTACTGGGTATCTGCCCCTTATTGATTAGAACAGGAAGCAGACATGCAACAACCAGTCATGGCAACTATATAGTTGATGGAGATGTGAAATTTTGCCACTGAACACTTTTGCCGGCACAGGTAAGAACCCATTCGCAAAGATGCTGGATGTTGCACCGCTACTGATCAAATATTGCTATCCTTTGGATAAATCATCAATGGAACAGTCTCGAATAACTCTGTTAGAATTAACTGACTACACTACCTGGATGTGGCAGAAGGAGGGAGGCTGCCATAAGAGACCTAAATAAACTTGGAGTTATGTTGCAGTCACAGGAGGGATTTATCTAAGACCTTAACTGACCCCACAGGAAAGTTGTGTAGCGGTGAAACAAAAATGGAACTGGCCAGGCCTACTGATCAGAGGTATGTCTAGAAGGGACAGAAGGAAGCATATCCTAAAAATGAACAATGTAAGAAGCATGCTCTCGATCTCTGGGTGATTGACGGGAAAGGGGCAGCTGCTCACTACTCAAGAACTCTGATCTCCCCCCCAAAAAGAAGATAAAATCAATGATTTGTAGAGCTCACTTTGTATTTTATTTCATTTGACTCCAGCAAAACTTCAATAGATCATATTCCCAATATTTCAATCCTCGGGTCTTTGCTAGGTCACCTAAGCAAGCAGCATAGTACCAGATATTCCCACTGGCCTCTACAGGCGCCTACAAGGTTTCCTTATTTTTGGAATCGCAGCAATAAGACTCACTGACACTTTTTGATATAAAAGAAAGTCAAATTTCGTGAGAAGAGAAAACATTAAGCTTAGCGGAGAAAGGTTGGTAACCGTATCCAGATGGTCACAGCATGGGGAGAAAGGAAACCTCATGACACGTATGAAGCTTCACGCTACTGGTATCATTAGTTGTAGCAGGATGACCACAGATAACTTATATGTATGAATAATGAAACCTGACTTACATTATTTAAGGCGGCTGACACATTCTCACACTAATTTCTGTTAACTGCATGAACCTAAGGAAACCATGCAAAATAAGCCTCATCCATATTTCTATTTTAAAGGGAACCTGTCACCCCGAAAATCGCGGGTGAGGTAAGCCCACCGGCATCAGGGGCTTATCTACAGCATTCTGTAATGCTGTAGATAAGCCCCCGATGTTACCTGAAAGAGGAGAAAAAGACGTTAGATTATACTCACCCAGGGGCGGTCCCGCTGCTGGTCAGGTCAGATGGGCGTCTCTGGTCCGCTGCGGCGCCTCCCATCTTCATTCCATGACGTCCTCTTCTGATCTTCAGCCACGGCTCCGGTGCAGGCGTACTTTGTCGTGCCCTGTTGAGGGCACAACAAAGTATTACAGTGCGCAGGCGCCGGAAAGGTCAGAGAGGCCCGGCGCCTGCGCACTGCAGTACTTTGCTCTGCCCTCAACAGGGCAGACAAAGTACGCCTGCGCCGGAGCCGTGGCTGAAGATCAGAAGAGGACGTCATGGAATGAAGATGGGAGGCGCCGCAGCGGACCAGAGACGCCCATCTGACCTGACCAGCAGCGGGACCGCCCCTGGGTGAGTATAATCTAACGTCTTTTTCTCCTCTTTCAGGTAACATCGGGGGCTTATCTACAGCACTACAGAATGCTGTAGATAAGCCCCTGATGCCGGTGGGCTTACGTCACCCGCGATTTTCGGGGTGACAGGTTCCCTTTCTTAAAAACTAAAATCAATATTTCTTCTGGAGTTCAATTATGACATATGCAAGTACGGCATTCCAAATTCCGCAGGGTGCTTGGATAGGGTCCAACCCTGCAATATATACCGAAATGAATCCGGCACTCCAAAATCAAAATCTTGAATTTATTATGTACAATACAGACCGTCCAGTCGCGCTTTTGCTGCGTTTTTTTTCTGCAGGCAAAACCTGCTCTTGGCAGTAGAGAAGCTGCATACAAAAAGCAGGGTTTGCTGCGTTTTTATTGTCTCTTTCTGAGGTTCCCTGCACCAAAACGTGAAACGTGCGTTTTTGCACTTACTCATTTCTTTCTATGGGTGAAAAAACGCTGGAAAAACACAGAAAGAAGTGACATAGTGCAGTTTGCAAAATCACAGCAGTTTTCCAATTCAGTTGGGAAAAAAAAAATAGTGTGTGCATGAGATTTCGGATCTATCGCTTTTGCTGGTACTGTAAAAGCAGGGTAAAATTTGCATAAAAAATGCAGCAAAAACGCAACGCGTGAACATAGCCTAAGTGAAGCGCTCTACTTACAGCAACGCTGATGCATTTCTGCTGCGCTTTTCATTACAGTTAACCCCTCTTACTCCAGCCACCCTGTGAATGTTTGAGAAAGGTCTGACTGACCGAAACGTCACATATATATGCACAATACTGGACTGCCTGGATTGTACATAATAAATTCAAGATTTTTTATTTTTATTTTGGGGCGCTAGATTCTTTTCTGTAGCAAATATTACATGCAAGCAGAACAACGGGAGCTATTGCGATATGTCGGCTTTATAAAAAATCTGTTCTTGTTTTATAAATTGAAAGGTAGCTTTAACATAGTGAAAAATGGAAAAATTGTAGCATTTCCAACAGTCCATGGCTATTTTCTGTTACTTCCAATTACTATACATTGGAGAACTGCACAAAACCCGAAGAAAAACAGAACACAGAGACATAAAAATGTCTGTCCATTAAGCCGGCAACTGTTCGAAATGGTTAATGGAGGTGTCATACTTACCTATGCATAGTTATTTTTTCTTCAGAACTGTATTTTGTGTCTAGTGACGAAGTCGTCAGTAATAAATGCAGATTTTCTGCTACAGGTAAACACACAGATTGCCTACATTACACAACAAATCCTATGAATATGTTCACACCTCGAAAAATGAATATCAAGGTAGCGCAGGGAGCTCTATACCTTAACCACCACTCCTCTCTTCCCTCGGTTTTTACTTTGGTCCCATGTCTTTCCCATTCATTGCCATTTTCACTTTTTCCAGTGTCGCCTTATAGTCGAGTGGCAATGAATACCCTGAAAAGTTCCTGGACCTCATAACAGCTAATATGGCTTCTGCCCCTTACAGAATCATGTATGCTCCAAATACTAAAAAACTGATATAGGCCATCAGCACATTGGGGTTGTTAAAAGCCCCTTCACACTTTGTTTTTTCTAAAAGAATCTGACACCAAGATTTTGCCAGCTAATTTGAGAGCATCATAACGTAGAGGCAAAGACCCTGATTCCAGTGATGTGTCACCTACGAGGCTGCTTAATGTGGTTTTGATAAAATCACTGTTTTATCAGCAGTAGATTAAAGCTGAAGGACTAGTAAACCTGCTGCCATATAATCCTCCATATTCAGGAGCTCTGTATAATCCCACTACTGACTGGCAGCTTTCTGTTTCCCCTTGAGAAAGCGGCATTAGACACATGAAACGCGCGTCGGGGTATTCAGGGCATCCACACCCGGTTATAGAACCCTTCTATTTCCACCTGTTGGTAAGCATTTTTTGTCATTAAGCCTATGGAGTGATGTGACAGTTACCATAGGACGATTATGCTTGCCATCTAAATGTGACATACTACTGCACTTGCACTTTATATGATGTAATTTGTTTTATAAATCGGGCAGGTGCAATTGTGTGAGTCCTCATCTTTTCTGTGTCCTTTTTCCTGCAATTGTCTTTTTGTATATATTGGATGATATTTGTTGTAATTTTCTTGGATTCTTTGATCTACTAATAAATTTACTATTGTATTAGACCTGATCACTCCTATTTTTCTCCTATTGATCTATTTCTATGTACACTGCATACATGGAAAGCTGCCAATCAGTGGTGTGAATGGGGTTATACAGAGATCGGCATTCGGAGAACTGGAATATCTCCGGCAAGTAGCCAAGTGACATCACTGGAGTGAGGATCTCTGCCCCTACATCATGCTGCTTCAGAGGCAGTAGTAAAGACCTGCTGACAGATTCTCTTTAAAGGCACAATGATCTGTTCATTCAGCTGTGCTTAATACAGCAGTTCAGCCCCATTTTAGACCCCTGAAGAATGAACATCTACAAAATCTGGTCAAAAATGGTGACTTCTGCGCTATACTGTGAACTTTGTCTGACTCTTTGTATATGTAATAATATCCAAGCAAGACCATACTTGCTTTAGATAAAAATCACATTTATATCTTGCAAATAAATTCCACGTTTGGTAAAATAACCATCATTTGAGAACAGCAATACTGATAAAATAACACGGAAATAATAGAGGCATTTGAGCACAGTGAATAAATAAAAAGGCTAATTTCCTGTCAAAAAAACCTAAAAATAAAATGTATGCCAACCCATGTATCTGATGGACACAAAGTTCAATCCACTCACAAAAAACCTACAACAAGCAAGAACATGTAAGCAATCATCCATACACATACCATATACCTAGGTTTATAGGGAAACAAATGGTTTAGTGTGGTTCCGTGCGTTGCAAACGAATAGGTTGCTTAAGAAAACCGGTGGAGACCCTAAATCAGGGGTCAGTCTAATTGCCAAGTGCAATTTGGATATTTATATCATTCTTCGGGGACTGTACAAATTGTGTACTTACTCTGCCCACAAAGTACAGCCTGAAGCGGTCACTGGAGATGAGCGAACCTGAACAGTAAAGTTCATAGTCTGTACTGAACATCTACGGTGCGGGTACGGATCCCGAACACAGACTTCACCAGGAGGTCAGTGTTACTGTTCGCGTTCGGCACGCTGAACATTGGGTGTTTCTCGTGCTGTCATGTGCATGGCAGAAAATGCCTATGATCGGTGGTAAAATCATTACTGCCGGTCAAAGAGTATTGATGACAGCGTAAGCGGAGGTAAAAAGCTGTCAGCTTTAGCAAGGCTGGTTATGAAGAACTAGATGGTGGCCCGATTCTAATGCATCGGGTATTCTAGAGTAAGTATGTATGTATGTATGTATGTATGTATGTATGTATGTATATATATATATATATATATATATATATATATAGCAGCCACATAGTATATAGCACAGGCTACGTAGTATATAGGAGCCATGTAGTATATAGCAAATACTAAGTGGCCTGTGCTATATACTATGTGGCTGCTATATACATACATACATATTCTAGAATACCCGATGCGTTAATACAGGCCACGCAGTATATAACACAGCCCAAATAGTATATAACACAGGCGACGTAGTATATAACACAGCCCACGCAGTATATAGCAGCCACGCAGTATATAACACAGGCGACGTAGTATATAACACAGGCAACGTAGTATATAACACAGGCCACGCAGTATATAACACAGCCCACGCAGTATATAACACAGCCCATGTAGTGTATAGCACAGCCCACGCAGTATATAACACTGCCCACGCAGTATATAGCACAGCCCCCGCAGTATATCTCACAGCCCCCGCAGTATATCACACAGCCCCTGTAGTATATAGCAGCCACGCGGTATATAACACTGCCCACGCAGTATTTCGCAGTGTGGGCACCATATCCCTGTTAAAAACAAACCTTAAAATAAAAAATAGTTATATACTCACCCCCTAGGATCCAGCGAAGCTCCGGCAATGCGCGCGTTACCACCGGCATTAACCCTGGGTGAGCGGTGACTGGAGCGGAGTATGGAGCGGGCGCCGGGCAGTGACTGCGGGGAGTAAGGAGTGGCCATTTTTCCGCCGGACTGTGCCAGTCGCTGATTGGTCGTGGCTGTTTTGCCGCAACCAATCAGCGACTTGGATTTCC
Source organism: Ranitomeya imitator (assembly GCF_032444005.1). NCBI lineage: Eukaryota > Metazoa > Chordata > Amphibia > Anura > Dendrobatidae > Ranitomeya > Ranitomeya imitator. The sequence continues at coordinate 128,538,028 of NC_091286.1, forward strand.
ATGACAGACAGAGGCCGTGACCAATGAATATCTGTGACAGACAGAAAGACAGACCGACAGAAAGGACAGACAGACTGACGGAAGTGACCCATAGACAATTATATAGTAGATAGAGGGGTACTCATTTTTAATTATTTAAATAATTTTTTAAAAATGGCATGGGGTCCCCATTTTTGACAACCAGCCAAGCTAAAGCAGACAGTGGGGGGTTGGTATTGTCAGGCTGGTAAGGAGCCATGGATATTGGATATCATGGATATATAAACCGTATACTACCCGTCCACCGTAGTCCAATTAATAACGAGTGTCCCACGACGATCTCCCCTATAGAACAGTGACATCGGGTGATGTCACTGCTCTATAGGACCCTCAGTGACACACTGACAGGAGACAATGGCTCCTGCAGTGCATCACTGAGGTTACTATATATCAAAGTCTTACTTTATTGCAATTGCTGCGTGGGAAAATTTCTCACCCAGCAATGCCATAAGTCAGACTAGGGACTATTTTTTTACAGCGGCGGAGGAATACCTTCTTCCCGTCACTGTGTTTCTGGGGCCCCTGGAGAACGGTGGCAACAGCTGTTGCTGCCGTTCTCCACGGGAGATCGTCGTGGGAGACAGGGAGTATATTGGTTGTTTGTTTTTTTCAGGTTGACACTGGCTTCGGGGATCAAAGTAATGGTGAGTATGTACTCTATGTTTAATGTACTGTATGTATGTAGGTAGTATGTATGTATGTAGGTATGTATGTATGTATGTATGTAGGTAGTATGTATGTATGTATGTATATATGTAGTATGTATGTATGTATATATGTAGTATGTATGTATGTATGTATGTATTTAGTATGTATGTATGTATGTATGTATGGAGTATTTTTTTTCTTTTATTCAGCACATTAGCCGGATGATGGGACTACTACTGTCCCATCATTGGCTAATGTGTCAATCACTGTCAGTGTAGCAGGCATCGTCTGGGGGGACTTGTACACTGTGTTCCAAATTATTATGCAAATGATATTTTTCTCGGATTTTCCTAAATGATCGGTGCAAATGACAGTCAGTCTAATAAAAGTCATCACCCATTAGAGTATACATCAAAGTTTATTGAAGAAACCTCCCAATGATAACAGTATAATCTCCAAAATAAATAAAAACTCAAAATGCACTGTTCCAAATTATTAGGCACAGTAGAATTTCTATACATTTGATATGTTTTAAAGAACTGAAAATGCTCATTTGTGGAATTTGCAGCATTAGGAGGTCCCATTCACTGAACAAAAAAGCTATTTAACTCCAAAACATCCTAACAGGCCAAGTTACATGTTAACATAGGACCCCTTCTTTGATATCACCTTCACAATTCTTGCATCTATTGAACTTGTGAGTTTTTGGAGAGTTTCTGCTTGTATTTCTTTGCATGAAGTCAGAATAGCCTCCCAGAGCCGCTGTTTTGATGTGAACTGCCTCCCACCCTCATAGATCTTTTGCTTGATGATACTCCAAAGGTTCTCTATAGGGTTGAGGTCAGGGAAAGATGGTGGCAACGACATGGATTTATCTCCTTTTATGCCCATAGCAGCCAATGACTCAGAGGTATTCTTTGCAGCAGAGATGGTGCATTGTCAGCATGAAGATGATTTTGCTCCTGAAGGCACGTTTCTGCTTTTTAGACCATGGAAGAAAGTTGTACGTCAGAAACTCTAAATATTTTACAGAGGTCATTTTCACACCTTCAGGAACCTTAAAGCGTCCTACCAGCTGTTTCCCGTGATTCTGGCCCAAAATGTGACTCCTCCACCTCCTTGCTGACGTCGCAGCCTTGTTGGGACATGGTGGCAATCCACCAACCATCCACTACTCCATCCATGTGGACCATCCAGGTTTGCTTGACACTCATCAGTAAACAAGACTATTTGGAAATTAGTGTTCATGTATGTCTGGGCCCACATTAAACATTTCTGCTTCTGAACACTGTTTAAGGGTGGCTGAATATTAGGTTTATGCACCACAGCAAGCCTTTGACGGATCCTACACCTTGAGGTTCGAGGGACTCCAGAGGCACCAGCAGCTTCAAATAACTGTTTGCTGCTTTGTAATGGTATTTTGGCAGCTGCTCTCAATCCCATGAATTTGTCTGGCAGAAACCTTCCTCATTATGCCTTTATCTGCATAAACTCTGTCTGTGCTCTGTTTTAGTCACAAATCTCTTCACAGTATGATGACCACTCTTAAGTTTTTGTGGAATATCTAATGTTTTCATACCTTGTCCAAGGCATTGCAGTATTTAATGCTTTTCAGCAGCAGAGAGATCCTTTTTAGTTCCCATATTACTTGAAACCTGTGGCCTGCTTAATAATGTGGAACATAATTTTTAAGTAGTTTTCCTTTAATTAGAATCACCTGGAAAACTAATTATCACATGTGTTTAAGATTGATTTCAGTGATCCATTGAGCCCTGAGACACAATACCATCTATGAGTTTATTTGAAAAACAAAACAATTAAATCTTTATGACACTTAAATCCAATTTGCATAATAATTTGGTACACAGTGTAGTCCCATCGGACGATGCCTGCACACACGCACAGAGCCACGGCAGCCCGCACAGAGCCACGGCACACACGCACAGAGCCCCGTTACACATGCACAGAGCCCCACGGTCACGTACAGACACCACACACACACACACACACGCGCAGTCTCCGCCCACACTCCATTGTAGTGCATAATTGCACTATAGGAACTTCCGATTCAGATACTGCAAAAATATCGGAACTCTGTATCGGAATTCCGATACAGCGAATATCGGCCGATACACGATATTTGCAGTATCGGAATGCTCAACACTATTAGCGACACATGGCCACACTATTAGCGACACATGGCCACACGTCGCATCCGTCATGTTTTGGCGGATGGTCGTCAAAAAAAACCTTACAATGGGACATTACAATGGGGCAGCGGATGCATTGAAAAACTGCATCCGCTGCCCCCGTTGTTCATTTATTTCACAACGTGCGTCGGTACGTCTGTCCGACACATAGCGACGGGCCCGTACCGACGCAAGTGTGAAAGTAGCCTAAAGTAGTCAGTGACCGCTCTGAGCCAGTACTGGGTAGAACAGACAGGTAGTATTTCAGGTGGCCCCATCAAGAGCTTCAACCCAAGAAGCTCAGGTCCTCAAATGCAGTCAAATTGTTAATTGTAAGACCCATGTTGGATGGTAGTGAAAGTCAATGATGCATACTGGTGGTCCAGTGGGTATTCACCTCTTTAGGTTCTAGAGTTGTTCTGGCTGTGACAGGAGGCTGAACACTGAATCAGATGTAAAACACTGAGAAGCACAGAATTGGGAATGAGATAGAGACCACTGAGTACTTCCAACTGGATGGTCAAACAGTTATATTATTGAGCATAGCGGTTCATGAGTGCACTATATGAAAAGCTTTGGGAGTCTGCACTGCACCAAACCTTCCCAAAGACGACACTCATGCTGCCACACAACTGCAGCAGATGCAGTGCAAATGGTAGTCGGAAAGGGGCATTTAGGGGAAAAAAAAATAGTTCCAGGTACTTGGAAACCCCTTTAAGTGCACGTCTGAGAATCTTCTGCTTTAACATAAAGTTATATAGTGACACTAATGGTGCTGAGAAGTAGGCATCAACATGGGATTGGTCAGAGCACACAGCATAGCTCAGCATCTCCAAATCAGGGGTCTGCCAAATCAGCAAAAATTACCATTTACAAAAATGGAAAGGGAAGAAAAAGCCTCCAAAAAGCAGCATAGACATTTTCTGGATGATTTATGCCCAAAATCTGGAGAAATTGTCCCTACCAAGTCATTTACATTGTTGGGGGTAAAAAAAGAAGAAAGAATCACCATTAATGCTTAGGCTCAATCATGTGTGAAGGAGGCCTTCCACAACCAAGGAAGCTGAAACACTTACCGAATGGCCTGCCACAACTCCAGCGGTGGTAAGCCTTCAGCTCAGTGTGTAAAGCTCTTTTACTGCTGAATTTCCATCACACAGTGTAAGCAATTTGCATTCATAGGTATGAAAGTAGATTGTAAACAAGGGGCCTACAGCTCAAAGCTACTCATAGAAGAAAAACAGAAATGTTCGGTATGAGTGGAATGTCTTCAGTGACCGCTGTCCTATATCTAAAATATAGAATTACACTTCCTTAAATTCCTCGATACACTCCGGGCATAAGGGGAGCAGCCCCAGTGATGGGGAGGGAAGTGGGGAAATCTTGCACATTCTGCTTTTTAAAAGGAAAAAATGAAATCAATCTGCCAATCTAAGGTAACGTTCACACTAGCGTTTCCCGTTTTGCGTCGTGTTTGCGTCGGGCGACGCAGCGGCGACGCATGCGTCATGCGCCCCTATATTTTACATGGGGGACGCATGCGTCTTTTTGTGCTGCGTTGTGCGACGAATGCGTCTTTTTTGCCGCAAGCGTCGGACCAAGAAAACGCAACAAGTTGCATTTTTCTTGCGTCCAAATTTCGGCAAAAACCGACGCATGCGTTGCAAAACGCAGCGTTTTTGCGTGCGTTTTGCTGCGTTTTTGCGTGCGTTGTGCGTTGCGGACGCAGCGGCGCACAACCCTAGTGTGAACGTAGCCTAAGAGATAACAGAAAGCCAGGAATCTATTATGTATCTAACGTATAGGCACGTCATCTTTCTACAATCCTGAGTAGGAGCAAGGATAGCCTACTGACACCAGACCACATAGAGCCCTAGGAATAGACCCACAGAAGAAAGCAAGGATAGCCTACTGACACCAGACCAAAGCCCTGGGAACAGACCCACAGAGGAAAGCAAGGATAGCCTACTGACACCAGACCAAATAGAGCCCTGGGAGTAGACCCACAGAAGAAAGCAAGGATAGCTTTCTGACACCAGACCAAATAGAGCCCTGGGAACAGACCCACAGAGGAACGCAAGGATAGCCTACTGACACCAGACCAAATAGAGCCCTGGGAACAGACCAACAGAAGAAAGCAAGGATATACTACTGACACCAGAGTAAATAGAGCCCTGCGAACAGATCCACAGAAGAAAGCAAGGATAGACTACTGACACCAGAGTAAATAGAGCCCTGCGAACAGACCCACAGAAGAAAGCAAGGATAGACTACTGACACCAGACAAAACAGAGCCCTGGGAACAGACCCACAGAGGAAGGCCTACTGTCCTACGTCTGGGATCTAACCTGCTAAACAGCGGGAAGTCATTTGGACAACTTGACAAATTGAAAGGTCACTTTCCTGCTTAGACCCAACACCAAGGAGGTAGACAATGAGGACGGCATTGTTTTGAAGACAGGATGTTTATATTATTGGACTTAGCAGGAATAGAGGCAATAAGACAGAGAAATTTCTAGAAATGAAAGACCCCTTCTCTCATAGGATGGGAGGGGACATATTTAAACATATGTTCTCTTCGTCTCACAGATGTTTTCATTATCTGACATTTTAACCTTACAACAAAAAGTCCTTTTCATCCTCCAAAATTGCAATATCAGGCCACCTTGGCTAAAAAGATCAGAGAGATTTTTCTTCACATTGCTCTAACCCCATTTACCCTTCAGTTATGGCTGAGATGAACATGTTAAGCCACAGACTAGACATATACGGTAGTTATTTTTCATACAATACACATTGCACGCAAGTAAATACATTTTTATTTCATTTCGAAGATCAATCATCTCTCCAGAGACAGGTCTGTATCAGAATATTGCATTGTGCCATTCCTCAGTTATTTCTCATAGATATTGTAGTGCAGGGGTAGCACACTTATGCAGTGAGGAGGTAGTGACCCACAAAGTTCAAACACAAAACTCCTTTATCGTGTTTCTTCAAAGCATTAAATGTTCAAAATACACACAAGTGCATATAATTTCAGTGCACAGTATTCGTGTCCATTTCAATGCACTACATATTACAAGGCATCCTTCCATTTACAGTCACTAAACACACTGGCCTTCCCATTGACCAGTAGCCGTGGGCGACTGCACTGCCTTGTCAACATCTCTTACAGCTTTTACACAGTACACGGTATCCTTTAGACCGCAGTCATTAAACACGCCAGTCTGCCTCTGACCAGTTATCATGGGTGACTACACCACCATGTGAATGTCTCTTTGCTCACAGCATAACACAGTCCATGATATCCTCTGGATCGCAGCCAGGAACCATATTCTCCTGTTTGCAGGCACTAAACACACCAGTCCTTTGACCGGTTGCTGTGAGCGTCTGCACCGCCGTGTCCGTTGTGGGTGCCAGACATTTCAGCTGCCTTGGCTGTTCGGATCCGCTTGCTTGTGTCGCTACACACAGCCAGCGCTCTGCAGGGCCTCTGCTGTGCACTCTCGTCGAAAAACCAGATTCACACTGACATTACACCTGACACCCAAACTCTTTACTGCACGGCTTTTAACAAAGAAACCTGTGGCCTTCAGTCACATGGAAAACCCGGGCTTAGAATGAAAGTGACTGCACGACTACCAGCCTGCAGTCTGTTTCATATCACAACATCCCAGAGCAGGTTTTCCCTACATCTTCCTTGGACACTAGCATGTCCAAAGACTACACTTATTTTTACCACTTCTAGCCTACATTGCAGCCACCGCTATGCCCGTGACTGCTATGCACTCCTATGGCCTTCATATGCCTCCGTGCACAACCAGGGGAGAACACACAGCTACCCCTACCTGTGACACCGGTCACTGCCTCAGGTCAGTATTGGGACCTGTTCTCTTCAACATATTCATTAATGATCTGGTAGAAGGTTTACACAGTAAAATATCGATATTTGCAGATGATACAAAACTATGTAAAGCAGTTAATACAAGAGAAGATAGTATTCTGCTACAGATGGATCTGGATAAGTTGGAAACTTGGGCTGAAAGGTGGCAGATGAGGTTTAACAATGATAAATGTAAGGTTATACACATGGGAAGAGGGAATCAATATCACCATTACACACTGAACGGGAAACCACTGGGTAAATCTGACAGGGAGAAGGACTTGGGGATCCTAGTTAATGATAAACTTACCTGGAGCAGCCAGTGCCAGGCAGCAGCTGCCAAGGCAAACAGGATCATGGGGTGCATTAAAAGAGGTCTGGATACACATGATGAGAGCATTATACTGCCTCTGTACAAATCCCTAGTTAGACCGCACATGGAGTACTGTGTCCAGTTTTGGGCACCGGTGCTCAGGAAGGATATAATGGAACTAGAGAGAGTACAAAGGAGGGCAACAAAATTAATAAAGGGGATGGGAGAACTACAATACCCAGATAGATTAGCGAAATTAGGATTATTTAGTCTAGAAAAAAGACGACTGAGGGGCGATCTAATAACCATGTATAAGTATATAAGGGGACAATACAAATATCTCGCTGAGGATCTGTTTATACCAAGGAAGGTGACGGGCACAAGGGGGCATTCTTTGCGTCTGGAGGAGAGAAGGTTTTTCCACCAACATAGAAGAGGATTCTTTACTGTTAGGGCAGTGAGAATCTGGAATTGCTTGCCTGAGGAGGTGGTGATGGCGAACTCAGTCGAGGAGTTCAAGAGAGGCCTGGATGTCTTCCTGGAGCAGAACAATATTGTATCATACAATTATTAGGCTCTGTAGAAGGACGTAGATCTGGGTATTTATTATGATGGAATATAGGCTGAACTGGATGGACAAATGTCTTTTTTCGGCCTTACTAACTATGTTACTATGTTACTATGTTACAATATGTATGAATCAAAACAAACTGACAACTGGGTGTCACTATTACAAATGTCTACAGGGTGTGTCTCAACACATTCCAGCATTGTCAACAATGATTGGACAGTCTGAATGTGTAGGGACATACCCCAAACTGGTAACAGCTAGATAGTAATACAGTGGGGTAAATAAGTATTTGATACACTGACTATTTTGCAAGTAGTATTTCGGAGCTGCTTCCTGACCTTTCTCAAAGACATCCTTACCATATGAGGTGAGAACTTGCATGGAGCCCCAGTCCGGAGAAGATTGACAGTAATCTTGTGTAATCTTCCATTTTCTAATAATTGTGCCAACATTTGGTGCCTTCTCACCACGCTGCTTAGCTATTGTCCTGTAGCCCATCCTAGCCTTTTATAGGTCTGCAATTTTGTCCCTGTGTCCTTAGACAAGTCTTTGGTTTTGGCCGTGATGGAATGTTGGAGAGTTATTGAGTGTGTAGACAGGTGTCTTTTATACTGGTAACGAGTTCAAACAGGTGCAATTAATACAGATAATGAGTGCAGAGTAGGAGGGCTTCTTAAAGAAAAACTAACAGGTCTGAGAGACGGAATTCATGCTGGTTGGTAGGTAGGTGATCAAATGCTTTTTCCCCCACTGTATATAAATATTTAGGAGGAATAATAGGTTGAGTCTTAAACTTTAGGTTAATTCTTCCATTTATACAGAATCATTTTTTTGCTTCATTAAAGCCAAACAATCAGTAATTCCTGGGAGTTTAGTTTCTCTAACTAGTCAATCTGCTGGTATCATAATGCATAATGACAACCTTAAAATGCAAATTATACATTAAAAAAAATCTATATTCTTTTAGGAAGAAAAATGAATCTAGGAAATATTGGGCTTTGGCATGGCTTTTTTGATGCAAAACACTGGTCATCAGTTTTCTCTTACATTCTTAGCACAGACAACGCAGTCATAGACATACATAAGGTCTATATAATCATTAGACCAAAAGTTGGCTGAACCATTCTTTATTGACGAACAATATGTATGGAGACCTGAGTGACTTTCAGCAGCTGATTTTTTTGTTATTGTTGTCACTGGAGTAAATCACTGCCAGTTATTTGGCAGCAGCTCTTTAACATAGAATAGTGATGAGAGAAGAAGGTCTTATCCGAGCATGCTCGTGTGCTAACAGAGTGTCTTCGGAATGCCCCGTGGCTGCAGGGATTTCCTGGTTGTTAGGCAATCTCTGCATGTGTTGCGGCTGTCGAACAGTCAGGAAACATGCAACTGCAGGGACTCGAACATATTTTTCGAGCACGTGAACGACACTCTGTTAGCGCCTGAGCATGCTCGACTAATACCTAATCTGAGCATGTCCCCTCATCACTAATACAGAACACAGGAGCCAGGCATTCTTGTGTATAGAAAAGTCAGGAGTGTGGCAGTCAGCAATGAATGTTCCACCGACTGCCATCTAATGCGTGTGGGGCCTAAAGACCATTTTTGAGACTTTTAAACATTGTGGGGGGGAGGGGGGCAGAGGATCGGTGCTCTTTTCATGCATGTAAAGATATAAGAAATGAGTTTCTGTCCAAAAATTACCCTATGAAATGCTTCACTGCATGCATCTATAAGCTGTACAATATTTTAACCCCTTCCCGACCTGTGACACAGCATATGCGTCATGAAAGTCGGTGCCAATCCGACCTGTAACGCATATGCTATGTCACAGAATGATCGTGTCCCTGCAGATCTGGTGAAAGGGTTAACTCCCATTTCACCCGATCTGCAGGGACAGGGGGAGTGGTAGTTTATCCCAGGGGGTAATATCATCGGCCATGGCTGGAAACATTGATGTGCCCCCACCCCACCGATCGCCCCCCCAGCCCTCCGATCTGTCCTTTACACTGCTCCGCTCCCCTCCGTCCTCCTGTCCGCTCCCCCCCGTGCTCTTGTCCGCTCACCCCCGTGCTCCAATCACCCCCCGTGCTTTAACCACCCCCCTGCACTCCGATCCACCCCCCCCTGCAGTCCGATCCACCCCCCCTGCAGTCCGATCCACCCCCCGATGCTCCAATGCACCTCCCCGTGCTCCGATCCACCCCCCGTGCTCCGATTTACCCCCCCGTGCTCCGATCCACGCCCCCGTGCTCCCCCCCCCACCCCATCATAATTTTTTTTTTTTTTAATTCAAATAAATTTTTATTAAGAATAACAAGATAAATGACATGTTACATTCTCATTTTCAATACAAAGCTTTTTTCTCCCCCTTCAAACATTCCCCTTCAATCCCACCACCCCCCAACCCCACCCAACAAAGCAGCTCACCTTGCTTAGCACTTCCATCATTAGACCAATATACTATCTAATCCCTCGGCCAATAATATAAGCCACATTTAACATTACCATTAATTAGGAACCTTAATTAACTCTCCCTCTAATACCCCTATCCCATAGCAATCCACGGAGACCACATTTTATTGAACATTTCGATTTTCCCTCTTTTTTTATAAAACCCCTTTTCCAGTGTCAGGCCCTGCTTCACATACTGGAGGAACTCTCCTCTTGATGGCGGTTCTTCCCTAATCCAATTTCGAGCTATTACCTTCCTAGCCATGTATAACAATCTGGCTATAGCTATCTTCAGGTTGTTATCCACTCCAATCTCATCCACACATCCCAACAAGCACACAACTGGATCCCTTGGCACCTTACATCCATCCGCACCTTCCATACGACTCAAAACTACCACCCAAAAAGCAGCCAGTCTCGGACACGTCCACATCATATGGAGTATATCAGCATCTGCAGTTTTACACCTCGGGCATTCAGAATCATCACGCAAACCAGCCTTATATAGCACCATCGGTGACTTATAAACCCTGTGTATCACATAGAGCTGTGACAGTCTATACGGTTCGCTCAGTGACAATCGTGGGACCCATTCTAGCACCGACTCCCAAGTCTCATTCTCCATTGGACCCAGATCCCTCTCCCACTTAGCTCTCGCCATTATTGGAAACCCCAATAGGAAAGTGTGCAACAGATCTTTCTACAAAGTAGATATGACTCCCCCAGTAGTCCCTTCATTACACACATACTCCAGTACTATATCCCTCTGAATTCCAATACCTCCGTTTCTACTCTGAGCTCCAAAAGCATGCCTCATCCACAAATACTGAAATTCCCCCACAGTCCCAAGACCAAATTCCGCCTGTAATTGGGAAAATGATTTCAATTCACCTCGCTCAATTATTTGATACACGTACTGAATCCCTTTGGCCTGCCATTCTGTCAGTACCCCCAGTGCCTCAAACTCCTGTAAGTTGCTGTTATGCCATAGCGGTGAGAATCTAGTCAAATCCGTGACCCCCCGTATATGTCTCAGCCTACCCCACAGCCTGCGTATCAACAACACAGTCGGGTATAATTTCCCCAGAGCCCCCAGGGATCCATCCTCCAAACATTGTACCATTGGCCTTCTTTTTGTCACCACTTCCATCAGCCGCTGTACTGCCCCAGATGACCCTTCATGCGCCCAGCCTTTTAAATGCTGACTCTGGGCTGCAAGAAAATATATTTCAGGGTTAGGCAATGCCAGTCCCCCATCTTCCTTGGGTCGCTGAAGTGTCTCCAGTTTGATACGCGGATGCTGTCTCCCCCATATCAAATTCCTGAACAGAGAGTTAATCTGTCTAAATCTCCAGCGTGGTATCCAAACTGGCGCATTATGAAGAATATACAGTATTTTTGGCATCAAAATCATTTTAATAAGATTCACCCTACCTACCACATATGCAGTTTAAGCCAAGCATCCGCTTTTGCTTTAAGAACACCTAAGATTGGAGTCAGATTTCTATGTATATAGTCAGTAACAGGCATAGATACCCATAGTCCAAGGTACTTAAATTGGCTAGTCACCTCCAGTCGCCCATCCTCCAGTGGCTCCCCACCATCATCATCCACCTTAAACAAGACAGACTTACTCCAGTTTATCCTAAGTCCCGACACCGATCCGAAACGCTCAATAATCCCAATGGCTCCCTCCAAGGACGTACTCGGGTCAGCCAGAAATAGCAGAATGTCATCCGCATACAACGCCACCCTTTCTTCAATCATCCCATATTTAAACCCAGTCACCTCATCAGACCGTCGAAGCTTAGCAGCCAGTGGTTCCACAGCCAGAGCAAACAAAAGGGGGGAAAGCGGACACCCCTGCCTCGTCCCTCTAGCCAGTTGTATGGTCAGTGATAACTCCCCATTTACCCTAACCATCGGCATCGAGTACATCAGTCGAATCCAGGATATGAACTGCGGTCCAAACCCCATACTCCGGAGCACCTGCCAGAGATATCCCCACTCCACACTATCGAACGCCTTATGAGCGTCTAAAGATGCAATAACTCTCTGGCCACAGTTGTCGGATCTGAGTTGCAAATTCATATACAGCCTTCGTAAGTTGATCGCAGTGGACCGATCAGGCATAAAGCCGGACTGGTCTGAGTGCACCAGGCCGGAAATAACACTTGTCAACCTCATCGCCAACACCTTAGCCAGAAGATTGGCCGATATGAATCCGGCTGTGTCGGGTCCTTCCCCTCCTTAGGAATCACCACTATTATGGCCTCCCGCATAGATGCCGGTAGACGACCGCCACTCCTAGCCTCCTCCAGAAGTACCCTTAATTTAGGGATCAGCACTTCCCCAAAGTTTTTATAAATTTCAGCAGGAAATCCATCTATGCCAGGTGCCTTCCCATTAGCCATAGACTGCAGTGCCCGACCCAATTCCTCCTCCGTAATGGGAGCTTCCAAATCTTCTCTATCTATGTCACTCAGCCTTGGGAGCTCCAATTCCTCAAGGAACGCCACCGTGTCCTCCACCGACCCATCTACCCGAGAGGAATATAGGTCCGCATAAAAATCCGCAAAAATGTCCAAAATCCCTGAAGTCTCAGAGACAGCCAAACCGCTCCCCGATACCAAAGAATGAACAAAGGAAGTGTTTCTCTGGGCAGAAGCCACCATCGATAGCAAATGACCCACAGATTCGCCCTCCTGGTAAAAAGCCAGATTCATGAATTCCCTCTTCCTTTCAGCCTTACCGAGCAATACCTCCTCCAACTGACTCTGAGCTGCCTTTAGCCTCCTCCCAGCTTCCGGAGTACCCGCTATTACCATCTCATCTTCGGCTATCCTCAGCCCTTCAACCGCCAACCTCTCTGTCTCTCTCGATTTTCTCTTACACCTGCTAATATCCCAGAACAGCAGTCCCCTCAAGTACGCCTTCATGGCTTCCCACAAAGTAAGAACATCTACACTTCCCTCGTTGATCTCAAAAAATTCCACCAACTCCTTCTTTATCTTTTCCAAGTCCATACTGTGTAGCCAATTAGGGTGAATCTTCCACTCCTTCCTGCTCCCAATCCGTGTCCCCACCGGCCAAAATTCCACCTCAACTGGACTACGGTCTGAAAGAGCCCTAGGCAAATATCTCACCTCCCCTACCATCGTATCCAGTAAACAGTTACCCAGCGCCAAGTCAATCCTAGACAAAGTACCATGAGCTGGCGAGTAGCATGAGTAGGTCCTTTCCCCAATATGTCTAACTCTCCATAAATCAATCATACCTACTTCCCGGACATAGGTCCCAAACGTAGTGATAGGTCCCCCTGTTCTATTCTGGGGATTTTTGTTTTTATCCCAAAAGTCATCACAGATATTATTAAGATCGCCAATAATTAGAGATGGTAACGGTCCCCAACGCTCTACTCTCTCCAGCACCTCTCTTATCTTCTTACTTGAGTATGGGGGCGGAATATACATTGCCGCTATACACATCAACACTCCATTTATTTTACATTTCACCACCACATACTGACCATCCACATCCTCTTTTACCATTACCTCCTCATACTGCACCCCCGCAGGTATTAACACAGACACACCCCTAGAGTACGTCGAGAAAGTAGAATGATACGCCCTCTGTATCCAGCGCCTATTCAATACGTTTACCCTCTCCCGCACTAAATGGGTCTCCAGCAGACATATCATTGAGACCCTCTGTTCTCGGACATACTACAGACTTGCCGCCCGCCGTGTTTTATCCGCCAGACCTCTCACATTCCAACTCAATATTTTAATACAATCTCCCATAATGTGGCTCATCGTTTCTTAAAGTATCCAATTTCCCAAGTATGAGCTGCCCCAACCCTCCCACCCCCCCTGCCCCCTCCCAACTTGCCACCCTAACCCCCCCAATATAACGCATTCTTCCTCTCATCAAGAGTGGGGCTCCACTGCCCACTGCGAACACTCTCCCTTACTTAACCCTCTCCATTCGCGTCCCGCTGCCATAGCAATCACAATTTCCCCCCCAACTTTCACTTTATTGTATCTTAACATTTCAACTTATATTGACATATAGAAAAAGTACCAAACCAGTTCACAGTACCCAGCATAACCCTCCTCCCCCGTATTTAGTAGTTGGTACTGTCCCCTCCGGCCATTCCTTCAATATGGCCCAGCAAAACCCCCAACAGTTGCTCAACTCTTTAACCATTGCTAACGAGCGCAGAACTCTCCTCTATCGACAGAGAAAACAAATCCCAACTGGATCTCGCCGAAATGTCAGTCGCCCATTCCCTTAAGTTTTTTCTCATGAGTATCCAGCCACTGGGTAGCGTCCTCCGGTGTCAAGAAAAAGTGGGTCTTATTAAAAGCCACCAGTCTCAGCTTGGCGGGAAACATCACCGAGTACTGCACTCCCAGCTCCCTCAGTCGCCGCTTGACTCCAGTAAACTTCATCCGCTGTTTCTGAACCGCAACGGAATAATCTGGATAAATGGCGATTTTTTGACCTCCAGCCGTCAGATCCTCCATCTCTCTAGCCTTTCTAAGGATAATGTCTCTGTCTCTGTAATTGAGTATTTTAGCAAGCATGGTATGGGGATTCGTTCCTGGGGCAGGGGGCTGCGGCGGGACCCTATGAGCACGTTCAACAGCAAAGACTTTTGTCAACACTGTGCTCCCAATCTTCTCCAGCAGCCAGTTCTCCACAAACTCAGTGGGATTTCTCCCCTCAGTCTTTTCAGGCAGCCCCACTATACGTATATTATTTCTTCTGGATCTATTTTCCAGATCCTCATTTTTAGCAGCGAGCTCGGCTATTGCTTGGGCGAACTTCTTTTCAGCTTTTTGTAGCTTAACTATGTGATCTTCTGCCGTGCTCACCCTCTCCTCCACCACTCCTATACGTTTGTCCATTTTCTGCAGAGCCGCATTAATCTGTGCCGTGTCCCCTTTAACTTCCTGCATCTGCTGGGCTAGGGAATTCAGGGATTGCTGACATGAAGAGATCAGTGTGATAACATCTCTTAGAGTTGGCTCCTCTCCCTGTGATATGGCTTCAGGTCCCCCACTAGCCCCAGCCATGCTGCCTCTCTCCTTCCCCCTCTGTACCTCATGCTGCTCAGCCTTGCTTGCTTCCTCCTCCTCCTGGTCATTTCCAGCTCCAGATCCTGGTTCTGCCTCCTCAGCAGCCTCCACTCTGGCATACTGCTGCAGCCTTGCAGCCACCTCCATGCGCCGCTGTCATGCGGCGTTCTCCTTCTCGGCGTCCTCCCTAGCATCGGCACCATCTTGGCCGGCTCCTGCATCGCTGGTGCCAGCATCTTTCTGCCGCCTCCTGGTCATCGCTGCCGACTCCGGACCCGCCCCTCCGCACCGCTGCACTCTCCGGACCTTCAGCCAGCCGGATTTAGGTGAGTTTACCCGAAAATCGGGGTTAAAGCAGGATTTTTGTCCTTCTGGCAGCAGGAGCACTCTTCCCTGCTTCCACTCACATGGCCAGCTCCACCCCATCATACTTACCGAGCCTCCCGTGGTCCGTCCGTCTTCTTTCCTGGGCGCCGCCATCTTCCAAAATGGCGGGCGCATGCGCAGTGCGCCCGCCGAATCTGCCGGCCGGCAGATTAGTTTCAAGTTCATTTTGATCACTGCGATAAAACCTATCGCAGTGATAAAAATAAAAAAAATACTGAATGACCCCCCCCCCCCCCCCTTTGTCACCCCCATAGGTAGGGACAATAATAAAATAAAGATTTTTATTTTTCCTTCCACTAAGGTTGGGGTAAGAACTAGGGTTAGGGTTAGGGTTAGGGGTAGGGTTTCGGTATGTGCACACGTATTCTGTTCCTCTGCGGATTTTTACGCTGCGGATTTGATAAATCCACAGTGCTAAACCACTGCGGATTTATGGCAGATTTACCGCGGTTTTTCTGCGCATTTCACTGCGGTTTTACAACTGCGATTTTCTATTGGAGCAGTTGTAAAACCGCTGTGGAATCCGCAGACAGAAGCGACATGCTGCGGAATGTAAACCGCTGCGTTTCCGTGCAGTTTTTCTGCAGCATGTGTACAGCGATTTTTGTTTTCCATAGGTTTACATTGAACTGTAAACTCATGGGAAACTGCTGCGGATCCGCAGCGTTTTCTGCAGCGTGTGCACATACCTTTAGAATTAGGCCATGTGCACACGGTGCGGATTTGGCTGCGGATCTGCAGCAGTGTTCCATCAGGTTTACAGTACCAAGTATACCTATGGAAAACCAAATCCGCTGTGCCCGTGGTGCAGAAAATACCACGCGGAAACTCTGCGTTGTATTTTCCGCAGCATGTCAATTCTTTGTGCGGATTCCGTGGCGTTTTACACCTGTTCCTCAATAGGAATCCGCAGGTGAAATCCGCACAAAAAACACTGGAAATCCACGGTAAATCCGCAGGTAAAACGCAGTGCCTTTTACCCGCGGATTTTTCAAAAATGATGCTGAAAAATCTCACACGAATCCGCAACGTGGGCACATAGCCTTAGGGTTAGTGATGGAATTAGGGTTGTGGTTAGGGTTAAGGGTGTGTTGGGGTTAGGGTTGTGGTTAGGGGTGTGTTGCGGTTAGGGTTGTGATTAGGGTTATGGCTACAGTTGGGATTAGGGTTGGGGGGGGGGAATTTAGTGTTGGAGTTAGAATTGAGGGGTTTCCACTGTTTAGGCACATCAGGGGTCTCCAAACGCAACATGGCGCCACCATTGATTCCAGCCAATCTTGTATTCAAAAAGTCAAATGGTGCTCCCTCACTTCCGAGCCCTAGCATGTGCCCAAACAGTAGTTTACCCCCACATATGGGGTATCACCGTACTCAGGAGAAACTGGACAACAAATATTGGGGTCAAATTTCTCCTGTTACCCTTGGGAAAATTAAAAAATTCTGGGCTAAATAATTATTTTTGAGGAAAGAAAACATATTTATTATTTTCACGGCTCTGCGTTATAAACTTCTGTGAAGCACTTTGGGGTTCAAAGTGCTCACCACACATCTAGATAAGTTCCTTTCAGGGTCTAGTTTCCAAAATGGGGTCACTTGTGGGGGGTTTCTACTGTTCAGCCACATCAGGGGCTCTGCAAACGCAACGTGACGCCCGCAGAGCATTCCATCAAAGTCTGCATTTCAAAACGTCACTACTTCACTTCCGAGCCCTGGCATGTGCCCAAACAGTAGTTTACCCCCACATATGGGGTATCACCGTACTCAGGAGAAACTGGACAACAACTTTTGGGGTCAAATTTCTCCTGTTACCCTTGGGAAAATAAAAAATTGCAGGCTAAAAGATCATTTTTGAGAAAATAATTTTTTATTTTATTTTCATGGCTCTGCGTTATAAACTTCTGTGAAGCACTTGGGGGTTCAAAGTCCTCACCACACATCTAGATTAGTTCCTTTGGGGGTCTAATTTCCAAAATGGGGTCATTTGTGGGGGATCTCCAATGTTTAGGCACACAAGGGCTCTCCAAACGTGACATGGTGTCCGCTAATGATTGGAGCTAATTTTCCATTTAAAAAGCCAAATGGCGTGCCTTCCCTTCCGAGCCCTGCCGTGCGCCCAAACAGTGGTTTACCCCCACATATGGGGTATCAGCATACTCAGGACAAACTGGACAACAACATTTGGGGTCCAATTTCTCCTAATACCCTTGGCAAAATAGGAAATTCCAGGCTAAAAAAACATTTTTGAGGAAAGAAAAGTTATTTTTTATTTTCATGGCTCTGCATTATAAACTTCTGTGAAGCAGCTGGGGGTTTAAAGTGCTCAATATGCATCTAGATAAGTTCCTTTGGGGGTCTAGTTTCCAAAATGGGGTCACTTGTGGGGGAGCTCCAATATTTAGGCACACAGGGGCTCTCCAAACGCGACATGGTGTCCGCTAACGATGGAGATAATTTTTCATTCAAAAAGTCAAATGGCGCTCCTTCCCTTCCGAGCCCTGCCGTGTGCCCAAACAGTGGTTTACCCCCACATATGAGGTATCGGCGTACTCGGGAGAAATTGCCCAACAAATTTTAGGATCCATTTTATCCTATTGCCCATGTGAAAATGAAAAAATTGAGGCGAAAAGAAATTTTTTGTGAAAAAGTATACTTTTTCATTTTTACAGATCAATTTGTGAAGCACCTGAGGGTTTAAAGTGCTCACTAGGCATCTAGATAAGTTCCTTGGGGGGTCTAGTTTCCAAAATGGGGTCATTTGTGGGGGAGCTCCAATTTTTAGGCACACGGGGGCTCTCCAAACGTGACATGGTGTCCGCTAAAGAGTGGAGCCAATTTTTCATTCAAAAAGTCAAATGGCGCTCCTTCCCTTCCAAGCCCTGCCGTGCGCCCAAACAGTGGTTTACCCCTACATATGAGGTATCAGCGTACTCAGGACAAATTGGACAACAACTTTCGTGGTTCAGTTTCTCCTTTTACCATTGTGAAATCAAAACAATTGTTGCTAAAAGATAATTTTTGTGACTAAAAAGTTAAATGTTCATTTTTTCCTTCCATGTTGCTTCTGCTGCTGTGAAGCACCTGAAGGGTTAATAAACTTCTTGAATGTGGTTTTGTGCACCTTGAGGGGTGCAGTTTTTAGAATGGTGTCACTTTTGGGTATTTTCAGCCATATAGACCCCGTAAACTGACTTCAAATGTGAGGTGGTCCCTAAAAAAAATGGTTTTGTAAATTTCGTTGTAAAAATGAGAAATCGCTGGTCAAATTTTAACCCTTATAACCTCCTAGCAAAAAAAAATTTTGTTTCCAAAATTGTGCTGATGTAAAGTATACATGTGGGAAATGTTATTTATTAACTATTTTGTGTCACATAACTCTCTGGTTTAACAGAATAAAAATTCAAATTGTGAAAATTGCGAAATTTTCAAAATTTTCGCCAAATTTCCGTTTTTATCACAAATAAACGCATAATTTATTGACCTAAATTTACCACTAACATGAAGCCCAATATGTCACGAAAAAACAATCTCAGAACCGCTAGGATCCGTTGAAGCGTTCCTGAGTTATTACCTTATAAAGGGACACTGGTCAGAATTGCAAAAAACGGCAAGGTCTTTAAGGTCAAAATAGGCTGGGTCATGAAGGGGTTAAAGCCCCACTCCAGTGAATATTTTATTATTTGCCCATTTGTTAGGGTTTACATCCCAGTTTAATAACGGTAGCAATACACTCACCAGTCTCAGTCATTTCCTGTTTTCAGAATTGCTTTTTTCTCACGTCACATCACTACATCTGTAACCTGCCAGATCACTATGTAGAACGGAGATTATTTTTTCAATGCAAGTATACAACACTCAGAATGAGGTTCTGTAGCTCCATTCTGAGTCTCAGACTTGAATTGAGAAAATTCAGTGACCTCTGCTGTACATAGCAGCCACAGTCACAAAAGAAGTCAAGTGTTGCCGAAGCGCCGATGACGATGGCAGAAGACAGTGACCGGTGAGTATGTTGATACCATCATTACACATATACAGAATCTCCCAAGCTAAAGGGCAATTAAACAAAAATGTACTGGAGTGGGGCTTGAAGTCTCCAACGATCACTTCCAAAAGAGTAGAGACAAGTTATGAGTTAGGTGGTCACATTGAAAACTTAAGATTTTAAAATAAAAGGGGTATTCACATTGTCTCTTGATCAGTTCAGAGCAACGCAGTCAACTTATCTCCTGGTTTCTGGTGGGCATGGACTCCTTTGAGTGACAGCTTTGGTGAACAGCAGAGCTGTAGCATTAGTAAAACTATAAAGCTCAGCACACGTTCTGCTAGCACACATTCAGTTCTCAGTGGTTTGTGCTGAGTTCTACTCTTATCACTGCACTTACACAGAGATTACACAGCATTTGAATAAGCACACAGCTCGGAGCAGCGTGATAAGGAGACCTGCTTTGAAAGACATGGGGCTAATGATTTTGAAAGATTTATAAAATAAGCTAAGAGGGAGGGGGAGGGAGGTGAGCAGGTAACCGTTGTATAGAAATCAATAGACCAAAGAGAGGTGGCATGATTATTAGAAGTTAACCTCTTTAGTTAACAATGTATAGTAGTTACATTCCAGCAGAATGTGGGCAGGCTCTACTGGCCAAGCTTCATGGAAACCAGCTGTACACTATGTAAGATAAAAGCTGTTATTGTAGGAGAATTACAGCAGGTAGAAAAAGCAAGTCAATTGAGAACTTGCTTATTTTCATGCGGTCTGTTTACATCAATTTATTAGCTTGAAAACCCCTTTAATTCAAATAAATCATTGCCAATATCATGTATCAATGGTACACCAATCATGCTTACTTACCCACAAAACCATCTTTACCCACAAGTTTCAATGCAATCTTGTCTGCCAGCACAGAAGAACTGCCATGTGCAATGTTAGCAAATGGTCCAGCATGGACAAAAACTGGAGATCCCTGTAAGAAGCCAGAAAACCATTTATAACCTGAATGCACAAATATAACATGACTAAGTTATATTTAATCCCAAAATTACAGCCATATTATATTCATGCAGCTTAAAGTATATCTCCAAAGAAAAACAAACTTTGCAATATTCTTAGTATAAAGTTGTTGTTTTTTTTATTATTATTATTATTATTATTATTATTATTATTATTATAATCCTAGATTTCAAACTTGAATTTTCACATTGAAGTCAATCAACTGACAGGTTTAACTTAGACAAAATGGTACAACAAAGAGTTTGGCCACCTTTTTTTTCCCTTTTTTTTACTGATTTGAGTGGTTGTGATGCCCAGCACCTCTGCCAAACAGCTGTTACCAGTGTTGGACGGAAGTTCTCGAATACTGTGAGAACGCAGCAGCTCCACAAAAACCATAGTAGTAGCAGCCGGGTAATAAAATCCACCTCTTAATTATTTGAAGTCACTATAGAAATGATGGCGCTGTTGTGTTTCGGCAGCACCGGAGAACTTCCAGACGCTAGTAACAGCTGATTGGCGAGGGTGTCAGGTGTCAAGCCCATCAACAAAAAGTAGTGGCCAATCTATTTAACTACATAAGTATGCTTTCCACATACAGGTTCTTCTCACAAAATTAGAATATCATCAAAAAGTTAATTTATTTCAGTTCTTCAATACAAAAAGTCATTACAAACAGAGTGATCTATTTTAAGTGTTCATTTCGGTTAATGTTGATGATTATGGCTTACAGTGTTGTGAATTCTGTGGCTGAGTTCACTTCTGTGGTCACAAGTGGTATTGCAGTCTCTGGGCTTCCTCCCTCAGGTGTTTTGGTGAGCTCGTTGGCTGCCTTGCTATTTAGCTCCACCTGAGTCTGTCTTCCTTGCTCCTTGTCAATGTTCCAGTGTTGGATCTGAGCTACTGCATCTTTCCTTGGCCTGCTGCTCTGCTTGATAAGTGCTTCTAGTTTGTTTTCTGTTTTTCTGTCCAGCTTGCTATTAACTTTTGCTGGAAGCTCTGAGAAGCAAAGGGGTGCACCGCCGTGCTGTTAGTTCGGCACGGTGGGTCTTTTTGCCCCTTTGCGTGGTTTTCGTTTTAGGGTTTTTTGTAGACTGCATAGTTCTCTTTGCTATCCTCGCTCTGTCTAGAATATCGGGCCTCACTTTGCTGAATCTATTTCATTCCTACGTTTGTCTTTTCATCTTGCTAACAGTCATTATATGTGGGGGGCTGCCTGTTCCTTTGGGGTATTTCTCTGAGGTAAGTCAGGCTTGTATTTCTATCTTCAGGCTAGTCAGCTCCTCAGGCAGTGCCGAGTTGCATAGGTAGTGATAGGCGCAATCCACTGCTGCTTATAGTTGTGTGAGGATAGATCAGGTACTGCAGTCTACAGAGATTCCACGTCTCAGAGCTCGTCCTATTGTTTTTGGTTATTGCCAGATCTCTGTATGTGCGCTGATTACTGCACGCTGTGTTGCCTGATTGCCAGCCATAACAGTACAAGGAGCCACACCAATGATTCCCAATAGAGGGAAAAAAGAAATCCTGACATCATTTTTTTTTCTTAGCTCTGTCTTCAGTCTTTTTTTTCCCCTAGACATTAGAGTGCTTCAGGACACAGCTGTGGACATGGATATTCAGGCTCTGTGCTCCTCAATGGATAATCTCGTTGTAAATGTACAAAAGATTCAAGATACTATTGATCAGAAATCGATGCTAGAACCAAGAATTCCGATTCCTGATTTGTTTTTTGGTGACAGAACTAAGTTCCTGAGCTTCAGAAATAATTGTAAGCTATTTTTGGCCTTGAAACCTCATTCTTCTGGTAATCCTATTCAACAGGTTTTGATTATTATTTCTTTTTTGCGCGGCGACCCACAGGACTGGGCGTTTTCTCTTGCACCAGGAGATTCTGCATTGAGTAATGTTGATGCATTTTTCCAGGCGCTGGGATTGCTTTACGATGAGCCTAATTCAGTGGATCAGGCTGAGAAAAATCTGCTGGCTTTATGCCAGGGTCAGGATGATGTAGAAGTATATTGTCAGAAATTTAGGAAGTGGTCAGTGCTCACTCTGTGGAATGAATCTGCACTAGCGGCTTTGTTCAGAAAGGGTCTCTCTGAAGCTCTTAAGGATGTAATGGTGGGATTTCCTATGCCTGCTGGTTTGAATGAGTCTATGTCCTTGGCCATTCAGATCGGTCGTCGCTTGCGCGAGCGTAAATCTGTGCACCATCTGGCGGTATTGTCTGAGAGTAAACCTGAGCCTATGCAGTGCGACAGGACTATGACTAAAGTAGAACGGCAAGAACACAGACGTCTGAACAGACTGTGTTTCTATTGTGGTGATTCTACTCATGCTATTTCTAATTGTCCTAAACGCACTAGGCGGTTCGATAGCTCTGCCGTTATTGGTACTGTACAGTCCAAATTCCTTTTGTCCATTACCTTAATGTGCTCTTTGTCATCGTATTCTGTCATGGCGTTTGTGGATTCAGGCGCTGCCCTGAATCTGATGGATTTGGATTATGCTAAACGTTGTGGATTTTTCTTGGAGCCTTTGCGGTGTCCTATTCCGTTGAGAGGAATTGATGCTACACCTTTGGCCAAGAATAAGCCTCAGTACTGGGCCCAGCTGACCATGTGCATGGCTCCTGCACATCAGGAAGTTATTCGCTTTCTGGTATTGCATAATTTGCATGATGTGGTCGTGTTGGGGTTGCCATGGCTACAAACCCATAATCCAGTATTGGATTGGAACTCTATGTCGGTAACCAGCTGGGGTTGTCAGGGAGTACATGGTGATGTTCCATTTTTGTCTATTTCGTCATCCATTCCTTCTGACATCTCAGAGTTCTTGTCGGACTTTCAGGATGTATTTGAAGAGTCCAAGTCTGATGCCCTACCTCCGCATAGGAATTGTGATTGTGCTATCGATTTGATTCCTGGTAGTAAATTCCCTAAGGGTCGTTTATTTAATTTGTCCGTACCTGAACACACCGCTATGCGCAGTTATGTGAAGGAGTCCCTGGAGAAGGGACATATTCGCCCATCGTCGTCACCATTGGGAGCAGGGTTCTTTTTTGTAGCCAAGAAGGATGGTTCGCTAAGACCGTGTATTGATTACCGCCTTCTTAATAAGATCACTGTTAAGTTTCAGTATCCCTTGCCATTGATATCTGACTTGTTTGCTCGGATTAAGGGGGCTAGTTGGTTTACTAAGATTGATCTTCGTGGTGCATATAATCTGGTGAGAATCAGGCAGGGAGATGAATGGAAAACGGCATTTAATACGCCCGAGGGTCATTTTGAGTATCTGGTGATGCCGTTCGGACTTGCCAATGCTCCATCTGTTTTTCAGTCTTTTATGCATGACATTTTCCGTGAGTATCTGGATAAATTCTTGATTGTTTACTTGGATGACATTTTGATCTTCTCAGATGATTGGGAGTCTCATGTGAAGCAAGTCAGAATGGTTTTCCAGGTACTGCGTGCTAATTCCTTGTTCGTGAAGGGATCAAAGTGTCTCTTCGGTGTGCAGAAAGTTTCATTTTTGGGGTTCATCTTTTCCCCTTCTACTATCGAGATGGATCCGGTTAAGGTTCAGGCCATCCAGGATTGGACTCAGCCGACATCTCTAAAAAGTCTGCAGAAATTCCTGGGCTTTGCTAATTTTTATCGTCGCTTCATCTGTAATTTTTCTAGCATTGCCAGACCATTGACCGATTTGACCAAGAAGGGTGCTGATTTGGTTAATTGGTCTTCTGCTGCCGTGGAAGCTTTTCAGGAGTTGAAGCGTCGTTTTTGCTGTGCCCCTGTGTTGTGTCAACCTGATGTTTCTCTTCCGTTCCAGGTCGAGGTTGATGCTTCTGAGATTGGTGCAGGGGCGGTTTTGTCACAGAGAGGTTCTGGTTGCTCAGTGTTCAAACCATGTGCTTTCTTTTCCAGGAAATTTTCTGCTGCTGAGCGTAATTATGATGTGGGCAACCGAGAGTTGCTGGCCATGAAGTGGGCATTCGAGGAGTGGCGTCATTGGCTTGAGGGTGCTAAGCATCGCGTGGTGGTTTTGACTGATCATAAGAACCTTACTTATCTTGAGTCTGCCAAGCGCTTGAATCCTAGACAGGCCCGTTGGTCGTTATTTTTTGCTCGTTTTGATTTTGTGATTTCATACCTTCCGGGCTCTAAAAATGTGAAGGCGGATGCTCTGTCTAGGAGTTTTGTGCCCGACTCTCCGGGGTTATCTGAGCCGGCGAGTATCCTCAAGGAAGGAGTCATTGTGTCTGCCATCTCCCCTGATTTGCGGAGAGTGTTGCAGAAATTTCAGGCTAATAAACCTGATCGTTGTCCGGCCGAGAAACTGTTCGTCCCTGATAGGTGGACTAGTAAAGTTATCTCTGAACTTCATTGTTCGGTGCTGGCCGGTCATCCAGGAATCTTTGGTACCAGGGAGTTGGTTGCTAGATCCTTCTGGTGGCCATCTCTGTCACAGGATGTGCGTGCTTTTGTGCAGTCCTGTGGAATTTGTGCTAGGGCTAAGCCCTGCTGTTCACGTGCCAGTGGGTTGCTTTTGCCCTTGCCGGTCCCGAAGAGGCCTTGGACACATATTTCGATGGATTTCATTTCTGACCTTCCCGTTTCTCAAAAAATGTCGGTCATTTGGGTGGTCTGTGATCGCTTTTCTAAAATGGTCCATCTGGTGCCCTTGGTTAAATTGCCTTCCTCCTCTGATTTGGTGCCTTTGTTCTTCCAGCATGTGGTTCGTTTACATGGCATTCCTGAGAATATTGTTTCTGACAGAGGTTCCCAGTTTGTCTCGAGGTTCTGGCGAGCCTTTTGTGGTAGGATGGGCATTGACCTATCTTTCTCCTCGGCCTTCCATCCTCAGACTAATGGCCAGACCGAACGAACCAATCAGACCTTGGAAACATATCTGAGATGTTTTGTTTCCGCTGACCAGGATGATTGGGTGTCAATTTTGCCGTTGGCTGAGTTCGCCCTTAACCCCTTCATGACCCAGCCTATTTTGACCTTAAAGACCTTGCCGTTTTTTGCAATTCTGACCAGTGTCCCTTCATGAGGTAATAACTCAGGAACGCTTCAACGGATCCTAGCGGTTCTGAGATTGTTTTTTCGTGACATATTGGGCTTCATGTTAGTGGTAAATTTAGGTCAATAAATTATGCGTTTATTTGTGATAAAAACGGAAATTTGGCGAAAATGTTGAAAATTTCGCAATTTTCACATTTTGAATTTTTATTCTGTTAAACCAGAGAGATATGTGACACAAAATAGTTAATAAATAACATTTCCCACATGTTTACTTTACATCAGCACAATTTTGGAAACAAAATTTTTTTTTGTTAGGAAGTTATAAGGGTTAAAATTTGGCCAGCGATTTCTCATTTTTACAACGAAATTTACAAAACCATTTTTTTTAGGGACCACCTAACATTTGAAGTCAGTTTGAGGGGTCTATATGGCTGAAAATACCCAAAAGTGACACCATTCTAAAAACTGCACCCCTCAAGGTACTCAAAACCACATTCAAGAAGTTTATTAACCCTTCAGGTGCTTCACAGCAGCAGAAGCAACATGGAAGGAAAAAATGAACATTTAACTTTTTAGTCACAAAAATTATATTTTAGCAACAATTTTTTTATTTTCCCAATGGTAAAAGGAGAAACTGAACCAAGAAAGTTGTTGTCCAATTTGTCCTGAGTACGCTGATACCTCATATGTGGGGGTAAACCACTGTTTGGGCACACGGCAGGGCTTGGAAGGGAAGGAGCGCCATTTGACTTTTTGAATCAAAAATTGGCTCCACTCTTTAGCGGACACCATGTCACGTTTGGAGAGCCCCCGTGTGCCTAAAAATTGGAGCTCCCCCACAAGTGACCCCATTTTGGAAACAAGACGCCCCAAGGAACTTATCTAGATGCATAGTGAGCACTTTGAACCCCCAGGTGCTTCACAAATTGATCCGTAAAAATGAAAAAGTACTTTTTTTTCACAAAAAAATTCTTTTAGCCTCAATTTTTTCATTTTCACATGGGCAACAGGATAAAATGGATCCTAAAATGTGTTGGGCAATTTCTCCTGAGTACACCAATACCTCACATGTGGGGGTAAACCACTGTTTGGGCACATGGGGAAGGGAAGGAGCGCCATTTGACTTTTTGAATGAAAAATTATTTCCATCGTTAGCGGACACCATGTCGCGTTTGATTAGCTCCTGTGTGCCTAAACATTGGCGCTCCCCCACAAGTGACCCCATTTTGGAAACTAGACCCCCCAAGGAACTTATATAGATGCCTAGTGAGCACTTTAAACCCTCAGGTGCTTCACAAATTGATCTGTAAAAATGAAAAAGTACTTTTTTTCACAAAAAAATTCTTTTCGCCTCAATTTTTTCATTTTCACATGGGCAGTAGGATAAAATGGATCATAAAATTTGTTGGGCAATTTCTCCCGAGTACGCCGATACCTCATATGTGGGGGTAAACCACTGTTTGGGCACTCGGCAGGGCTCGGAAGGGAAGGCGCGCCATTTGACTTTTTGAATGGAAAATTAGGTCCAATTGTTAGCGGACACCATGTCGCGTTTGGAGAGCCCCTGTGTGCCTAAACATTGGAGCTCCCCCACAAGTGACCCCATTTTGGAAACTAGACCCCCCAAGGAACTTATCTAAATGCATATTGAGCACTTTAAACCCCCAGGTGCTTCACAGAAGTTTATAATGCAGAGCCATGAAAAAAAAAAAAATTTTTCTTTCCTCAAAAATGATTTTTTAGCCTGGAATTTCCTATTTTGCCAAGGATAATAGGAGAAATTGGACCACAAATATTGTTGTCCAGTTTGTCCTGAGTAGGCTGATACCCCATATGTGGGGGTAAACCACTGTTTGGGCGCACGGCAGGGCTCGGAAGGGATGGCACGCCATTTGGCTTTTTTAAATGGAAAATTAGCTCCAATCATTAGCGGACACCATGTCACGTTTGGAGAGCCCCTGTGTGCCTAAACATTGGAGATCCCCCAGAAATGACCCCATTTTGGAAACTAGACCCCCAAAGGAACTAATCTAGATGTGTGGTGAGGACTTTGAACCCCCAAGTGCTTCACAGAAGTTTATAACGCAGAGCCATGAAAAAAAAAAAAAAATTATTTTCTCAAAAATGATCTTTTAGCCTGCAATTTTTTATTTTCCCAAGGGTAACAGGAGAAATTTGACCCCAAAAGTTGTTGTCCAGTTTCTCCTGAGTACGCTGATACCCCATATGTGGGGGTAAATCAGTGTTTGGGCACATGCCGGGGCTTGGAAGTGAAGTAGTGACGTTTTGAAATGCAGACTTTGATGGAATGCTCTGTGGTCGTCACGTTGCGTTTGCAGAGCCCCTGATGTGCCTAAACAGTAGAAACCCCCCACAAGTGACCCCATTTTGGAAACTAGACCCCGAAAGGAACTTATCTAGATGTGTGGTGAGCACTTTGAACCCCCAAGTGCTTCATAGAAGTTTATAATGCAGAGCCGTGAAAATAATAAATACGTTTTCTTTCCTCAAAAATAATTATTTAGCCCAGAATTTTTTATTTTCCCAAGGGTAACAGGAGAAATTTGACCCCAATATTTGTTGTCCAGTTTCTCCTGAGTACGGCGATACCCCATATGTGGGGGTAAACTACTGTTTGGGCACATGCCGGGGCTCGGAATTGAAGTAGTGACGTTTTGAAATGCAGACTTTGATGGAATGCTCTGCGGGCGTCACGTTGCGTTTGCAGAGCCCCTGATGTGCCTAAACAGTAGAAACCCCCCACAAGTGACCCCATTTTGGAAACTAGACCCCGAAAGGAACTTATCTAGATGTGTGGTGAGCACTTTGAACCCCCAAGTGCTTCATAGAAGTTTATAATGCAGAGCCGTGAAAATAATAAATACGTTTTCTTTCCTCAAAAATAATTATTTAGCCCAGAATTTTTTATTTTCCCAAGGGTTACAGGAGAAATTGGACCCCAAAAGTTGTTGTCCAGTTTCTCCTGAGTACGCTGAAACCCCATGTGTGGGGGTAAACCACTGTTTGGGCACACGTCGGGGCTCAGAAGGGAAGTAGTGACTTTTGAAATGCAGACTTTGATGGAATGGTCTGCGGGCGTCACATTGCGTTTGCAGAGCCCCTGGTGTGCCTAAACAGTAGAAACCCCCCACAAGTGACCCCATTTTAGAAACTAGACCCCCCAAGGAACTTATCTAGATGTGTGGTGAGCACTTTGAACCCCCAAGTGCTTCACAGACGTTTACAACGCAGAGCCGTGAAAATAAAAAATCATTTTTCTTTCCTCAAAAATTTTGTTTTAGCAAGCATTTTTTTAGATTCACAAGGGTAACAGGAGAAATTGGACCCCAGTAATTGTTGCGCAGTTTATCCTGAGTATGCTGGTACCCCATATGTGGGGGTAAACCACTGTTTGGGCACACGTCAGGGCTCGGAAGTGAGGGAGCACCATTTGACTTTTTGAATACGAGATTGGCTGGAATCAATGGTGGCGCCATGTTGCGTTTGGAGACCCCTGATGTGCCTAAACAGTGGTAACCCCTCAATTCTACCTCCAACACTAACCCCCCCACACCCCTAACTCTAATCCCAACTGTAGCCATAACCCTAATCACAACCCTAATCACAACCCTAATTCCAACCCTAACCCTAAGGCTATGTGCCCACGTTGCGGATTCGTGTGATATATTTCCGCACCATTTTTGAAAAATCCGCGGGTAAAAGGCACTGCGTTTTACCTGCGGATTTTCCGCGGATTTCCAGTGTTTTTTGTGCGGATTTCACCTGCGGATTCCTATTGAGGATCAGGTGTAAAACGCTGCGGAATCTGCACAAAGAATTGACATGCTGCGGAAAATACAATGCAGCGTTTCCGCGCGGTATTTTCCGCACCATGGGCACAGCGGATTTGGTTTTTCATATGTTTACATGGTACTGTACACCTGATGGAACACTGCTGCGAATCCGCAGCGGCCAATCCGCTGCGGATCCGCAGCCAAATCCGCACCGTGTGCACATGGCCTAATTCTAAAGGTATGTGCACACGCTGCGGAAAACGCTGCGGAAAAGCAGCAGTTTCCCATGAGCTTACAGTTCAATGTAAACCTACGGGAAACAAAAATCGCTGCACACATGCTGCGGAAAAACTGCACGGAAACGCAGCGGTTTACATTCCGCAGCATGTCACTTCTTTGTGCGGATTCCGCAGCGGTTTTACAACTGCTCCAATAGAAAATCGCAATTGTAAAACCGCAGTGAAATGTGCAGAAAAAACGCGGTAAATCCGCCATAAATCCGCAGCGGTTTAGCACTGCGGATTTATCAAATCCGCAGCGGAAAAATCCGCAGAGGACCAGAATACGTGTGCACATACCGAAACCCTAACCCTAGCCCTACCCCTACCCCTACCCCTAACCCTACCCCTAACCCTACCCCTAACCCTACCCCTAACCCTACCCCTAACCCTACCCCTACCCCTAACCCTAACCCTAACCCTAACCCTATTCTAACATTAGTGGGAAAAAAAAATTTATTTATTTTTTTATTGTCCCTACCTATGGGGGTGACAAAGGGGGGGGGTCATTTATTATTTTTTTTATTTTGATCACTGAGATAGATTATATCTCAGTGATCAAAATGCACTTTGGAACGAATCTGCCGGCCGGCAGATTCGGCGGGCGTACTGCGCATGCGCCCGCCATTTTGGAAGATGGCGGCGCCCAGGGAGAAGACGGACGGGACCCCGGCAGGATCAGTAAGTATGATGGGGTGGGGGGGGACCACGGGGGGGATCGGAGCACGGGGGGGGGAATCAGAGCACGGCAGGCGTGGAACGGAGCACGGGGGGCTGGAACGGAGCACGGGGGGGCTGGAACGGAGCACGGGGGGGTGGAACGGAGCACGGGGGGGTGGATCGGAGTGCAGGGGGGGTGATTGGAGCACGGAGGGGTGATTGGAGCACGGGGGGAGCGGACAAGAGCACGGGGGGGAGCGGAGCACTGGACGGAGGGGAGCCGGAGCAGTGTACCGGCCAGATCGGGGGGCTGGGGGGGCGATCGGTGGGGTGGGGTGGGGGCACACTAGTATTTCCAGCCATGGCCGATGATATTGCAGCATCGGCCATGGCTGGATTGTAATATTTCACCCGTTATAATGGGTGAAATATTACAAATCGCTCTGATTGGCAGTTTCACTTTCAACAGCCAATCAGAGCGATCGTAGCCACGAGGGGGTGAAGCCACCCCCCCTGGGCTAAACTACCACTCCCCCTGTCCCTGCAGATCGGGTGAAATGGGAGTTAACCCTTTCACCCGATCTGCAGGGACGCGATCTTTCCATGACGCCACATAGGCGTCATGGGTCGGATTGGCACCGACTTTCATGACGCCTACGTGGCGTCATGGGTCAGGAAGGGGTTAATAATCGGGCCAGCTCGGCCACCTTGGTCTCTCCATTTTTCTGCAATTCTGGGTTCCATCCTCGTTTCTCTTCAGGACAGGTTGAGTCTTCGGACTGTCCTGGTGTGGATTCTGTGGTGGACAGGTTGCAGCAGATCTGGACTCAGGTAGTGGACAATTTGACCTTGTCCCAGGAGAAGGCTCAGCTTTTCGCTAATCGCAGACGCCGTGTGGGACCCCGACTTCGTGTTGGGGATCTGGTTTGGTTATCTTCTCGTCATATTCCTATGAAGGTTTCCTCTCCTAAGTTTAAACCTCGTTTTATTGGTCCGTATAGGATTTCTGAGATTCTCAATCCGGTTTCTTTTCGTCTGACCCTCCCAGACTCCTTTTCCATACATAATGTATTCCATAGGTCGTTGTTGAGGAGATACGTGGCACCTATGGTTCCATCTGTGGAGCCTCCTGCCCCTGTTTTGGTGGAGGGGGAATTGGAGTATATTGTGGAGAAGATTTTGGATTCTCGTGTCTCTAGACGGAAACTCCAGTATCTGGTCAAATGGAAGGGTTATGCTCAGGAAGATAATTCCTGGGTTTTTGCCTCTGATGTCCATGCCCCAGATCTTGTTCGTGCCTTTCATGTGGCTCATCCTGGTCGGCCTGGGGGTTCTGGTGAGGGTTCGGTGACCCCTCCTCAAGGGGGGGGTACTGTTGTGAATTCTGTGGCTGAGTTCACTTCTGTGGTCACAAGTGGTATTGCAGTCTCTGGGCTTCCTCCCTCAGGTGTTTTGGTGAGCTCGTTGGCTGCCTTGCTATTTAGCTCCACCTGAGTCTGTCTTCCTTGCTCCTTGTCAATGTTCCAGTGTTGGATCTGAGCTACTGCATCTTTCCTTGGCCTGCTGCTCTGCTAGATAAGTGCTTCTAGTTTGTTTTCTGTTTTTTCTGTCCAGCTTGCTATTAACTTTTGCTGGAAGCTCTGAGAAGCAAAGGGGTGCACCGCCGTGCTATTAGTTCGGCACGGTGGGTCTTTTTGCCCCTTTGCGTGGTTTTCGTTTTAGGGTTTTTTGTAGACTGCATAGTTCTCTTTGCTATCCTCGCTCTGTCTAGAATATCGGGCCTCACTTTGCTGAATCTATTTCATTCCTACGTTTGTCTTTTCATCTTGCTAACAGTCATTATATGTGGGGGGCTGCCTGTTCCTTTGGGGTATTTCTCTGAGGTAAGTCAGGCTTGTATTTCTATCTTCAGGCTAGTCAGCTCCTCAGGCAGTGCCGAGTTGCATAGGTAGTGATAGGCGCAATCCACTGCTGCTTATAGTTGTGTGAGGATAGATCAGGTACTGCAGTCTACAGAGATTCCACGTCTCAGAGCTCGTCCTATTGTTTTTGGTTATTGCCAGATCTCTGTATGTGCGCTGATTACTGCACGCTGTGTTGCCTGATTGCCAGCCATAACATTACAGCCAATGAAAACCTAAAAGTCATTATCTCAGTAAATTAGAATACTTTATAACACCAACTTGAAAAATAATTTTAAAACCTGAAAATGTTGGACTACTGAAATGTATGTTCAGTAAATGCACTCAATACTTGGTCGGGGCTCCTTTTGCAACAATTACTGCATCTGCTGAGGTGTTATGGAAGCCCAGGTTGCTTTGATAGTAGCATTCAGCTAGTCTGCATTGCTGGGTCTGGTGTCTCATCTTCCTATTGACAATACCCCATAGATTCTCTATGGGGTTAAGGTCAGACGATTTTGCTGGCCAATCAAGCACAGTGATGCTGTTTTTAAAGGGCCACTGTCACCCCCCTCCAGCCGTTATGAACTAAAAGAGCCACCTTGTGCAGCAGTAATGCTGCATTCTAACAAGTTGGCTTTTTTAGTTTTGTGTTCAGGTATTACTAAAATAAAGCGCTTTGAAACTTTGCAAAAATACCCATCTTTGTCCACGGAGGCGGGTCCTCAATCCCCAGCTTGAACGGTACTCTGCTGTCACTCACATCTTCAGGGGCTTTCGGCACCGCCCCCTCCGCGCTGTTTTCTCTTCAAATCCGGCGCCTGCGCTGTGTAAATCTTTGTGGGGCAGGCGCAGTAAGCAATGGCGGTCTGACGTCCCAGCCAGGCTTGGAGACTGCGCCTGTGCTGGCAATGCGGCCACCCATCTTAGTAATCCCTGCCCCACACTGTGTTATGCATTATGCACAGTGCGGGGCTAGGATTCCTGGGCATGCGCACTGCGTGTGTCAGACTGTCACCCAGGTCCCCCGCCTTACAGCCTCTGTCTATTCAGCTGATCGTGCCTCCTCCTCATAGCAATTGCCGGGACGATCAGCTGAATAGACAGAGGCTTACTGCGCCTGCCCCACAAAGATTTACACAGCGCAGGCGCCAGATTTGAAGAGAAAACAGCCCGGAGGGGGCGGCGCCGAAAGCCCCTGAAGATGTGAGTGATGGCAGAGTACCGTTCAAGCTGGGGATTGAGGACCCGCCTCCGTGGACAAAGATAGGTATTTTTGCAAAGTTTCAAAGCGCTTTATTTTAGTAATACCTGAGCACAAAACTAAAAGAGCCACCTTGTTAGAATGCAGCATTACTGCTGCACAAGGTGTCTCTTTTAGTTTATAACGGCTGGAGGTGGGTGACAGTGGCCCTTTAAACCAGGTAATTTTGGCAGCGTGGACAGGTGCCAAGTCCTGCTGGAAAATGAAATTTCCATCTCCAGAAAGCTTGTCAGCAGAGGGAAGCATGGAGTGCTCTACAATTTACTGGTAGACGACTGCGCTGAATTTGGTCTTGATAAAACACAGTGGACCTACACCACTTGGCTTCCCAAACCATCACTGATTGTGTAAACTTCAAACTTAGACCTCAAGCAGTTTGGATTGTATGCCTCTCCACTCTTCCTCCACACTCTGTGACCTTGATTTCCAAATGAAATGCAAAATTTACTTTCATCTAAAAACAACACCTTGGACCACTGAGCAACAGTCCAGTTCTTTTTCTCCTTGGCCCAGGTAAGACGCTTCTGGCATTGTCTAGTGGTTTTTGGTTAATTTTTCTAATTTACTGAGATAATGACTTGGGTTTTCATTGGCTGTAACTTGTAAGCCATAATTATCAACATTAACAGAAATAAACACTTGAAATAGATCACTCTGTTTATAATGGCTCTATATAATATGTCACGGTTCACGGGGAGGATAGCTTCATCATCCCCACCACTCACACCAGTTTTTCATGAACCGGGGTTGTTTGGTTGCCCCTGGTTCTTTTTGAAGGGGATTTATCTATATAGCACTTCCCAAATCCAGTTTTGGAACTTGCAGCTCTCTGGTTCCCCCCTTACCCTTAGGTCAGACAGGGCACTGCACCTAGGATAATTAGTCGCCAAAAAGACTGCCTTACTTTGTACTGGCTAATGGGCACACTGCAGCGAGGGCGATATAACTATTCCCACTTAGGCGGGAACAATAATTATCAACGCCGCCGGTCGCTACAAAGGCTCCCAAATGAACAGTACAAATCCCGCTGCCACCAGATCCGATTTCTTAATTATTAACGGCTCCAGAGCAAACCCAGATTAGTAGCGTAGTTCACTACAGAGGACGCGACCATACGTTATAGAGCAAGGAGGGACAAAGCTAGTAATTTTATATTTTACTCCAAAAAAAGGTAGGTTTTTACAGAAGTATAAAAAGATATCAAAGACGACAAGTGTCGTATGTACAGCACAATTACAAATAAAATGGGAATAAAGTTGAAGAGAACATTATATTTCGTTCAGATCATTTCATCTCCTGGCTGCCCATGTCCTCAGTCCACAGCCTCTCACCTAGCCAAATCAGTTCTCATGCTTCGCACTGACGAGGGCCAACAGCCCGAAACACTGTCTGCGAATTGAGATACTGATTTGGCTTTTATCCTAAGTCGTATTGCAAGACTCGTTAAAGGGTTGACTGTGACTTGTAGGATCGCTACTTCCAATAGGTGGCGTTATAGAGTTCAAGTCCTTTTTCTCTGAATAGGTAATATGCATATCTATATAATATATGAGTTCCAGTTTTTGTATTGAAGAATTGAAGTAAATTAACTTTGTGATATTCTAATTTAGTGAGAAGCGCCTGTACAAGTCATATCATCGATTCAATAGCACTAAACACAATGACGCCTTAACTTCTACTGTTCTTCAGCACAGTGATTACTCAGTGGTAAACAAGACATGATACTATCAAGTCCACTTAGGCCTCTTTCACACTTTCGTTTTTAGCCATTCTCAATCCGTCGTTTTCGCAAAAAAACGGATCCTGCAAATGTGCCCGCAGGATGCGTTTTTTTGCCATTCACTTTTATTGACGACGGATTGCGACGAATAAGCACACGTCGCATCCGTCGTGCAACGGATGCGTCGTGATTTTGCGGCCCGTGGTGACAAAAAAACGTTCAATGTAACCTTTTTTTTACGTCAGTTGATACCACCATTTCCAACCATGCATGCGTGGCCGGAACTCCGCCCCCTCCTCCCCGAAATTCATAATGGGCAGAGGATGCTTCTGAAAACTGCATCCGCTGCCCACGTTGTGGACTATTTGCACAACGTCCGTCAGTACGTTGGGCCGATGGTTTGCGACGGCCCCGTACCGACGGAAATGTGAAAGAGGCCTTAGTCCAAAGGAGCTGATTTTAATGAAAGAGGATGATGAAATCTTAAAAACGTTTTTTCTCCATTAATGCAGAGAAGGGTATTCACTTACATAACTCTTAATTTCCTAGAACAAAATGTTATACAAGTTACTTGAAGTTATTGTAGCCATCAAATGTTCCTGCTAAATCCAGGAAGTATGATATTTATGCAACACATTTACAGCTAAACGGCTTGCGATTTCTGGAAGCTGATTTTTTATTTTCTTAAAGGAAAATGAAGAGAAATGTTCCTTTTCTTTTCCTGATATTTTACATAGAATTCAGTGGGCGCTGAATGGCTACAGCCTTCATACTTGCGTCAGAACTGTTCCATCCATTTGACAGAACTATGAATGCCGCAGCCCATCAGCAACCGTTGATTGGTCTGGTAATATAAATGTTGTTACTTTTGTTATATGGGTTACTTAGCGGAGTATTCCCATTTCCAAAATCTAAGTATGCACAATCAGCTGAAATAAAACGCTGCCATCTTTGCCCCCCAAAACCAGGCAGGAATGCCAAGGGGTCTACAGTACCTGCGGGCAGCATGAAGAAGCATCACGGGCCACATGCAGCTTGCAGGGTAAGGCATGATGTAAAGCATGCAGTCACTAGACTTTGGAGCAGTGGCTACCTGTTCAGTGGAGCGAATAATTCATCTTAAATATGTTGTAGTCCGATTCACAAGCCTGGGCTTGGTGAAGGACTGAGTAACGTGACCTGCATGATTGCATTTCCCTCCACCCCAATCCCTTGCATCGGCAAATGCTGTGAATGGACAGTTAAATATATATCTGGGGGATAATGGACTATGGCTTAAACAAACACCACACCAACAGTGAATTTGTTGCTACAACCAAGTGGTGATCAGTGATGCATATCACAGATAACGTGTGTTCAATTAGTGGTCAGGTTTTTTTTCTTTTTCTAATCCTGTAGTCACTGCCACACATCACTGATCAGTCACCTGAAGTGTTAAACTCCTGGAATGGATTTGAATACTTTGCAGGATACTGAGAGCAATAATAATAATCTTTATTTATATAGCGCCAACATATTCCGCAGCGCTTTACAGTTTAACAGCTTCAATGACAAGTCATAAGTAACAATGTTAACAATACAATAATTAAAGCAACACAAGACGACCCTAATCGTGAGAGCTTACAATCTACAATGAGGTGGGGGAGATACAAGGTACAGGTGTGTATTTACAATGATGTATTTACAATGATGGCCCAGCCATCTTCAGGGAGTGGGGGATAGTTGGAAGTAGTGAATGGGCTACACGCAAGCAAAATAACTGATTAGGGAACGTGATAGGCCGCTCTGAACAAATGTGTTTTGAGGGAGCACCTAAAACTATGCAAATTATGGATGGTCCTAATTTCTTTGGGTAGAGCATTCCAGAGGATTGGCGCAGCGCGGGAGAAGTCTTGGAGTCGGGAGTGGGAGGTACGGATTAGTGCAGAGGTTAGTCGAAAGTCATTTGCAGAGCGCAGAGGTTGGTTAGGCCAATAGACAGAAACGAGGGAGGAGATGTATGGGGGTGCCGCACTGTGAAGAGCTTTGTGGTTGAGAACAAGTACTTTGAATTGTATCCTGTAATGAATGGGCAGCCAGTGTAACGACTGGCGAAGAGCGGACGCGTCCGAGTAATGATTAGCTAGATGGGCGACTCTGGCTGCTGCATTAAGGATAGACTGGAGAGGGGAAAGTTGCGTGAGGGCTAGGTCAATTAATAGCAATGAAACTTGGCCGTGTTATTAGTCCTTCTCTACATATCTCCTTCTCTATATAGGCCCTTGAAAGTGAATAGGCCCCTAAATAAATAGTTTTCGTAAATATCCTTGAAAAATTGTTGTTAAACCTTTAACCATTCTAACATCCTAAAGTAGACGAATAGTAAATATTTTGTTTATATGGAAATAAAATTTCAAACGTTTCAAAATTACTACTTTTTACAATTTTTGACAAACTTCAGAAATAGAAATAAAAATGCATATTGCAAAAAATAGAAACGTAAATATACCACTATCAAAGTACAACGAGTCAAATAAAAAAAAAATCTAAAAGTTATTACTTTTGGAAAATGGAGCATGGCGACTAATCCCAAGACTGGCTGCTCTAGGATTTTTTTTTTTTTTTTTTTAAACCAAAATTAAATTCATACTGTCACATTTTCTTCATATTTCCACTGAATCAATATATCAAATGAACTGTAAATATCCCTAAATTTTCCATCTGATGGCACATTCACTGTAAAGTCATGTCCATCTGTCACCGCTACTTATTCATTCACATAGTTATCTACAAGAATGTATAAATGTGGTTAATCGTCACTATGCTCGGCCTGAGTTACGACAGTCTCCTGCCATCAACATCTGTGAAAACATGACCCGTCTTTTCATTACTGTAGTATAAACTGATACAGAATATTCTAGGAAAGTTCCCATGTACTAACTATCCCTTTTTCTGGCTATAGGGGCTGGAAAGAAAAGAAAAAGAAAAAACAGACCATGAGATAGGAAGAGAGTCTGTATCCGGCAGCTTCCTATCAGCACAAGTACAAAATGCCAATGGAACCGACGTGATAATATTAAATACTACAAAGATCAAAAGTCATAAGCAGCACTTAAAGGCTACAAACCCAAGAAACAAAAGCTGGACTGTGTCCAAAGTCCTTCAATATCACATCACACATAATAAAACACCACATATCCCAGAGATTGTAACCTCAATAGAAAATGATAACTACTTCCCGGTAAATGGTTGTTCCTGAAATCCATGACAGCACCTGAGAGAGAGTGGGATCCGCACCCAAATTGTAATCATTATTCTGGTTATTAATTATACATTCACTCAAGTCCATTCTTCATTGTGGGAAGAGAAGATTGAGAACTATCACCAACCGTAAGGCTACTTTCACACTTGTGTTGTTTGGCGTACGTCGCAATGTGTCGTTTTGGAGAAAAAACGCATCCTGCAAAGTTGCCAGCAGGATGCGTTTTTTCTCCATTGACTTGCATTAGCGACGCATTGGGACGTATGGCCACACGTCGCATCTGCGTCGTGTTTTTGGCGGACGCGCCGCACAAAAAACGTTCAATGTAACATTTTTTTGTGCGTCGTGTCCGCCATTTTAGACCGCGCATGCGCGGCTGAAACTCCGCCCCCTCCTCCCCAATCATTGCAATGGGCAGCGGATGCGTTGTAAAACTGCATCCGCTGCCCACGTTGTGCTACATTTTACACACTGTCCGTCAGTACGTCTGGCCGACGCAAGTGTGAAAGTAGCCTAAGCCATAGGTGGGGAACAAATACGGATTCGGTCATGGGTTTCAGGAAACTATTTACCGGTAAGTACCGTAATTATCATTTTTCCTTCACCCATTAGATGATTACCAAGGAATCCTCTGATAGGGAGAGAGCATGACTAAGATCTTACGCCTGTAGAAAATTCCAAAGAATATCGTAGTTCAATGGATAGTGCTTCAAGAAGGAAGATTGTGAACATTTTAGAGATCTTTGGTGCTCAAAAAAACTAATGAAAAAACCCATCAAGAGTAAAAAAGGACACTAGCACCCCCCCTTCCCCCAAGAGGGTCTATATTTATACACTTAACTTATATGGATGGTTGGTTATGTTGCTAGACATTCTGTACTTGTTAAATCACCTAACCAACAAATAAAAGTATGTAGGAACTGGTACTAAGCTTTGCATGTTTTGACCCTGCAACTACTTAAAATATTAGGTAACATCAAACCCAATATTGTTGACATTCTCCATTGAAGTAAGGCTCCCCCCTAAGGGCTCTTTTCCATTTGCGAGAAACACGACCGTGTCTCGCATGTGAAAACCAAGCTCTGGCGCCGGCACTTGGGAGTGGAGCGTGCGGCTCCATGTGTTGCTATGCGGCCGCACGCTCTGCTCTGGAGTGCTGATGCCAGAGCTTGGTTTTCACATGCGAGACGCGGTCGTGTTTCTCGCTAGTGGAAACAAGCCCTAAGGCCAAGATCTGGAACATAAACTCTTATGCTGCTAATGATCACCTATTGTTTCAAAATATCTACCCCACTTTATGCTATCAAGTGTAGATTGAGCATCCCAAAATACCAAAGGAGTTCCAGAAACCAGAAGAAATATTTACTACTTTATTATAATCCGACTAACCATTTCTTTTTTTTGTGTGTGTCCCTAAGGATGCAATGTTAAGTCCTGCTAAAATTATAATTTCCATCTTGGAGAGTTTCCGTTTACTGCATCCTAGACAAGTACCTAAGGGCTGGTACAACTAGAACAGGCAAATAAAGAGTTCTGAGCTATTCAATATAAAGAAGAACCACGACCAAACATTAATTTAGGGATGATATAATTTATCCTCTTCTCTATAATGGCATCAATTCAGCAACTTAAATGAATGCTAATAATACAATCCAACAAATACCGTATATACTCGAGTACAGTGGGGCAAAAAAGTATTTAGTCAGTCAGCAATAGTGCAAGTTCCACTACTTAAAAAGATGAGAGGCGTCTGTAATTTACATCATAGATAGACCTCAACTATGGGAGACAAACTGAGAAAAAAAAATCCAGAAAATCACATTGTCTGTTTTTTTATCATTTTTTTTTTTGCATTTTATGGTGGAAAATAAGTATTTGGTCAGAAACAAACAATCAAGATTTCTGGCTCTCACAGACCTGTAACTTCTTCTTTAAGAGTCTCCTCTTTCCTCCACTCATTACCTGTAGTAATGGCACCTGTTTAAACTTGTTATCAGTATAAAAAGACACCTGTGCACACCCTCAAACAGTCTGACTCCAAACTCCACTATGGTGAAGACCAAAGAGCTGTCAAAGGACACCAGAAACAA
Organism: Ranitomeya imitator; assembly: GCF_032444005.1. Taxonomy (NCBI): domain Eukaryota; kingdom Metazoa; phylum Chordata; class Amphibia; order Anura; family Dendrobatidae; genus Ranitomeya; species Ranitomeya imitator. The sequence continues at coordinate 128,578,561 of NC_091286.1, forward strand.
AATTGTAGCCCTGCACCAGGCTGGGAAGACTGAATCTGCAATAGCCAACCAGCTTGGAGTGAAGAAATCAACAGTGGGAGCAATAATTAGAAAATGGAAGACATACAAGACCACTGATAATCTCCCTCGATCTGGGGCTCCACGCAAAATCCCACCCCGTGGGGTCAGAATGATCACAAGAACGGTGAGCAAAAATCCCAGAACCACGCGGGGGGACCTAGTGAATGAACTGCAGAGAGCTGGGACCAATGTAACAAGGCCTACCATAAGTAACACACTACGCCACCATGGACTCAGATCCTGCAGTGCCAGACGTGTCCCACTGCTTAAGCCAGTACATGTCCGGGCCTGTCTGAAGTTTGCTAGAGAGCATTTGGATGATCCAGAGGAGTTTTGGGAGAATGTCCTATGGTCTGATGAAACCAAACTGGAACTGTTTGGTAGAAACACAAATTGTCGTGTTTGGAGGAAAAAGAATACTGAGTTGCATCCATCAAACACCATACATACTGTAAAGCATGGTGGTGGAAACATCATGCTTTGGGGCTGTTTCTCTGCAAAGGGGCCAGGACGACTGATCCGGGTACATGAAAGAATGAATGGGGCCATGTATCGTGAGATTTTGAGTGCAAATCTCCTTCCATCAGCAAGGGCATTGAAGATGAAACGTGGCTGGGTCTTTCAACATGACAATGATCCAAAGCACACCGCCAGGGCAACGAAGGAGTGGCTTCGTAAGAAGCATTTCAAGGTCCTGGAGTGGCCTAGCCAGTCTCCAGATCTCAACCCTATAGAAAACCTTTGGAGGGAGTTGAAAGTCCGTGTTGCCAAGCGAAAAGCCAAAAACATCACTGCTCTAGAGGAGATCTGCATGGAGGAATGGGCCAACATACCAACAACAGTGTGTGGCAACCTTGTGAAGACTTACAGAAAACGTTTGACCTCTGTCATTGCCAACAAAGGATATATTACAAAGTATTGAGATGAAATTTTGTTTCTGACCAAATACTTATTTTCCACCATAATATGTAAATAAAATGTTAAAAAAACAGACAATGTGATTTTCTGGATTTTTTTTTCTCAGTTTGTCTCCCATAGTTGAGGTCTACCTATGATGTAAATTACAGACGCCTCTCATCTTTTTAAGTGGTGGAACTTGCACTATTGCTGACTGACTAAATACTTTTTTGCCCCACTGTATAAGCTGACCCGAGTCCAAAAAACTGGGAAAACTTAATGACTCGAGTATAAGCCTAGGGTGAGAAATGCAGCAGCTACCGGCAAATGTCAAAAGTAAAAATAGATACCAATAAAAGTAAAATTAATTGAGACATCAGTAGGTTAAGTGTTTTTGAATATCCATATTGAATCAGGAGCCCCATATAATGCTCCAGAAAGTTTGATGGGCCCTATTAGATGCTCCATATTAAAATATGTCCCATATAATCCTGCATAAAGGGTAATAAGGGCCCCATAAGATGATCCATAGAGATATTTGCCCTATATAGTGCTGCACAAACGTTATGGCCCCATAAAATGCTCCATACAGATAATTGCCCCATATAATGCTGCACAAGCGCTATGGCCCCATAAGATGCTCCGCACAGCCACTTGCCCCATATAGTGCTGCACAAGTGTTATGGCCCCATTATAGTGCTCCGTACAGCCACTTGCCCCATATAGTGCTGCACAAGCGTTATGGCCCCATAAGATGCTCCGCACAGTCACTTGGCCCTTATAATGCTGCACAAGTGTTATGGCCCCATAAGATGCTCTGCACAGTCACTTGCCCCATATGCTGTGGCTGCCATAAAAAAAAAAAAAAAAAAAAAAAAAAAATCACATACTCACTTCTCTTCGCTCAGGACCCCGGCACTGTCACCTGCTCCTCGTGCGGCTCAGTCTTCGGCACTGACGCTCAGCAGAGGGCGCATACTGACTACGTCACCGCGCCCTCTCACCTGAGCGTCACTGCTGAAGACAGAGCGACACCCGGACCGAGGAGCAGGTGACTATCGCGCAGCGCAGCACTCCCCCCCCCCCCCCCCCCATATACTTACCTGGTCCTGGCGCTGCGTCCCTGCTTCTTCCCCGGCGCTGCATCTTCTTCCTGTATTGAGCGGGCAGCGTCACCGCTCATATACAGTAATGAATATGCGGCTCCACCTCTATGGGAGGTGGAGCCGCATATTCATTACTGTATATGAGCGGTGCCATGTGACCGCTCAATACAGGAAGAAGATGCAGCGCTGGAAGAAGCAGGGACTGCAGGAACCGCGCCGGGAGCAGGTAAGTATAAATACACCCCCCCCCCCCCCCCCCATGCCGACCCCCGGGTATAAGCCGAGAGGGGGCCTTTTTTAAGCCCCAAAAAATGGGCTGAAAATCTCGGCTTATACTCGAGTATATACGGTAGATAGGTTTTAAGACACTAATAAAACCAAATGATAACCATCACCTCGGATATACCACTTTTTTTTCTTTTTACCATGAGGCCCCCTTAAAAATAGTCTGGGTGAAATGGTGGATGAGGATGAGGAAAAGGCCAATATGCTAAATAACTTTTTTTTCAACAGTATTTTACACAAGAAAATCCCATGGCAGACAATATGATCAGTGATAACAAAAATTCCACATTAAGTGTCACCTGCTTAACCCAGCAGGAAGTACGTCGGCGTCTAATTATTACTAAAATTGACAAATCTCCGGGCCCGGATGGGATACACCCTCGAGTACTGCAGGAATAAAGTACAGTCATTGATAGACCATTATTTTTAAATCTTCAAAGAGTCCATAATTACAGGGTCTGTACCACAGGACTGGCGTATAGCAAATGTGGTTCCAATATTCAAAAAGGGGACAAAAACTGAACTCGGAAATTATAGGCCAGTAAGCTTAACCTCTACTGTGGGTAAAATCCTGGAGGGCATTCTAAGGGATGCTATACTGGAGTATCTGAAGAGGAATAACCTCATGACCCAATATCAGCACGGGTTTACTAGGGACCGTTCATGTCAGACTAATCTGATCAATTTCTATGAAGAGGTAAGTTCCGGATTGGACCAAGGGAACGCAGTGGACGTAGTGTATATGGACTTTTCAAAAGCTTTTGATACGGTGCAACACAAAAGGTTGATACATAAAATGAGAATAATGGGGATAGGGGAAAATAAGTGTAAGTGGGTTAAGAGCTGGCTCAGGGATAGGAAACAAAGGGTGGTTATTAATGGAACACACTAGGACTGGGTCACAGTTAGCAGTGGGGTACCACAGGGGTCAGTATTGGGCTCTCTTCTTTTTAACATATTTATTAATGACCTTGTAGGGGGCATACAGAGTGGAATTTCAATATTTGCAGATGACACTAAACTCTGCAGGGTAATCAACACAGAGGAGGACAATTTTATATTACAAGATGATTTATGTAAACTAGAAGCTTGGGCTGATAAATGGCAAATGAGCTTTAATGGGCAAATAAAATAATGGGATGCATTAAAAGAGGCATAGATGCTCATGATGAGAACATAATTTTACCTCTATACAAGTCACTAGTTCGACCACAATTAGAATACTGGTCTCCGGTGTATAAGAAAGACATAGCTGAACTAGAGCGGGTGCAGAGAAGAGCGACCAAGGTAATTAGAGGACTGGGGGGGGTCTGCAATACCAAGATAGGTTATTACACTTGGGGCTATTTAATTTGGAAAAACAAAGGCTAAGGGGTGATCTTATTTTAATGTATAAATACATGAGGGGACAGTACAGAGACCTTTCTAATGACCTTTTTACTCGTAGACCTGAGACGGGGACAAGGGGGCATCCTCTACGTCTGGAGGAAAGAAGGTTTAAGCATAATCACAGACGCAGATTCTTTACTGTAAGAGCAGGGAGACTATGGATCTCTCTGCTGTATGATGTTGCAATGAGTGATTACTAAAATTTAAGTGGGGACTGGATGCTTTTCTTGAAAAGTATAATGCTACAGGTTATATATACTAGATTCCTTGATAGGGCATTGATCCAGGGAACCAGTCTGATTGCCGTATGTGCAGTCGGGAAGGAATTTTTTTCCCCAATGTGGAGCTTACCGTTTGCCACATGGGTTTTTTTTTGCCTTCCTCTGGATCAACATGTTAGGGCATGTAAGGTTAGGCTATGGGTTGAACTAGATGGACTTAAAGTCTTCCTCCAACCTTAATAACTATGTTAGTATGACTTTGTCAGTAAGATATAAACCTCACATTGCATTGGTCAATGCTCAGATGGTTTTAAACCAAGCTATTAGTACCCAGTCCCCTCAACCATGTACCTTATGGACATATCATCCTGTTCTTGAGTAATAATCAGAGCGAAAGCATTTGTTTTGACTAGCGAAGAGGTTTCTCCTTCACCACAGGAGTCTGACTGATAATGGGACGTTTTAAGTCATCCATCTATTCCTCTCCTTAAAGGTTTATTGCAGAGTTGCCGTTTTACCACTCTAAAAGCACATTGACTGGATATTTAACTAACTCATCACTTAGTTCAATCTACCAGTTTGATGACTTGGGTATAATGGCTACACCAACTTTATTTCCAAGGAGTAAATTTTCCGACTTCAATCAGGAGGATACAGTCGTCTTGGAATTTTGTCACCAGATCTGGTGTATCCATGTCTGTCATGCAACTTCCAATTAGGAGGATAGTTACCAGATCCATACTAGCGAGTGTAGGTCACACCGCCATTAGGAGGGTAGACTCGTATAGTGCCGCTTGACTTGGCACAATCAAGTTAATTTTTCCACACCATGCGGTGAGGGTAGATTGGGGACATTGAGAGTTTAATCACATAGCATCCACAAGGCCATTTTGTGACTCCAACTAGGAGTCTTAGGCCGGGGTCACACTTACGAGTTCAATGCGAGAAACTTACGCGAGTCTCTTGCATCAAGTCCCGGCATTGCCGCCGCCACTCGGGAAAGGAGCGTTCAGCTGCATAGAAATACATGCAGCCGCACACTTCGGTCCCAAGTGCCAGCGGCAGTGCCACGACTTGATGCGCAAGTTTCTCTTACTGAACTCGCAAGTGTGACCCCGGCCTTAACTGAACTTACAGCGGTTTTATTCAGCTTAGAGCAGCCATGTCTGTCTTTCATCTCCAAACTAAGAGAGTAAACTAAAGAGGGTAATTTAGAGGTTTATCAACTTAAATGCTTAGCAGTCCATCTTAGGACACTAAACTGGGAAGATCAACTGGATGTACACTGGTTGTGTGTTCAGCTTAGTCATGCCTAAGCTACAAATCCCACTAGAAGGTTAACCTGGAACCTAAATGACTTTCCAACTTAATTTCAACAAACTGTGCACACCATAGCTCAGGGTAACTAAATAGTACAGCATAACATTAAGCATATAAGAGCCAGGGACAGTCAAATACCCAGAGTTCAAGTCTAGTGTACCCCTTGACGCGCGTTTCGATTTCTTTCTTACTCAGAAGGGGTGCACCGAGGATTTACTTGAGCTATGGTGTGCGCAATTTGTCCCTGATCTCCCCTAGGAGGTGTGTACTTTACACAATCCTTTATTATATTTCCTACTGGTATTTTCTATCTCTTTATGAGGCATCAGAGACAAAATCCCAGTTGTGTCTGGTTCTTTATTTATGCATCTCGCATCCCTTTGTATGTTTCGATGATTTGCACTACGCACTTTACTTGCTGCTCATGCTCATATCTATCTCACAGAGTTACTTAAATTGCAGTATAGGTTGAAAAAATCTTTCAGGATGTGAAATGTTCTGTATTGAAATTTCCAGAACACAAATCTAGAATACCTTTTGTCCAGTGTTTGCTTTTTCCATCTTCTGTATGGTCTGCTTTCATCTCGATATTTTTTAAAAATGTGATTTAATAAAAATTATTTATTTTGTTACTTTTTTTGGCGGACTTTTTTGTTCTACATAGTTTTTGGTTTGTATACGGTTCTTCGTACTTACAGTTCAGAGCTATTCTGTGCAGTTAAATGCTAATCAGTCCAAATTATGACTCCAAGATCTTAAAGATTTACTTGACTTACAATGATTTTATTTGGCTTATCACAACCATGACCAACTCCAACTTAATGGATAACTGGGGCGTAGATATTTTGTTAAGCTAAAAGGCAACCAGCCCATTTTGAGAATCCCCACAATGGACTTACAATGGTTTCATTCTTATTAGTGCAACCATTTATGCCTCCTGCCAAGAGGACAAACTGGGACATGGGACATAGATGTTAAATGCGGATCAGTTCAATATGCTATTCAAGTAGAAGGGAATGACTGGAAGTATGTTGGACTCACCAGCTACTCTCAAGACTGTATTTAATTAAGGCCCCTCCTTGTAGTTTAATAGAATCACCAGAGACTGACGGTATCATCTGGAAGCCAACCGGACCAATATCAGCAGTATTGCTAGTAAAGGGTAGTAAAGCTTTGAGACAGTAGTGAAAACCGACCTACAAGCCCCAAGTTGTCAGGCTAACCAGGCAAAAGCCACGACCTCCAAAGTTGTACATAGCATTGAAAAGCATACTCCATTGAAGGCCTCATCAAGTCACGCCGTGAGGCAGCCGAAGAAAACCCTAGACCTGAGGTTCCAAGGTTCAACAACTATGAAATAGCCGGAAAACTTTCAGGCAGGCCAAAAACAAGACATAAGGTGGCATGCCAGACACGAGACATAACGCCAAACATAAGTTGGAATGGAAAATATGAGACATGAGGCCAGACAGGAGGTGGCAGGTCAAACACGCAAGACACAAGGCCAGACACTACAGAAATTCGAACACAGGGTCTTTTGACAAGACAGGCGCTTTACTTAACTAGGCCACAGCACCTAAACGAGAAATGCAAGGCTGCAAAGCCACAAGCTGCAGGCCAAGTGCTAGACTGCAGGAGGAGGAAGTGGGAGTTGATTTTTTTATTTTGCACTCTTGGCTTCCTGTCCAGTGAAAGGTGCGGATCCCAATCTCTCCAGCTGCTTATAAAAATAAGCTCTGGAGGCAAATTCTCATGGAGATTTTAACTCATTTATAGATATAAAGAAAACTGTGGATTACTCTTTGACAAAGCCACTGGCAGAGTACAGGAGGGGAGATGTGTGTCACTAAGGTTATTTGCTTCAGTGATATGAACCTAGGAAAATGCTCCAGCACACTAAAGGTACTGTCACACTAAGCGACGCTGCAGCGATACCGACAACGATCCGGATCGCTGCAGCGTCGCTGTTTGGTCGCTGGAGAGCTGTCACACAGACAGCTCTCCAGCGACCAATGATGCCGGTAACCAGGGTAAACATCGGGTTACTAAGCGCAGGGCCGCGCTTAGTAACCCGATGTTTACCCTGGTTACCATCGTTAAAGTAAAAAAACAACCACTACATACTTACCTACCGCTGTCTGTCCCCAGCGCTGTGCTTCTCTGCTCTGGCTGTGAGCGCCGGGCAGCCGGAAAGCAGAGCGGTGACGTCACCGCTCTGCTTTCCGGCCGCTGTGCTCACAGCCAGAGCAGAGAAGCACAGCGCCGGGGACAGACAGCGGTAGGTAAGTATGTAGTGGTTGGTTTTTTTACTTTAACGATGGTAACCAGGGTAAACATTGGGTTACTAAGCGCGGCCCTGCGCTTAGTAACCCGATGTTTACCCTGGTTACCAGCGAAGACATCGCTGAATCGGCGTCACACACGCCGATTCAGCGATGTCAGCGGGAGATCCAGCGACGAAACAAAGTTCTGGACTTTCTTCCCCGACCAACGACATCACAGCAGGGGCCTGATCGCTGCTGCCTGTCACACTGGACGATATTGCTAGCCAGGACACTGCAACGTCACGGATCGCTAGCGATATCGTCTAGTGTGACGGTACCTTAAGTACTGAGAGGGATTAACCAGTCATGTTAAGGGCTAGGTTTAATGAACAGCTGAAGAGTGGATGAGAGGGAGTTCAACATATCTCCAATCCGGGTGGAGTCGAGAAGGTAAATACATAGCCTTCTGGCTCATTCAGTGGTTGGGTGTACATGGAGAGGAGAGCTTCAAAGCTGTGTTTCGTGATAAGGAAAGCTGACCTTTTTTTTTTAATGTTTGTTCCTGAGTGGGTGGATCCCCACAGCAACACAGACTGTGCTATATGTTATGTTTTGGTTTCCAGTTAGGCCAAAAAGGCAAAAGTTTATTTTTGTAAGTCTGCACTGGTTTATGCAGTAAGTTTAATGAACCAGTGGAAGATTTAAATGGACAGCGTTCCTGTGTCTACTTGTATGCGCATCCAAGTGAGCCGATCTACCACATTGGAATAAAAAAATAAGATTACAGATATCAAAGTAGCATTTTATTCAACTTTTTATGACCTATGTTTTCATATAGACTGCTTAAGAGAATGATCCAACCGACAGATCACCTTTAAAGAGTAATATTTTTATGTGTATTATTGATTAATATTAATGAAATAAAAATGAACACATCTTTGTACTATACCTTAAGGAGAGAAAGAAAACAAAAAAAGATGATCAGAAGGCCAAAATAATTGCAAAATACCAAATTTTATTTAATTACAACCGTATAAAAGCATATGATCATGGTGTAACATATAGGGAAGCAGGTGCTGGCATCATTCCCCCCTATGGTTTGGAGCAGGTAATTATGCAGAGATTGGTCAGCTATGATGGGGCTTTTTAGCCATATGTGCTACCAACTGTGGGGACATTGGGTATACTCTGGATAGCGGATGTACTTTATAGGAGATCTGCAGCACAGATATATATTCCATATAGCTAAGTGAGTTCTCCCTGGGGGCAGTAGTTCGGGCTAGGTGTATATATAGTTATTTATTTCTTGTTACCCTGTTTGAGGTTTGCCTGCACTGTCCCATGTTACGATCTTTCGTTGCCATATATATCCTGCGGGTGTGCGTAGTATGTAGGATGGTATTTTATGGGTGTTTTTTTCCCTATATGTTACACCATGATCATATGCTTTTATACGGTTGTAATGAAATAAAATTTGGTATTTTGCATATATTTTGGCCTTCTGATCATCTTTTTTTGTTTTCTATGTAGTAATTGATGATAGGCTCTACTGTCCTATTATTCCTAACATGGTATATGAGTTGGCACTTATTGATTGAGTCTGAATTATTGTGTTACCATGTTTTTGTGTCATATTCACCTTTGCTTAAGCAGAGAAATTAGCCTCTTTCAACTCCTGGATTGATCTTTCATTCTCACTTCATGTATAATGTGTGTTCAGTGAAGACATTGTCTCATTACTGAGATAGGAGATGACAGATGGTGCTTGTAAAATTTTATGGACAGGGGAGGAGCTAGAGGCAGACCGACATTTTAGAGAAAGCGCTCCTGACATTACAGTTCTCCATAGGACTATGAGCACCAATGGTCGTTACCATCTCCAGAATGGGAAAAGCTGTATTCACTGAAGACATTTTTAACTGTCAATTGAGAATTTTAAGACTAAATGAAAGTCCAGGAGGAGAAAGAATCCGATTTTGCTAATAAAATATCATATATAACCGTTAATTTTCATGTGTATTATTGATTTATGAAATAAATAATAATGTAGTTTAAGTTTTGTACAAATCATAGTAATGACAATCACCCCCTTTCTCCATTACACTGTCACTTTTCTTAAAGCAACAAAACCAATGTAACTATTAAAATGCTGAAAAAACACAAACTTGCTTGTATGCAAGGAATCGGTTACCTCCAATGTCTGCATCAGGGTTGGCTTTATGGCATCTTTCATCAGAACAGTCAAAGCACCTGTAATGCCCTAAGAACATAGGACAAAAAAAATATTGAAATTAACAGAGCATTGGATCCCAACTTAATTTTCAAGGTGATGACAAATTAATAGCTTGATTTTGGGGTGACCTGGTTGTTCATCAGTGAACAAAACAGTATATACACTATATTGATTAAAGTCTAAATATACATACCGGTATATAAATGGGCATATCCGCTTTTAATTGCATTGCACATCATGATGTTATCACTACAAACAGAGCAGCCTGATAACTAGCAGGCACACTGAGCACGATTCCGGGGAAGCCGACACTCCATCCTTGCTATTGATAAAACATAATGCTGAACTGTTAGAACCTTTAGTTTAATTCTGTTTTATTGATGAAATCCTTCCTGAAATTACTGACCTAATTGTACAATGCTATAAAATGCATGGAGGTCAGTGCAGGTGAATATTTAGCAGTCAAGTTTATAGACTTCCTTTGGCCGGCCCCATTAGTGATTATACGCAAAAACCCACACATTATACTCGCCCTTCTGCATCGGCACAGCGTCGTACCAGCGATGTCTCCCGATGCTTGTCTGAAGGTACCTATACATGTTACGAGAGCACTCCAGCCTGTTATCAGCAGCTGCTAATAAGCGCTCATACTTGTCCAAGGAAAGTGAGGGTGCAGGTCATTATCAGCCACTGACTGTTCTGCCATGGGAGCGCTGCAGACTGTTACCCGTGCTTTATTGGCCGACATTGCTGGAACGGTGCCAGTGTAGAATGGTGAGTATAAGTTACATGGGAGTGATGCAGCATTTTGTAAGTCGAAGTCCAAGAAGTGGGCAATCCATTTGAGCCAGATGTGCCACATGTGGTTGCTCTGCAAATATTTTTAAACTAGAAATGCCAATGTCTCTTTTGCTCCCAATTTACACTAATGAATTGCAGTTTTACAGCAACCTGAGAACAAGTAAAGCAGGAAATGCACATAAGAATAAAAAATGTATTTGACTCTACTAACTCAATGACAAATACATAAGGAATTCTTCTAGTGCGGTATGATAACTCATTTAAATACACCTTTTCACCTGCTCGTTTTCCCTCCATCTCCTTCCTTTTCAGGCCCTATGAAGCCAGGGCTGTCAATCAAAGAGCGAGGGTGGAGATTGTGAGAAAACAAGCAGGTGTGAAGGTGCATTTAAATGATTGTCAGCACACAATGACTTCAGACTAAGTCCAGGCACTTTACGGCGGAACCAGAGTCCCTTTAAAGCTTTTAAATACAAAGGAATAACGTAAACCGGAACCGTCAAGATCGGGTGCCTCTGGACTCTCCCCCAGGATTGAGACGGATTCGACGGGTCTGATTTCTGATTGGCAATCCTTATGTTCACCCTGAGAGAAGCCACCGTCAGATGAGTGTTGAAGCGTCTCTCCTAAAGAACACAGGAGTCTCGCTGAGCCAAGGGTTCCTGTGTGGTGGGTAATTGGCAGAAATCATCGTTGACTGAGCAATGATTCGGCTGATAGATATTACTGATTTTAGTGGTTTCAGAAAAGTTTTGCACAACTCAGAAGCCTGCCATTTGAAAACAGGAAGGGGTGAGGGAAAAATTAATTTTTCATATAAGGTTTCCAATGCATGGTGTGGAGATTAGGTAAGTGGTAGGAAAAATGGGATGAATGTTGTCAAAGACCAATGCAGAAGTTCAGTTCAAGCAGAGCTTATCCTGTTCTTTATTGCAGGTGTACAAAATACATTGGCCTCAATTCATCAAAGTGTTTCTGCCAGAAATCTGATGTATAACACTTTAAAAAATGGGCAGGACAGGGCGCGTCAACGTCAATTTGCCAATTCATACGCTATGGTGTATCTTACGTCACAAGTCTTCCACCAATCCCTCACCGGAGTAAGATTTGTGGCAAGGCACACACAGTGGCGCATGCCACTTTTAAGATGTACCTGATTCATTAAGAGGTATTGGCCTCCTAAAGAATCAGGCACTTCTGACTCAAACATGCTCCCTGATAAAAAACTGGACTAAACAACAATGGTCTTGACGATTCAGGGCCCAAAGGCTTTTACAAAAGGCACAAAACACAAATTAACCCCTTCTCCGCACCAACTAGTCCTCAGCTTTATTGACTATACAGATGTCCTAAAACCAACCAACCAAAAACAAAAAGCAAAAGTATTAACTCCAACCAACAGCACAACCTTAAGACCAGCAGTCCTCGGTCACAGTCTCTTGAACCTTCTGAGTCTTCAGAAAGTTTTCCTCCAACTAAAGTATGAAGATTGCACTAGCCTGTAAACCCAGTCATTAGCAAGTCCAATCTCTGGAATAACTGCTAGAGGCTTCAGCGAAAAAGAAGCCATGAAGCTATGACAGGATCTGCTACCCAAAAAAGTCCATCATCCCTTAAAAACACAGGACTGAAAACAGAGCTCTTTGCTAGAGCCATCCAGCTTTTCTGGATCTTTTATCCATGACCCAGCCTTTGTCTATGAGATATACACTTTCTGGGACCTAGTATACTTGGGAGAGGCGTCGGTCTCCAGACCAATTGTTCTTTCACCAATAATGGCTATTGAGGGAAGATTTTGTTTAGTTTTCCCTTTCATGATCTCCAGGATTAGGCTATGTTCATTTGTCCAGTAATAATCCGTTGGCAAAAAAAAGTTGTGCAGACCCAACTTTATATTTTTATGTCTATAAAAGAAAAATGGACGGTTATTTAACGATTCCATTGTCCGTAGACTTCAATGTTAAAAAACGGATCCAGTTGAAATCAGTTTTTTAAAACTGGAACAAAAAAAAGTTGCGTCTGCACACCTTTTTTTTGCTAAAGGAGTGCAGCAGGATTCATTCTAACGGATGGTTAATGGACATGTGAACGTAGCCTTAAGGCAATCCGTTTAGCGCATACGCTAACGGATTGCGCTAACGCAATGTCCCAAAAGGGATTGCGTTTGGCGATTGAACATTTAGGACAAAATTGGATCATTCAGAGATCCACAATGAACTTCTGGAGTGAGTTTGCTGCACTGAAAGTAAAAGGGGCCGAACAATATTGCAGGCACCACTTTTCAGTTTTTGAATTTCCACAAAAATGTAAAATAACCAATAAATTTCGTTCAACTTCACATTTGTGTTCCACTTGTTGTTGATTCTTCACCAAAAATTTATATTTGGTATCTTTATGTTTGAAGCATGATATGTGGAAAAAGTTTGAAAAGTTCCAGGGAGCCGAATACTTTCGCAAGGCACGGTACATGTGTTCTGTACAAGTTTTATAAAAAAAAAAAAAATGCCTCACAGGATGCACTAGCTACAAAGTTTTTCCTTAAACTAGTGGAAAATGCACTAAAGTTGGAAAACAGATTAGAGTCCCTCCAGTTAGTAGCAAACCATTTATACTGGGAAATAAAAACCACAAAACTCCATTGTAAAACTGGAAACACGTCCCAGTAAATTAGGGGATGCTCGGTGAATAACACGCCAAGAAAGCCAACAAAGCTAAGGAATTGTAACAAGTAAAGTGTGGTTTTATTGCGCTGATTATTCACAGTGGTTAGCTAATGCTTCTCCCATTCTACCAATAAAAAAGACCACATAAAGCAAGAATTAAGAACGTATTAAAATATACTTAAACGTTATGAGTTGCACATGGCACAGCCTCCATTACACCGAAAGGCAATCCTCTGCATGCAACCAAAGAGTGTGCTTTATTAAACAAACTTGGCCATATCTAGTTCATATATCAAATGTCCGCTCAACGGCTAATCTGTGTCAGATCCAGTTAGCATAATTGATACAACAAGGTGGCAGCTGTCAATCACATTCAGGGTTAACAAGCAGAACTCCCAGCAGATCTATACATTCACTGTTTATTAGGAGCAAAAGAATTTGGCAAGAAATAAAGTCTGGAGGAACCAGATATTTCCTGCCGTGTATTCCATGCTTTTCAGATAACGAGAGTTTGTAACGGTTTTGTAACCAATACTTTTGGAAAATACAAGGATCTATACATTAATGCTCCAAAATGTGTATCATTATTTACACGACTGTTAGGCATAAATCCAAATATAACAAACGGAAACAAGAAAAGCCTCAACAATAAGAAACAAGTTTTACAAAATGGTTATCTGCCGAGCTTTAACGATGTAACAAGGTTTCTGTATTCTTTGAGACAGGATCTTCACATCACCAAGCCGACAGGTTTTGATAGCCATTCAAATTCTTTCACACCGATGAATTCATTTGCCCCATTGCCAACCACTGGGATATTTGGGCCAAAGTGAATTACTTTTGTAGAGCAAGACTAAAACACAAAAAATCTATAATCTAGCAATCCCACCCTTAATCTGCTCCTTTTCTATTATCCCATGTTACCATTAAAGCGGAGAAAAATTAAGGAGAGTGTTCTGCATCTCCAGGGATCAGCTGTGGCTCCCTCCTCCTTGTTGCTGCAGAAGCCGCCTCCCTTACTGTGCATAGTCTGCCGTGGAACAAGCTACTATTCCTCATCATAAAGGTTGAAAAAAATCCAGCATATTTTTATTTTTTTTAAATATCAACTTTATTTAAACCATAACACTGAAGCTGTGTGTAGCTTGTCACAGCGCATGCACAGGGTGCCGCTCGCCACAGCGCCTGTGCGGCTCACAGCTTGACACTAAGCGCAGGATTTTTCAAAGCGGATTTGAGCGATGTCGGTCCAATCCATGGCTCAACATTCAAATTGCGTGGGCTCCGACAACCGTGACTGAATGAAATGAGGACCCCATACATATTAGACTAACGCTAGACAAACCTGCTGATATGGTCCGACTCAAATGACAGTATAATGTGTATTAGTGGAGATGGGGAACAAATATCCCAAGACACAGCACACTGGACTGATGTTTATTATGTTCTTGGTGTATGGTAGTAGCACGCTGAGGCCATGTGCACACGTTGAGTATTTGGTCAATATTTTACCTCAGTATTTGTATGACAAAACCAGGAGTGGAACAATCAGAGGAAAAGTATAATGGAAACATATGCACCACTTCTGCATTTATCATCCACTCCTGATTTTGACGTAGAAATACTGAGGTAAAAGAACAGTGAGGGCAACTATATTTCTTGTTAAATTAAAACATTTCTAGGTTTCGGATACTTCTAAGATAATAGGAGAGAGTTAAACAAATGTTTTCTCCCATTATGTTCTATGGATCAGTGAAGCAATCTATATGTGAACAAGTGGAACAATACTTACATTTCCACACACGCTTTCAATAAATAGTGATGAGCAAATAAACACGTTACTCGAGATTTCCCGAGCACGCTCGGGTGACCTCTGGGTATTTTTTAGTGCTCAGAGATTTAGTTTTCATCGCCACAGCTGAATGATTTACATCTGTTAGCCAGCATAAGTACATGTGGGGGTTGCCTGGTTGCTAGGGAATCTCCACATGTAATCAAACTGGCTATCAGCTGTAAATCATTCAGCTGCTGCAAGGAAAGCTAAATCTCCGAGCACTAAAAAATACTCGGAGGACACCCGCGCGTGCTTGGGAAATCTCGAATAACGAGTATATTCGCTCATCACTAAAACAAGTAAAGAAAAAAAAAGGTGCTTTTATTAAGTACCCAAGAGTGCTTTTACTTAAGTTCCCCAGGGTGCTTTTACAATAGCCGGCTTGCAGTCATTTAATAGACCGCACGCCATATCAGACCAAATCATCTGTAATGGATGTACAGTGTGCAGAAGCTGCCATTGTTCTAGTCTTTTATAAAGGATGACGCGCTGACGAGTATTAGGAGTTTTCTTGCAGCCCAAAAGATGATTTCACCCGACATAGGAGCATTTTGCTCTTTGGTCGGCAGCCTGGTTAGACTGCATTCCTAGGAACACCCGTTCACGAGAATTGTGCAGTGCAACCGGACTTTTGGTGAGTGATAAACCCTAAATAAAGGAGAGGTAAAAAGATTGAAAAGGATAACCAGAGATCGATCAAGGATGACTACAGGAAAGAAAGCCCCTGATGAGAGCTCCTCATATGTATGCATTAAGAGACTATGCACCTAGATCAGTCCCTTACGATCCTTTCTAATAGGAAGCCTGTGTTGTAGTATCTCATTACGTCCTCCAGCTGCAAAGGCTGCAGCGAGAGCACCCAGCCATCTACAGGCATGTTCACTATGCAATGTAATTACATGGGGAAGCAGAGACTCACATCATTGGACCCTAGTATTCCTGGCAAATGATCATTCCCAAGTGCAAATTAAAATTTCCCAGAGGAGCATTGCATGGCAAATAATCCTCCTTACCTTGGCATGCCAAAGCCGGCATGTTACTCCTTAGACCTCATACCCAAGGGTTAATAGTGCATGAATAAGTGAATTTGGTTATTTACTTTTTCCACACTAACGGAGCTTATGGCAGCGAATCTTCCACTGTCTTACCACCCCCCTTTCTAGTGCCCAAATTTCCCCCCAGATATCTCAACAAAAACTTAATTAGCAAAGTGCAATGCAATAATAATAATAATAATGTATAACCACAGCATGATGAAAAGGAAAGAATTTAGCAGCAAATAATCCTTACCAAGTCTTCGGCTGTCACCGGCTGCCCTTTTTTGTCACTGGCTACCACCATCCTGCCGAATCTTTCCTTCATATCATGCAAGTTGTTGGTTAAGGCAAGTATAGCCATGATTTCACTTGCCACAGCAATGTCAAACTGGGTCTGGAAACAAAACAAATATTTCAAATAGTATCAGATAATCCATTACACTCCTAAAACCTCCCAGAAAATGAAGCCATGACGATTGCACCATCAATATCAATGGTGATCATGTACATGGAACTTTATACATAAAATGTCTTCTATAAAGCCAATTTACCCTTAAATCATGATTTAAAGCACCAACTTTAAGAAATTATACCTGCGAAAGTATTATAATCTGCAGCATTGCCACAATAACCGCTATACAGAATGCGTTGCTGAGAAAGGGTAGCCCACCGATACTTTGGCTACACAGTTGGCAACACTTCATAGCCATTTGGTATTACTTAAGCAATTAAAAGGATTATTCCTTAAAAAACAAAACAAGGGCAACAAACCACGAGTTATTCACTATTTGTATGATAGGGAATAACTTGTTGATCACTGGTACCACTAGTTTGTGGCATCACTGGTTGAACCCCCAATAACCTGGGATCCAGAATAACTTGTTTGCTTAGGAATGACCATTTAACTACTTCAGGTGTCACAACCTGTCCAGTGGGGGTGAAGCAACCTTTCATCATGGCATCGACGATTTCACACCTACTGGAGTGTCCCTGATTGATAACTC
This sequence comes from Ranitomeya imitator, assembly GCF_032444005.1. NCBI lineage: Eukaryota > Metazoa > Chordata > Amphibia > Anura > Dendrobatidae > Ranitomeya > Ranitomeya imitator. The sequence goes on from NC_091286.1 coordinate 128,595,675, forward strand.
CTTAAAGGAGTTTTCCGGTATTAGAAAACCCTCCATGCTCGGATACGCCATGGCGGGGGCTTACCCTCAGTGAGGCGCCGCAGGCTCCACTTTGGTTTTTAATTTCTTGGTTTTCATACTTGCTCAGTAAATAGTTTGTTGTATAGAAAATCCAAGAAGTATCGTTTCTCCTTGTGGAGAGTGACATGATAAGCATGTCGAGGTGAGGAGACTTAAAGCCGCAATGCTCCTCTGGGAAATATGCAAATTGTCTCTTCTATATTGTATTTTCTATACAAATTGTCTCTTCAGAGAGGAAGAGAACTAGAACTCTAGTGCCACCTATTGGAAGTAGCGATCCTAACAGTAGATGTCGACCCTTTACCGAGCCTTGTCACATGACTTAGGATAATAGCCAAACCAGAATCTCAATCTGTACCCCGAAACACAGTGTCTGCAAATTGAGATTCTGGTTTGGCCATTATCCTAAGTCATGTGACAAGACTTGTTAAAGGGTCGACATTGACTGTTAGTATTGCTACTTCCAATAGGTGGCACTAGAGTTCTAGTTCTCTTCCTCTCTGAAGAGACAATTTGTATAGAAAATAAAACACACAAAACTGGGCTTTACTCATTCTCCTTGGGTCCAGTGTATAATCTCGGTCACTCTCCTCTGTCTGCAGTTTGGACATCACCAAAATTGCTGTGGTCAATCACTGAGCTCAGCGGTGTGCCATCTGCTTCAGCAGAGCCACCGAGATAAACAACTGGCTGCAGTGCTGTCGACAAAACGTCCATGCTGCAAAAAACCAAGAGAAACCGGGGCAGCGACTTCAAGAAGGACCTAGGGATGGAGAGTTAGGCATTTTCTTTTTGTTTTTTTTAAACTGCGCCTGGTAACTGGCTTTAACTGTAGGACAGCACAGGATGGAACATTGGTGGCTCAGTGGTTAGAACTACTGGCAATGAGGGTTCAAATCCCACCAAGAGCAACATAAACATGGAGTTACTATGCTCTGCCTATACATCAGTGGGTTTCCACCCACACGCAAACATCCTGATTCAAATTCCGAACTGATTATTGCTGTACAGCGCTGCGTAATATGTCAGCACTATATAATATATTCCGTTGTAAGGCAACGTCTTTGGCCCAGCTAGTTCATATTTTGCAGGAGGCAGTATGTTATAGAAGTTTTCAGATAACATTAAAAGTCGTAAAACAGCAGAAATAAGTGTGCAAAATAAATACTCCAGGATTAAAGTAAAGGTTTAATACCCCAGAGTAATGAAGAATCCAAACCCAGGACATTCTGGTTGAAATAATTTTACCACATTTTATGTCCTTTCAAGTTATAAGTAGATTCTGGTTTACTCTGCTGCCCTAATTATAATGTGATCTTTACACATCATTCTTGAGGTCATGCGTAGAAGAGAACAGAAACCACACACACAAATGGACAGCTAAAATTAAATGTAGCAGCACCACAGAAATGTATCTACAAACATGACTTTCAGAACTCATTCAGAAAAACACTTGGGCCTGTCTTACCTGGCGGGAACATCCTTTCTCGGTGCTCGCTTCTCCCACCGTGATCCTTCGTAGGAATCGATCATTTGTGTCCACCACTAAGTGGAGAACAAAACGTTTGGAAGGGAAATAAAATGACCACGCAAAAGGCAAAGGCCTATTAGATATGATCACATCTCATTAAGGAGGACCGGTTTGCTTTTCGGACTCATTACAATGGTGGAGGAGCTTTTTGTAGACTTGAGGGCCGTGCCTCACTTTTTTCCGGTATTTATAAATTGATAACTGGGCATGGCCATTCCTCTTTTCAATGTAGTGTTGGGTGGAGGAGTGAAAGATCTCATTTACAATTGTGATAATTTCATATTGTGTATCTGTCTATCCCGGTCAGCAAGGCTGGCACAGATTGTTAAAGGCATGTGCCAGTGATTTGAACCTGACCATTGAACATGGAAGTTTTGCTACAGCAGATGTGATGTCAAACGTTACAAGTATGCCTGGCTTACTGTTCTTGGCTTCTTTGGAATATAGACGCTATTAATGCTTTTTTCTTTGACCGTTTTCAGTAGCTTTTCTTAAAGGGAATCTGTCACCCCAAAAATGGCCTATAAACTAAGGCCACCGGCATCAGGGGCTTATCTACAGCATTCTGTAAAGCTGTAGATAAGCCCCCGATGTATCCTGAAAGAGAAGAAAAACAGGTTATATTATACTCACCCAGGGGCGGTCCGGTCCGATGGACGTCGCAGTCCGGGTCCGGCGCCTCCCATCATCATACGATGACATCCTCTTCTTGTCTTCTTGCCGCGGCTCCTGTGCAGACGTACTTTATCTGCCCTATTGAAGGCAGAGCAAAGTACTGCAGTGTGCAGGCACCAGGCCTCTCTGACCTTTCCCAGGGCCACGGCAGGAAGACAAGAAGAGGATGTCATCGTATGAAGATAGGAGGCGCCGGACCCGGACCGCGACACCCATCGGACCCGGACAGCAGCAGGACCCCCCCCTGGGTGAGTATAATCTAACCTGTTTTTCTTATCTTTCAGGATACATCGGGGGCTTACCAACAGCATTACAGAATGCTGTAGATAAGCCAGTGATGCCGGTGGCCTTAGTTTATAGGCCATTTTTGGGGTGATAGATTCTCTTTAAATTTTATTCTATCCATCACAAAATCCTAGCATTTATTCATCAAAGCCCTTCTTGCTACAACGTTGCAATCATTATTTAACAATACAGCAAGAGTGGGATCTTCAAAAAGAATTGGAATAGCCCGATTAATAATGGTTTTGATCTCATTAAATTGTGGGCTGAATTGTAGACAGACATATGGCTTGGTTGCCACATTTTTATGATTGTCATTTTTGTTTTTATTTTTCTTATGACTAGATTCCACATCATCTTTTTGAAGATCCCACTCTTGCTGTATTGTTGAATAATGGTTGCAACGTTGTAGCAAGAAGGGCACCTACGCTAGGCAACATATTATCCCCTAATTGCTGTATGTCCAAACAACCTAATAGCACCTGGCTTAGTTGTACGGGTTGCTATAAATGCAATATCACTAATTGTACTACCTGTAAGCATTTAATAGTTACAAAAATTTTTGGTACCAGGAATATGGAAAATAAATATAAAATTAAAAGTTTTATTAATTGTAACACACGATTTGTAGTATACAAAATAGATTGCATTTCCTGCGACAAATCATACATCGGTTGCACAATTAGAAAACTAAAAAACCGCATCTCTGAACATTTGTACGATATCAAATGTACAACTAACAGCAATCGTACCGTTTCCTCAGCAGCGAGACATTTCATTGAAATGCATTCACGCAGCACTGATTCCTTAAGAGTAACGGGCATTGAAAAAATAAAAACACCTCCGCGGGGAGGAGACATGCATAGGTCTTTACTCACACGAGAAGCCTTTTGGATGTTCAATTTGGGTACTAGATTTTCGCATGGTTTGAATAAAAAGAGTGAACTTATGTTTCACTATTAGATATGGTAAATTGCAGTGCAGGCACAGATTCATGTATTTATATATTGCATGTTTTTTCGCCTTTTTTTTTTCTTTGTGTTTTTTTGTCTTTTTCTGTTTTTTCGTATATGTGGGATTTATTGTATCTTACCATTGTATGTATGTATGTATGTATGTATGTATGTATGTATGTATGTATATATATATATATATATATATATATATTTCATATTTTTTAGAATATCTGGCAATGGTTTATATGTTTTTGTGATTATAAGTACTCTTGGTCAGGTGAGCCCCTTTTTTTTATTTTTTTATTACCTTTCCATTGGTAGTTCAGTCCTTCTTATACCGGATGGACTGCTGAGTACTACTATTTTATATGATGGATTAAAGTTTTACATTTTATCAAGAAGCTGGAACATTTTTCTCTTTTACTTGGATCTGCACTACGTCGAGTCAGGACGAAGTTCCGTGCTCCTTGCACATATCGGTGAGCTGGCTTTTTTCTTTCTTTGTACTTAACCCGATGTTTACCCTGGTTACCCGGGGACCTCGGCATCGTTGGTCGCTGGAGAGATGTCTGTGTGACAGCTCCCCAGCGACCACACAACGACTTACCAACGATCACGGCCAGGTCGTATCGCTGGTCGTGATCGTTGCTAAATCGTTAAGTGTAACGGTACCTTAAGTGTACGTATTGTTCTTATCTTGAATCTACAGTTCAATGTCAGACCTCCAGAATCGCTCAAAACACTATACCGAAGAGCTCATTGTAGTGAGCCAAAGATCAAAGCTCTTATTATTGTACGAGTTCATCGACTTTTGAAACCATACTTTACTGTATATTATCCATCCTATGCTTTACCTCTCTGCCAGGTTATAGTAGAAGGGTCAATGTCCAAACGCACAAATCTGCTGATCTCATCAGGAGTCAACAGTCCAGGGTCCGTCTTCTTGATTCCTATTCTCTAAATAGAAAGCAAAACATGTGATGCAATATTGTTTCTAAAACGTTTTGCTTTCTTGTATAGCGAGTGTTGATATTATGATGAACAGACTATGGTTAAAACAAATGTGTATATTCAATCTCCACCTACTCAGGCTGACAGAGCAGCTTGTCCTGAGCAGTGGGAGATCTTAGGAACGACAGAGGAGGGACACTGAAGAACTGCCAATTAAGTTAAGTGGGCGGAGATGAAGTAGAAATTTAAACAAGATTACACAGCTATTGTGACTGATAAAAGTGCATCAGTTCTCAAAGATCAATTTAATAATGTAGGCAAATTACATTGTGAAATCTGGAGGCAAATCCCTTTTAAATAAGGAATTCAGCGTATGACTAGAGATGAGTGAACATGAACCGTAAAATTCTGGATTCGTACATGATATGTAATGTACTCGGAATACGGACTTCTCCTGGAAGTCAGTTTTACAGTTTTGGAAGAAGAGGGAGAAGGAGAGAGAGGGAAGTAGAGAAATTTTCCCCATTAATTTCTATGGGGTTAGTGTTCAGGTTGAGATTCAGGAATAGTTCTGGTATCTGAACCGAACTTTGGACTAAACATCGGTCGAATCAGACAAACCCACACTTCCACAGGTCGGCTCATCCCCACTTATGATGGATTAATAAAATGGATAGGATCATAAATAGGGCATGCAAACAAGATATTTAGCACAGGACATACTTTATGGTAGATCGAATGAGCCTACAAAAGCCAACTAAAACAGTGCAAACATAAGTCTGTGGGTCCATACAGTACCCCATATAATGCCTCAGATGTTACACATGAAAGATTTGGAAAAAATAAAATCAGAACGCAAACATTTGCATGTTGAACTGCATTTTTTTGTTTGTTTGAATATTTTATTCATTCCCCCTTGTTGCACGTTAAGGATTTCTTGTCAAATCCGTACCTGTCAGATGCGTTTTTTTAATGTAAAAGTACATTTTCAAAGAGATAATGTAGTTACAGTAGCTCTTCTACGGTCATTTGGGGAAGTGGATGGCGTTTCATACAAGACAAAGACAGATGGTTTTTGAGCAGTGTGGCATCTGCTTTTTGCAAGAACCCATTCTTTCAATCACACCTCACATCCAATCACTGGCTCGCTCTCATCATCTACACCTCAAAACATTTCCAGAATTTGACCTTTGCTTACTTTTGACCCCGCAAAAACGCTTACCGTAGCTCTTAATCATTCTTGTCTGGACTATTGTAACTCTCTACTAATCGGCCTCCCTCTTACCAAACTCTCCCCTCTCCAATCTGTCTTGAATAATGCAGCCAGGATCATATTCCTCACCAATCGTTACACTGATGCCTCTACCTTGTGCCAGTCATTACATTGGTTACCCATCCAATTCAGAGTTCAATATTAACTTATCACTCTCAACCACAAAGCGCTCCACGGTTTAGCACCAGCCTATATCTCCTCCCTTGTCTCAGTCTACCACCCTACCCGTGCCCTCCATTCTGCTAATGACCTAAAATTAACATTCTCAATCCAAACCACCCACTCCCGTTTCCAAGACTTCTTACTTGGTTCCCCAATTCTTTGTAATGCACTACCCAGGACAATTCGATTAATCCCCAATACCCACAGTTTTAAGCATGCACTGAAAACGCATTTCCTCAGACTGGCCTACCGCCTCATATTTATCTAACTATCCCTGACAGGTGCCCATTAAAAATTTTCTTCAAAACCAGGACCTTTGCATCATCTGTCCTCACACCCTTTATGCATTTAACAGCCCTCTGTCTGTACTTTTTCATATATTGGTTGGTTACCGATTCATGCAGCCATCTATTACATTGATAGCTGGACCGTACGATACAAGCAATTGTTACCATCCGCCTTTCGTGTCCCCCCTATTTCCTCATAGATTGTAAGCTAGCGGTCAGGGTCATCATTCCTCTTGGTGTCTGTTGATTTATGGTTATTTATTGTCTTATTTTATGTTCAAGTCCCCTCTAAAATGTAAAGTGCTGCGGAAGATGTTGGCGCTATAGAAATAAAATTATTATTAACCCAAGGTAGTGAGTTCTCCTTCAATGGAAGTCTTCAAACAGGCTGGACAGACATCTGTCTGAGATGGTTTAGTGAATCCTACTTTGAGCAGGGGGTGGGACTCGATGACCCTTGAGGTTCCATCCAACTCTAACATTCTATGATTCTATGAATGGGCAAGTTTGATCTCTGATCAAAAATGGAGGTTTTTTTATTTTTAAATTACTCGCAGATACAAAGTCTAAAGAAAAAAAAACAACAACAACAACAAAAAAACAAAAAAAACACACACCACCCTAAAACAGATTTACAAAACTCCAGAGGGAAAAAAAGAACAATTTTTAAGACATTCAATTCTGCTTGAGAAACAAATGTTTTTGACTGAAGGGAAAAGACGCAGCGTGCATATCCCCTAAAATGATTCACTGGAATACAGCAAACTATTCCAAATTTCTTTTGCACGATAATTTTTAGTGAATGCAGAACTAAAGGTTAAGACAAAATATGTAGCCTGATTTCATCCAACAAAGAAGTTGATTAAGGTACAGGAAAAGTAAAACTCTTGTGTATTTCTAGTATTCCCAAATCTCCAAGTTCACTAGGTAAGATCAACAAATCAGCGCACAGTTCATTGAGAGAGGTAGAAGGACTTTCTGACATACCGCACACATGGAGCGAGTTTTGGACTGCGCCAGCACTATTTTTGCTAAGGATTAGAAAGCATGGTACTTCAGAAAGAAAGCATCAACTTCCAGCCTGGCAATGATTAATATTTCTCTCACTAGAAAATTCGTCCTAATGTATTGTGTCCCTCCTTATTTAATAAAATCCATATGTAAAAACACATACTCTTAAAATATTAGACATCCAGAAATCAAAGTCCTGAATTTCCATTATTTAAAGGACATATGGTTCAGATAAGGAAAAAAAAAATCAACCAAGCTGAAATGGAAGACAACTTCCTGGAAGATTTGGAGGAACAATATCTTGAAGTGCTCAAGTATTGCAGATATACTGTATTTTCATGTTCAAGACCCTTTCACCAATAATCCCACATATAATCGCGATACAACAGAAAAATCTAGATATAGATAGACTGTTTATAATACACCGACGCCATTTCCACAGGTACAAAGTGGCACCAGTCTCCCATGTCCATGTACACCATCTCAATGGGGGCCAAGTGAATGGGGCCATCTAAGAACGCTTGATGTATATGCCAGGAGCAGACACTGGGGAGCGGACCACAAATCACAGGTGGACAGACTGAGTGGGAAAAGGGAGTGTAAGGATCTCTTTAAAGGGAGTCTGCTGCCTGGTTTTTGCCACTTAATTTGAGAGCAGTATGACAGTGACAGAGACTCTGATTCCAGCAATGTGTTACTTACTGGGCTGCTTGCTGTAGTTTTGCTAAATTCGTACTGAAAAAAACATGATTTATCACTATAGGACTTGTAAATCTGCTCCCATGTAGTCCTTCATATTCATGAATTCTATGAAACCTCACCCTCACCACTGATTGGCAGCTTTCTGTGTACACTGTGCATAGGAAGAAAGCTGCCAATCAGAGGTGTGGGCGGGGTTATACAGAGCTCCGCATTTAGAGAACTAGCAGATCTGCAACAGGTAAAACAAGGATTTAATTAAAACATCAGCAAGCAGCCCAGTAAGTGATACATCGTTGGAATCAGTGTCTGTCTGTACATAATGATGCTCTCCGTTTAGGTAGCAAAAACCTGGTGACCAATTCCCTGTAAAAATGTTATCGCTTAGCCAACTGCTTTAGGTTGTCATCGATTCCCCAAATTTGTTTATGCTTAACCCCTTTCTGACATCAAACATAATAATCCGTCCCTGTGCCCTGAGCCTATGTGACCACTGATGGATTATTACGTCTGCACGATCGCCAGTGAACACGGGTGGGGTGCGGGCGATTGCCGTTGGGTGACAGCTGATTCTACCAGCTGACTCTAGTCACTAAGTGCCAGGAGCAGTGACCGCTCTCGGAATTTTAACAACCGAAATGCAGTTGACAGCCGCTCTGCCTTTGGATTGGAGACAACGCGGCGTGACGTAGGAACCCGATTATTACTATGGTAACCGGATGTCGTCATGACAAGTCTGTCAGTGCGTGCACAGCTGACAGTCTCTGTAGCATGGGGATGCTACTGCATCCCCAAGCTGTAGAAGCGATCAACCTGCAAAACAATGATTGTCCCATAGTGAGATACAGAAAAAGTAAAAAAATAAATATAAACAATATATATATATATATATATATATATATATATATATATATATATATATATATATATATATATATACACACACACACATATATATATATATATATATATATATATATATATATACACACACACACACACACACACTAGATAGTGGCACGATTCTAGCTCATCGGGTATTCTAGAATATGTATGTATATAGCAGCCACATAGTATATAGCACAGCCCACACAACAGACAGCCACGTAATATATAGCACAGCCACGTAGTATATAGGAGCCACGTAGTATATAACACAGCCAACGCAGTATATAACACACCCCACGCAGTATATAACAGCCCACGCAGTATATAACACAGCTCACGCAGTATATAACACTGCCTACGTAGTAGATAACACAGCCCAAGTACTATATAGCAGTGTGGGCACCATATCACATTAAAAAAAAAAAAAAAAAAGAATTAAAATAAAAAATAGTTATATACTCACCCTTCAGCGTGTATCGAAGCTGTCCCGATGCGTGCGATGCTGCCGCCAGCTTCCGTTCCCAGTGATGCATTGCGAAATTACCTGCCTTGCCTTCTGAGCTTTACGATGTGCCCGAAAAATATTTCCCGACTACATGTAGGGTATTGGCGAACTCAGGAAAAAAAATAGACCTCGGTTTGTTGTTAAAAAAAAAAAAAAAAAAATTTACCTAGTAGAAAAATTAAAAACTTGGGGCTAAAACAATATTTTTGTGAGGAAAATGTGATTTTATTATTTTCATGACTCAACGTTATAAACTTCTGTGAAGCACCTGGGGGTTCCAGCTTACAATGCATCTAAATACATTCCTTGAGGGGTCTATTTTCCCAAATGGGGGTCACTTGTGGGGTGTTTCCACTGTTTAGGCACATCAGGGGTTCTCCAAACACAAAATGACGCCAGCTTATGATTCCAGGAAATTTTACATTCAAAAAATCAAATGACGCTTCTTCCCTTCCGAGCCCTGCCGTGCGCCCAAACAGTTTTTTTCCCCTCTTATGGGGCATTGGCATGGTCAGGAGAAATTGCACTACATATTGTATGGTGTAATTTTTCCTGTTATCCTTCTGAAAAAGCAATATTTTGTGCTGAAAACATATTTGTGAGGAAAATTTGATTTTTTTCTTTATTTTTACAGCTCAACGTTATAAACTTGTGTGAAGCACCTGAGGTTTCAATGTGCTCACCACACATCTAGATCAGTTCCCTGAGGGGTCTAGTTTCCAAAATAGTGTCACTTGTATAGAATTTTCACTGTTTAGGCACATCAGAGGCTCTCCAAATTGTTCCAATTGTTCCAGCAAATTATGAATTCAAAAAGTCAAATGGTGCTCCTTCCCTTCCAAGCTCTTCTGTGTGCCCAAACAGTAGTTTTATCCCTCACATGGGGTATTGGCATGATCAGGAGAAATCATTTTTTCCTGTTACCCTTGTCAAAATAAAAAAATTGGATCTGAAGTCAATTTTTTTTTTTGGGGGGGGGGGGGGGGAAATTGAATGTTAATTTAAAAAAAAAAAATTCCTGTGAAGCACGTAAAGGGTTAATAAACTTCGTGAATGTGGTTTTGAGCACCTCGAGGGATGCAGCTTTTAGAATGTGTCACTTTTGGGTATCTTCATTCATGTAGACCCCTCCAACTGACTTAAAAAATGTGGTCCCTAAAAAAAAAAATGGCTGTGTATATTTTGTTGGAAAAAAAATGAAAAATCGCTGGTCAACTTTTAACCCTTATAACTTCCTAACAAAACAAAAAAAAATTGGTTGCAAAATTGTGCTGCTGTAAAGGAGACATGTTATGTATTAACCATTTTGTGTGACATATCTTTGTGGTTTAAGGGCATGAAAATTCAAAGTTTGAAAATTGCGAAATGCTCCAAATTTTCACCAAAATTTCCGTTTTGGTTTTTTTTTCACAAATAAAAGCAAGTCATACCAAATAAATTTTACAACTGTCATGAAGTACAATATAAATGACAAAAAAAAAAAAAGTACAATATGTCTTATGTCACGAAAAAAAAAAAATCTCAATCACCGGGATCCGTTAAAGCGTTCCAGAGTTATAACCTTATAAAGTGACAGTGGTCAGAATTGTAAAAATTGGCTCGGTTATTAACATGCAAACACGATCAGGGGTAAAGGGGTTAAGCATTACATGCACCGTGAAGAGTCAAAATGACAGACCGGGAGAAAGCAGAGACATTTTCATGTATAATTTTATTCAAGCTGTCATCATTTTGCTAATTGCTGAGTATGAATGAAGATTGCCCAAACCTACAGTAGGAGATGCAACTCTGAAGCACAAATTACTAATTAATTAGATTTCATCTGGTCAGATTAGGCAGAGAAGAACATGGACGAGGACATTCAATTCTTAGGTCACTTCCCAAAGAATACAGACGTGAAATGTAGGAAGGCTGGCAGCGTGCTGGCATCTTACATTTACGAGATCACTCAGGTCTGGGTTTACTCCCTTAAGTTGTCGCCAGTGTGCAAAGTGACCTTGATACGATCCATTGGTAAGATTATAGATAATGTAGATATATAAACACGATAATGAGATAAGCAGTGATATCCAAAATACACTCAGAACGAGTATTAACAACTACAATATACATTTCCTACAAACATTTGTCACAAATAATGTCAGTGAGGTCATTATTCAGGGATAATTGAAACCAGATCACAAAACAATTTGCTTTCCCAGTCCCTGGTTGAATCCTCCTGCCGTTTCGGCATGGAACACACCCATGTCTCACTTAAAAGCCCAGAATCCCACATGAATGTATACATTAGTAACTGAGCTACTGCCGCCTAGTGTCCTTATATAGCTGATAGGGGTTTTTTTTTTTTTGCATTTTGGCACACTGTATTTTCTTTTACAGAATGATCTAGTCCTTTTGAGGAACCATTAAATATCCAGAATAAAAATGATCCCGTTTATTTTAGTGCAGAAACTTGTGTCCAAAAGATCTGGAAAGGAAAAAAGTCTAATCTATACTCTTGCTATGCTGTAAGGAACAAAAGCAACGTCTGCTCTAAAATGTCCAATTACAGCCAAGTTTCAAGAATTTTCTATTACACCTTTACATTTCAAAATGTCAAGGATGGACACATTTCACCAATTGCAGCTTGGCCCAAATGGGAACATTCCACCCCCATGTCACCACTGAAAATTCAGTGTCCACTTTCATAGTGAGCCTCTGAATATATTGTCGGAAGAAACATTTGCAACACAGGGTGCACAAGCGTTGCTATTTCGCAGCTAAAAAGAACAATTATTTGGACAACTCAGAATGTGCTCACCAGTATGGTCTTCAAAATGTCATGGATGGCCAGATTTTATCCACAGTAGCATGGTCCCTGAAGTTCACAGGTTCTTCTGTATGGCATTATGCCTCAGTACAACCATAGATGATAGGGTTCACACTTTCTGGTGAAGGAGGCTTAGCTGATATTGAACCCAGGCAGCCCCTTCATACCCCTCAATGATGCACCAGAGGGGACATAGAACCTGAATCTCTCCCCAGAACAGGTACCTGGAGCCATAGTTAGTGGAGCATGCATGCTCTAATAATTTCTATGGGAAACCCAAAACTTGCCAGGTGTTCTATTGGATTGTTGTGACTCTCTAAAAAAGGGGCTTTAAGAGGAAATGCTGGACCTCTGGTGAAGTCTATGGAAAATTTCATAACTTGCATACAAATATATCAGATATGGAAACTGCAGACCTCAGCTTGGCAGTTTCAATAAACACTTTTTTAGACATAAAAGATGGCTGCTTGTGCCCCCCACTTTGGAGACTAGCAATTACAGTTTAGAAGATAAAAAAAAGTTAGAGATTTCAAAATCTATAGCGATTGGTGTTACCATTTAACAGTTACATCCTTTAAATAAGACTTACCCTTAACCGAGCAATTTGGACTGGCGAAAACTTCCTTACTCCGTTAATGGAAGGAACAAGGCGGTTATATAAGGCCTGAAAAACAATATTTTTACTGATTAACAAATAATTAATGTCATACAAATATCAAGGTAGATAAAAGAAAAAAAACAAATTAGAATTCTAATGTCGCTCATCCGAATGTATCCCGAAAGGGAAATGTATGTGCGTGTAATGCTAAAATCTACAATATATCCATAGAGTAAATGCCGGCACTCTCAGTATAGTTTTGCCCCATGTTGTCTGGCTAATAGTCACATAGTCGATGGGAGGTATGTGTCACAGAGATGGCTTGTCTCCATGATGTAACCCGGAGTATTTTCTCTAGTGCATGTCAGCACTGCCAGGTTCATTTGTTGCACCAGGGTCCAGGTTACGGGTAGCTATGAGAGATGGGTGGGTCTGGTGACCTACATACCTCACCTCTGGGTGTGGTTACAGCCTTATAATGGAGGCTGTTTGGCACATGGTCTATGTGTTGGGAGGGAGAAGGCCTCCTGTGTGTGTGTGTGGCTCCAGACCGAGCCCGAGAACTGGAAATTACTCCAGCCTGTGTGTCCACAGGCCTGACGCAGCAGTCCTATGGACATTTTTACTTTGTTTTTGCCTGATTTAAAGGCGGTTTACTTTCTGTTTTTACTTCTGGGTTTATGAAGCAATAAACTCACATGAACTTTTAAAGGAACAAGCCTCCTGTTTTCCTCCTGTCGTACCCAAGCGAGTACAACCCCTACACCCATGACTTCAGCAGTGCTTTCCAGTAGCAGCAAAGAGTAGTACAAACAATATGTAAACTATACAGAGAAGTAGAAAATTACAGCACTACGTCATAAAAAAATTTAACATTCCTATTTCAAACTGTTAAAAAGCAACAGGGAGGCATGTGAAACAGTGGAGAGTGTCGACAACAGCCATTTCGCACTAGGCAAGCGCTTCTTCTTGGTCCTCAAGGACCAGTAATAAGCACTTAGATAGCGCAAAACAGCTGTTGATAATTTACTTTTCTGTATAAATTAAAATCTACAATGTTAACAAATTAAGAGGAAAAGAAACAAAAACACACACCTTAAAGTTATTACACATAAAAAACACTTGAATCTTGGCTGTGCCCCAGTGAGTATGTAACAGTTGGAGAGTCCCATCTCCCACAGTAACTAACACTCACCTTGTCGGACTGGGTGTTCTCATGAAGGATCCTTGCATCTATGGCAGCTGCCAGCAAATTATTGGCTGCTGTGATCGCATGGATGTCACCGGTTAAGTGCAAGTTAAACTGCAATTAAGAAAGACGGGCATTGCACATACACTTTCTGAAACAGACTCCATTCTATTCATACACATTTTTGTTTTCTTTCTTCATGGGCAGCTGTGACATGAGTACTCTAGCCTGACCACCAGTCATAAAAAGGGTCCACTAAATGACAGGTCAGGCTATGACATCACACCTGGCAGCTCTTAAGACACGTCCCCTCGTCATCAAACTCTGCCATACCCGTTCCTCTGCATGTTCTCCCATGTAGCTAAAGATATCTTTACCATTTTATATAAAAAAGACCAGTGATACAGTCAATTCTAAAACTCCCTTGACTTATGCGGATTATCTTTATGTAATGTGTGCAGATTATCCTATGGTTTCGACGAAATTTATACTGATCTCATTACCTCCTGTTTTTAAGAGCTGACAGGGAGAAACCCATCACAAGCAGGAGGCAAGGGAGACCGCCTGAAGCTGCATCATACAGAATACACCAACTGAAATTCAAGTTAGAGAACCACAGGTTTATGTAGCTGCTTTATCACTTACTGCACTTAGATTTGACTAAGTGCTGAGTAAGTGCAGCGTGTTCAGACTCCGCCCACTCTACAAAGCCGGAGGTGTTATGGCAAGCGTGTGGCATCCAGATGGGGGAGGGGGAAGGATTATTTTGAGCTGCATTCCCTCTATTACTTGATTCCAGCAACACAGACTGGCTAGCAAGCAGCTGCCCTGATATGTCTCACACCGAGCTTTCAAAATGTCCTTCTGTAGGATGAAAGCTCTTTGCTCACACAGAAATTAATGTTTTGGGTACTTTATACAGATGCGCCTTGTCTAATGTGTTCCTGTCTCACGGCAGTTATAAGAAATGTTGGTTTAGACTTTCCTTATTATTACATTATATTTGAGATGACTAGGAATTGATTAAGTATATACAAAAAGCCTATTTATTTCAAAAATTTGATATTTATAGTTACTACCATATGCAGTGTGGGCAATATACATGAATATTGCATAAGTGTTCAGACTCATCATCATGTTAGGAGTAAATTGCCATTTCAGAGATTAGATATAAAATAAAAAAGTAAAAACAAAATTGATGCTTATAAAGAAAAAAAGAACGTAAATTCTTAAATGGACAACATGCAAGGTCTGCACATTTTTGGAATAATTCATAATTGAGTATTCAAATCAGAAAGTAATAACTCAATCAGGAATTATTCCAAAAATCTTCAGCCAGACGCTGAAGCCATTCTTTTTTTGCATTGTATTGATATGGCTGTTCTCCTATGGAACAGGTACCCTCAATCGGGTAATTAAAAAAGGAAAAGAAATTAAAGCATTCTATATACTTGTAATTGTAGATACCATATGTGGACCTCCCAGTGCAAAAATTATTCTTATCAACATGACGCCTTTGTTCAAAAGAAATACATATAAAAAAAAGTTACCAACCCATGTATGCAAAGATGAACTTATGGTTGTAACAACATTAATATTGTTTTAGCCCATACCTCTTCCATAGGAATAACTTGTGCGTATCCACCCCCTGCTGCTCCACCTAAAACATGGACAGGGTCACTTATAGTGTGTGAAGGGTTCTCATGCTTTAACGTTTCTGAGAAAGACTACTAGTAAAATGTATGGTTTATTTCACAGCAAACTGTATAAACGAGCCTAGCAAGTGATTCCATGGAAAACTGGAGGAACTAGATTAGCTCAAAGAGGACAAGATCGTTGACCTGTACAAGTAATACATGGATTCCGATACACAAACCGGAACGTAACCAGTTGGGAAGCCTTACATTCCTTACACGAAGGAGGAATAAAGAAATTCCAATCAGTGTTTTGGGATTTTGCAATCACCCAAAATTTCCCATATGATCGTAGATCTACAAGTCGATACTTGTCAGTAAAGTTGCTCAAAGCTCTTCATGAGATGGATGGCTTTCAGGCAAGATGTGGAGGACATACTCTGTAGACACAGACATCAGTTTCCCATGGTAGGTACTAGAATACACTAGAACTTGTACAGTTGCACAGAAATTCCTTAAACAGAGACCAAACCCAGGTCTTATGGAAGCCCATATAAAAAAATGAGTCAAGTGGTTACCATTTTCCCAAAGGGCTCATCAAAATTTCTTTCAGCAGTAAAAAAGGGTGGGTACTATGGGTGGCCCTATAGCAGTACATATATTTTCTAAACAAGAGGCAACTTAAAGACTAAGGCCGGACTCACACTAGCGTTTATGTACGCAAAATAGGGCTTCGTACGTCTTATCTTCAGATCCGCATACATCCACATCCATCCTGCATACCCATCTTTAACATGTTGCGTTCGGCGGGCACATAAAAACGCCACACGGGAACGCATCCGCATACAACACATGACCACATATGTCCTTGCATACACAATGTTAAAGATAGGTATGCAGTACGGATGCAGATGTATGCGGATCTGAAGGTAAGAAGTACTCAGCCCTATGCTGCGTACACAAACGCTAGTGTGAAACTGGCCTATGTGCTGAAGGCTACACATGGAGAACTCTTCTGACATATGATTTTTCCTATACAGAAGGTCACACAATAAAATAAAATATGGGGTTTACTTTTTGTAATGGATCCTATGGTGGACAGATGCCTATGAGTTCATCTATAGGGGTTTTACTGTAGGGGGGCAAATATCCTGAGCAACTTATGAGGTCTCATAAAAACTGACAAAACTCACAAAATTTGCCCAAACCAATAGTCTGAATTTAACTTTTTTAGGCTATGTGCACATGATGCAGATTTTGCTGCGGATCCGCAGTGTTTCCGCAGCTGCGGATCCGCAGCAGTTTCTCATGAGTTTACAGTACAATGTAAACTTATGGGAAACCAAAAACACTGTGGCCATGCTGCGGAAAAAGCCGCGCGGAAACGCAGCAGATTATTTTCCGCAGCATGTCACTTCTTTGTGCGGAATACGCAGCAGTTTTCCATCTGCTCCAATAGAAAACTGCAGATGGAAAACCGCAGCAGAATCCGCATTAAAAACCACGATAAATCTGCAATAAAAACCGCAGCGGTTTTGCACTGCAGATTTATCAAATCCGCTGCGGAAAAATCCGCAGTGGATTTTTCTACGTGTGCACATAGCCTTAAAGGGAATCTGTCACGCCAAAAATCGTTTATGAGATAAGGCCACCAGCATCAGGGGCTTATCTACAGCATTCTGTAATGCTGTAGATAAGTCCCCGATGTAACCTGAAAGGTAAGAAAAACAGGTAATATTATACTCACCCAGGTGCGGTCTCGCTGCGGTCCAGGTCCGATGGGCGTCGCGGTCTGGGTCCGGCGCCTCCTATCTTCATACGATGACGTCCTCTTCTGGTCTTCACGCTGTGGCTACGGCGCAGGCGTACTTTGTCTGCCCTGTTGAGCGCAGAGCAAAGTACTGCAGTGCACAGGCGCAGGGAAAGGTCAGAGAGGCCCGGCGCCTGCGCACTGCAGTACTTTGCTCTGCCCTCAACAGGGCAAAGTACGCCTGCGCCGGAGCCGCGGCAGAAAGACAAGAAGAGGACGTCATGGTATGAAGATAGGAGGCGCCGGACCCGGACCGAGACGCCCATCGGACCAGACCGCAGCAGGACTGCCCGTGGGTGAGTATAATATACCGTATATACTCGAGTATAAGCAGAGATTTTGGGGCTGAAAGTGCCCCTCTCGGCTTATACTCGAGTCATGATCGGCGGTGGGGTCGGCGGGTGAGGGGGAGAGAGGACTGTCGCACACTCACCTGCTTCAAGGGCTCCTGGCGCTCCCCCTGCCTGTCCCATGGTCTTCGGGTGCCGCAGCACTTCCCTTGTTCAGCGGTCACATGGTACCACTCATTAAAGTTATGAATATGGACTCCACTCCCCTAGGGGTGGAGCCGCATATTCATTCCTCTAATGAGCGGTAACGGTGACCGCTGACAGGGGAAGAGGCTGCGGCACCCAAAGACCATCTGTCCGGGATAAGGAGCAAGGGACGCCGGAGCAGGTAAGTATCTCATATTTACCTGTCCGCGTTCCACACGCCGGGCGCCACTCAGTCTTCCCGTCCTCTTGCAGTGACTGTTCAGGTCAGAGGGCGCGATGACGTATTAGTGTGCGCGCCGCCCTCTGCCTGAACAGTCAGTGCGGAGAGACGCCGAGACGGGACGCTGAGAAGCTGCAGGCAGCAAGAGGCGAGTATGTCATTTATTTTTTTTTTTGCAGCAGCATTATATATTGCATAGCTTTATATGGAGCGTCTATGGGGCAATAATCAACGGTGCAGAGCATTCTACATGGCACAGCTTTCTATGGAGCATCTATGGGGCCATAATGAACGGTGCAGAGCATTATATATGGCACAGATTTATGTGGAGCATCTATGGGGCCATAATGAACGGTGCAGAGCATTATATATTGCACATCTTTAAATGGAGCATCTATGGGGCCATAATGAACGGTGCAGAGCATTATATATGGCACAGCTTTATATGGAGCATCTATGGGGCCGTAATGAACGGTGCAGAGTAGTGTTGAGCATTCCGATATCGCAAGTATCGGGTATCGGCCGATATTTGCGGTATCGGAATTCCGATACTGAATTCCGATACTTCCCGCGTATCGGATACCGGAATCGGAAGTTCCCAGAATTCAAATTGAACGCAGCAGCCAATGAGGAATGAATGAAAGTGTGGGCACATCCTGTTTAGCATGGTGGGCATGTAAGTACTGGCAAGGCTGGGATTGGCTGCTGAAATGATGTCACTCTGCACTATAAAAAAGCGCTGCCGCCATTTTGCGCTCACTCTGCTGTGATTTCAGTTAGGGACAGGACGCTGTGTTCTAACTGAGGGCCAGTCGAGCTAGCTAATTGCTTTATTTTCCTTTCCAAAGGCTAATTTAGCAAAACGCTGTGTGTTCTTCACTGTTCACCTTGCTCTTGCCTTGCAGCGCTGTTTTAACAGCGTTCTGCAAGGTCTCTGTGTGTGTGTGTGTGTGCAGCTCACTCTGTAGTCTGTGTGCAGCCATATACCCGGTTGTATTCAGCTCAGGGGGGGTTCACACTGCCTCACACAGTTGTTCTTTTTTGCTCTTAGTGCAGCCTGCTGCACATTTTTTCTCAAATTTCCTATTAGTGTTTTTCCACCAGTCTCCAGCTCTATTGTGGAAAAACACTACATAGGATAACCTAGAGGGGGGTTTTTGGGCCTTGCAGCGCCGTTTACGGCTGTCTGCACGGTCTCCGTGTGAGCCCAGCTCGCCCTGTAGTCTGTGTGCAGCCATAGCCGGTTGGATTCAGCTCAGGGTTCGTTACTGGCTCATACCTTGAGAAAAATTTTCCTTTTTTTCAAATAGTGCAGCCTGTTTAAAATTTGAAAAAAAAAATTCCTATTAGTGTCTTTCCACTCGTATCCAGCTAAATAGTGGAAAAACACTATATAGGATAACCTAGAGGAGGGTTTTTTGGCCTTGCAGCGCCGTTTACGGCTGTCTGCACGGTCTCCGTGTGAGCCCAGCTCGCCCTGTAGTCTGTGTGCAGCCATAGCCGGTTGGATTCAGCTCAGGGTTCGTTACTGGCTCATACCTTGAGAAAAATTTTCCTTTTTTTCAAATAGTGCAGCCTGTTTAAAATTTGAAAAAAAAAAAAATTCCTATTAGTGTCTTTCCACCAGTCTCCAGCTCAATTGTGGAAAAACACTACATAGGATAACCTAGAGGTTTTTTTGGGGGCCTTGCAGCGCCGTTTACGGCTGTCTGCACGGTCTCTGTGTGAGCGCAGCTCGCCCTGTAGTCTGTGTGCAGCCATAGCCGGTTGGATTCAGCTCAGGGTGCGTTACTGCCTCATACCTTGAAAAACAATTTCCTTTTTTTCAAATAGTGCAGCCAGTTTAAAATTTGAAAAAAAAAATTCCTATTAGTGTCTTTCCACTTGTATCCAGCTAAATAGTGGAAAAACACTATATAGGATAACCTAGAGGAGGGTTTCTTGGCCTTGCAGCGCCGTTTACGGCTGTCTGCACGGTCTCCGTGTGATTTAAACTAGCTCTGTAGCCCGATCTGCACCAAAAAAAAGGTTAAGTTCACCAAACACAACTTACACTTGTGTAGGCCACATTTGAAAAATAATAAAGTTTAGTCCACAATTTACAACATTAGTGTTTCTTACACCTGTTAGGAGGAGCATTACAGGAATAAGCACACTAAGGCCTTAGTACTTTTCTGCTTATCTTTATCTGTCAACCAAGATGAAGAGGGCAGGGAGTAAGGCACGTGGGCGTGGGCGCGGAGCAGGGAGAGGAGCAGGGAGAGGACGTGGTGATTCTGTGCCTGCTGCGGGCGCCGGTGACTCGTCGTCACTCAGTTTCAGCAGGGAACAGTCCTTCATGCGCAGCTTTGTCGGAGAGCGCCGTGCACCGCTGCTGCGTGAAGACCAAATTGAAGCCGTTGTCGGGTGGATGGCAGCTAACGCCTCGGCATCGACTTCAGTTAGTGCCACATCCTCTCAGGCACAGAGCACTGGAGAGCAGCCATCTGTCTCTTCACCACCTGCCAAATTGGCCAGGCAGTCAGAGAGCCCAGGACAGGAGCCGTCTCTACTTCTGTTCTCTGAATCTCTTGGCTTGGAAACAGGGGGCCAGCCAAGCAGCATTGGAGAAATGGAAGAAGAGGCAGTGTGCAGTGATGCCCAACACCTTTTTCTCTCTGACTCTGAAGAGGCAGGTGGGCCAGTGCCTCCGGTGACCACAGCGCAGTACGCATCTGATGATGAAACTCAGGTGCCGCTTTCTCGTGCGTACTGTGCTGCTGAGACTACCCAGGAGGAGCAGTTGGTGGCAGAGGGTAGTGGAGATGATGAGGTCCTTGACCCATCGTGGCGTGAGGAACAGGAAGGTGGTGGGAGCAGCTCAGAGGAAGAGCTTCCTCTTACGGGCCAAAGAGGGAGAGGGAGGGGGAAGACTGCGGAGCCTGTAGCCTCCACTTTGGCACCCGTTAGGAGCCTGTCTCTTTCCAAAGCCAAAAAGGGCGCTCCCAAGACTTGCAGTGCCTGGTCCTTTTTTGACACAGTTGCAGATGACATTTGTTTTGTCAAATGCAAGCTGTGTCATCATAAAGTAAAAAGAGGGAAAAATGTCAGCAACCTCAATACCACAAATATGTGGAAACATGTGCGGACCAGGCACGCGGTGGAGTTACAGAAACACACTGAAGATGTAGGCCAACCAACAGCGGCAGCTACCACCTCTTCAGCTCGTGTTGCCTCTTCCTCCAGCTCACGCACAGCTGGTTTGGCTTCCTCCCAGAGACCTTGTGTAATTCCACCCACAGCACCACCTTCCCAGTCATCCTCACACTCCCAGTCTACTCTACAGCCATCGGTAGTACAGGCATGGGAGAAAAGGCGGGCATTCTCGGCCAACCACCCCCGAGCACAGGCTCTGAATGCAGGCATTGCCAAACTGTTGTCCCTGGAAATGCTCTCGTTCAGGCTGGTGGAGACTGACAGCTTCCGTGACTTGATGGCATTGGCAGTCCCACAGTACAAGGTGCCCAGCCGCTTTTACTTCAGCAGGCAGGCTGTCCCTGCCCTGCACAGGCATGTTGAGGCAAACATAAAACATGCGCTACTGAACGCCGTCAGTAGCAAGGTCCACCTCACCACCGATGCGTGGACCAGTCAGCATGGACAGGGGCGATATGTTTCCCTCACTGCCCATTGGGTTAATGTTGTTGAGCCAGGTACAGATCGTGCGAGTGGCGCAGGACGTGTCCTGCCCACTCCAAGGATTGCAGGAATCCAGTCTGTACGCATCGACTCCTCCTCTTACACCAGTTCCTCTGATTCCTCTCTGCAGGATCCGTCACAGTCCACCCCCACATGGACCCGTGAACGTTTACCTATGACCGACATGAGCACAGCCGTGGCCAAACGTCAGCAGGCCGTCTTGAAACTAGTTTCATTGGGGCATCGAAGCCACACAGCGCAGGAGCTCTGGAATGCCATAAAGCAGGAGAGCGATGTGTGGTTACTGCCAGCGAATCTCCAGCCAGGCATGGTAGTGTGTGACAATGGCCGAAATCTGGTGGCAGCTTTGGCCCTTGGCAACCTCACTCACATCCCATGTCTGGCACATGTGCTCAATTTGGTTGTGCAGAGTTTTCTGAGGGACTATCCGGATCTTGATGCCCTGCTGCACAAGGTCCGCCTAGAGTGTGCTCACTTGCGGCGTTCCAGCTTGGCCAGATCCCGCATTGCTGCTCTGCAGCGCCGATTCCGCCTTCCGGAACACCGCATCATATGTGACCTACCTACCCGGTGGAATTCCACGTTACATATGTTGGAGCGGTTGTGTGAGCAGCAGCAAGCAGTTATGGAGTACCAGCTGCATCAGGCGCAAAGAAGTCGCAGTCAGCGCCGATCAGACTTCACAACCACAGAGTGGGCCACTATGAAGGACGTCTGCCAGGTTTTGCGTCCTTTTGATTATTCCACGCGGATGGCAAGTGCAGATGATGCACTAGTCAGCATGACTGTCCCCCTTATCTGCCTGCTTCAGCAAACTTTGCAAGGGTTAAGGGATGATGTGGTGGAAGAGGTGGAGGATGAGGAGTCACCTTTTCCATCAGCTTCTGGAGAGTCAGCGCCACGTGGTTCCTCACAAAGGGGTACGCAGGGGCCAATTTGTGAGGAGGATGAGGAGGAGTCAATGGAGGAGGAAGAGCTCCGTCCAGAGGAGGGAGCGACACAATTGTCCAGTGGTCAGTGTGTACAGCGAGGGTGGGGTGATGACGAGCGGGCAGAGATCATGTCTCAAGCAGGGGACAGCGTTTCTGGGCCGGTTGGCACTCTGCAGCACATGGTGGATTTCATGCTGCAGTGCCTGAGAAACGACCGCCGCATCGACCACATTCTCAACATGCCTGATTATTGGGTGTTCACCCTCCTCGATCCTCGCTACCGGGACAACGTCCAAAACCTCATCCCTGCGTTGACCCGGGAGCGTAAATTGCGGGAGTACCACGACACACTGGTGAATTCCATCATCTTCTCCTGTCCAACTGAGAGGAGTGCTGCTAGTGCTTTACAAAGCAGCTCAGTGCGTCGAGGCAGTGGGGGAGGCTCTGCCCAAAGAGGGAGCAGAAGCAGTGCCTCTGCCCAAGGCAAGCCCAGTATGGCACAACTCTGGCACACTTTTGTGTGCCCGCCCCAAATGTCTACACCATCACCGGCGGCTCCAGTCAGCAGGAGGCAACGGTTCCGTCAGATGGTGACAGACTACATGGCTTGCCCTCTTACTGTACTCCCAGACGGCTCTTCCCCGTTCAAGTTTTGGGTCTCTAAGCTGGATACATGGCCAGAGCTAAGCCAGTATGCATTGGAGGTGCTGGCTTGCCCTGCGGCTAGTGTCTTATCGGAACGTGTCTTTAGTGCCGCAGGTGGTGTACTAACAGACCGTCGCATGCGACTATCCTCCGATAACGTTGACCGGCTTACTTTCCTGAAAATGAACCAGGCCTGGATCTCGCAGGAATTTGCCACTCCTCTGCCTGATTAAGTAATTGGGTGTCATCCAGGTCTCCTGCTGTGTTCATCTTTCTACCACCTGAACTGCTATTCCTGGGCTCCAACACCGCCAGTTGCGGCTCAGAAGTGCAGGCTGCACAGTAAAAACATACGACCCAGTGTTATTGGGTTTCAGTAACGTCAGCTGATCCCCAGCTGTGTAGCCGGCAATGTGTCCTGCGACCGCCACGCTGGCACAACAACCTAAATGTAAGGGAACCTGTCCCCCCCCCCCCCCCCCCCGTCGTTTGTTACTGAAAGAGCCATCTTGTGCAGCAGTAATGCTGCACAAGGAAAAGGTAGCTCTTTTTTTTTAGCTCTTTGCACACGCAGAACTTAACACTTATAAAATGTGTTCACTGATACCGTTATACCGTCCCGGAGCTGGGACTTTCCTTCGTAATGTGACGCAGCACAGCTGTCATTCCTACCCCCTTGGTGCCATGCGCTGCCTCCTCAGCGTTGTTTTAAGCTGTCACGGAGCCTGCGCTGTTCTGTTATCCCTTGGGCATGCCCTATTTGCGCTGCCTGTCTTCTGACATAATTTGGTGTCAGGCTGGCTGCGCCTGTGCGGCCGCGGTGCCCGAGATCCCGCCTCGCAGTGTCTTCTGATTGAGTCACACTGCGGGCCTGGGATCCATGGGCATGCGCAGTGCATATCTTCCCCTCGGGCTCTCGCTCATTTCCCTCCGCCTTCTTTAGACTGTGCGCCGTCAGCTGATCCCTAGCATGCCACGGCCGTGACACCGCACAGTCTGAAGAAGAGGGAAGGAGGGGAGTGAGAGTCGAGGTTATGCACTGTGCATGCCCATGGTTCCAAGGCCCGCAGTGGGATTACGTTAGATGAGACTGCGAGGTGGGATCTGGAGCAGCGTGGACGCACAGGCACTGACAGCCTGACACCAAATTATGTCAGAAGACAGGCAGCGCTAATTGGGCATGGCCAAGGGCTAACAGAACAGCGCAGGCTCCGTGGCAGCTTAAAACAACGCTGAGGAGGCAGCGCACGGCATCAAGGGGATAGGAATGACAGCTGTGCTGTGTCCCATTACGAAGGAAATTCGCACCTCCGGAACGGTTTAACGGTATAAAGGGACACATTTTTAGTGTTTACTTCGGTGTTTGCAAGGAGCATAATTAAAAGAGCAACCTTTTCCTTTTGCATCCTTAGTGCTGCACAACATGGCTCTTTCAGCTACAAACGTCTTGGGGGGGGGTTAAAGGTTTCCTTTCAACTTGCTCCAATCAGGCTTCGGCCTACACTCTGTTCCTCTGCTCCTCCTGCTGTCCCTGGGCTCTAACACCGCCAGTTGGTGCCTGGAAGTGCTGTGTGCACAGTCAACAGTCGCTCCTCTGTTATTGGGGTTCAGTAACGTCAGCTGATCCCCAGCTGTGTGTGCGGCAATACCTCCAATCTGCTCCTCCTGCTGTCCCTGGGCTCTAACACCGCTAGTTGGTGCCTGGAAGTGCTGTGTGCACAGTCAACAGTCGCTCCTCTGTTATTGGGGTTCAGTAACGTCAGCTGATCCCCAGCTGTGTGTGCGGCAATACCTCCAATCTGCTCCTCCTGCTGTCCCTGGGCTCTAACACCGCCAGTTGGTGCCTGGAAGTGCTGTGTGCACAGTCAACAGTCGCTCCTCTGTTATTGGGGTTCAGTAACGTCAGCTGATCCCCAGCTGTGTATCCGGCAACGTGTCATGCGACCGCCACGCTGGCACAACTAAAATGTAAGGGGACCTGTCCCCCCCCCCCCCCTAGGCGTTTGTTACTGAAAGAGCCACCATGTGCAGCACTAATACTGCACAAGGGAAAGGTCGCTCTTGAAATTATGCTCCTTGCAAACGCTGAACTACACACTCATGTAATGTGTCCCCTCACACCGTCCAACCGTCCCGGAGGTGGGACTTTCCTTTGTAATGTGACGCAGCACAGCCGTCATTGCTACCCCCTTGGCACCGTGCGCTGCCTCCTTAGCGTTGTTTGATTCCGTCATGGACCCTGCGCTGTTATGTTATCCCTTGGCCATGCACAGTTTGCGCTGCCCGTCCTCTGACATCATTTGTTGTCGTCCTGGCTGCGCCTGTGCGTCCACGCTGCCCGAAATCACACCTCGCAGTGTCGTCTAATGTGATCCCACAGTGGGCCTGGTATCCATGGCCATGCGCAGTGCATATACTAGCCTCTCACTCCCCTTCTTCACGCTTCTTCAGACTAGGCGGCGTCAGCTGATCCCTAATAGCATGCCACGGCCGTGACGCCGCACAGTCTGAAGAAGCAGGAAGGAGGTGAGTGAGAGGCGATGATATGCACTGCGCATGCCCATGGATCCCTGGCCCGCAGTGGGACTACATTAGATGACACTGCAAGGTTGGATCTCGGGCAGCTTGGACGCACAGGCACTGCCAGCCTGACACCTACATGATGTCAGAAGACGGGCACCGCTAACTGTGCATGGCCAAGGGATAACATTACAGTGCGGGCTCCGTGACAGAACCAAACAACGTTGAGGAGGTGGTGCCCGGCACCAAGGGGGTTGGAATGACGGCTGTGCTGTGTCACATTACAAAGGAAAGTCCCACTTCCGGGATGGTTTGACGGTGTGAGGGGACACATTATATG
The DNA here is from genome assembly GCF_032444005.1 of Ranitomeya imitator. Taxonomy (NCBI): domain Eukaryota; kingdom Metazoa; phylum Chordata; class Amphibia; order Anura; family Dendrobatidae; genus Ranitomeya; species Ranitomeya imitator. The sequence goes on from NC_091286.1 coordinate 128,621,848, forward strand.
AGTGTGTACTTCAGCGTTTGCAAGGAGCATAATTTTCGGAGCCACCATTTTCCATGTGCAGTATTACTGCTGTACAAGATGGCTCTTTCAGCAACAAATGCCTGGGGGGGGGGGTTAAAGGTTCCCTTTCAACTTGCTCCACTGCAGGCTTCGGCCTACACTCTGCTCCTCTTTGATTCCCTGGGTTTCAACACTGTCAGTTGCCACCTGGAAGTGTTGTCTACACAGAAAAAAACACTAGGTGATGTGTCAGTGGGGTTCAGCACCGCCAGCTGTTCCCCTGCTGTGTAGTCGGCAACGTGTCCAGCACAAGCCACGCTGGCACAACAGAACAAAAGCTGCCACCAGTGCAGGCTTCGGCCTACACTCTGCTCCTCTCCTCCTCCTGCTGACCCTGGGCTCAAACACCGCTAGTTTTTGCCCGGAAGTGCTAGCTGCACAGAGAAAAACACCAGCCAATGTGTTAGTGGGGTTCAGCAACGCCAGCTGTTCCCCTGCTGTGTAGCCGGCAACGTGACCTGCAAACGCCATGCAGGCACAGGAACTGAAATTAAAAGGGAACCTGGCCCCACCCCCCCAGGTGTTTCTATGTATAACAGCCACCTAGTACAGCAGTACTGCTGCATTTGTACAAGGTGGCTGACTTTTTCTCCTTGCCCACGTGGAACTCAACACGTACAAAATGTGTCTCATTGAGACCATTCCACTGTCCCTGAGGTGTGACTTTCCTTTGTAATGATACGCAGCACCCCCCTTGGTAGCGTTTCCCGTCTTTTGTCATCATGGTTAGCTGGCTGCGCCTGTGCATCCGCCCTGCTAGAAACAACGCCCCTCGTTGTCATATTTATTTTGTCAGCGAGGGTGTGGTTTATGGGCACGAGCAGTGCATATGTTCGCCTGTCTTAACTCATCTCCTTCCGCCTTCTTCAGACTGTGCGGCCTCCTGGCCGTGGTAGGCGATAAGGGATCAGCTGAGGCCGCCCAGTCTGGAGCAGGTGTAAGGACATGTGTAAGCGGCAAACCTATTTACTGCACAAGGCCACGAATCCCAGCCACGCAGTGTGATTTTTTGAAAACACACTGTGGGTCTGGGATTCATGTCCATCGCTAACCGCAACGGCCGACATGAAATGAGGTCAGAAGACAGGAAGCGCTCACAGCGCATGGCCAAGGGATCACAATAGCGCAGACTCCTGTACAGCAAATAACAACGCTCAGGAATCTGCGCCCAGTACCTAGGTGCAAATTTTGACACCTGTGCTGCGTCTCGTTAAAAAGACAAGTCACGCCTCCACAACTGTTTGACAGTATAATGGGCTAAATAGTGTACGTGTTTTAGTCAGCGTGTGCAAGGAGCAAAACAAATAGAGCAACCTTTTACTTGTGCAGCATTAATGCTGCACAAGGTGTGGCTCTTGTACCTTGCAACACCTGAGGGGGGGGTTAAAGGTAACCTTTGAAATTGGTTCAACTAGGCTTCGGCCTACACTCTGCTCCTCTACTCCTCCTGCTGACCCTGGGCTCAAACACCGCTAGTTTTTGCCCGGAAATGCTAGCTGCACAGAGAAAAACACCAGCCAATGTGTTAGTGGGGTTCAGCACCGCCAGCTGTTCCCCTGCTGTGTAGTCGGCAACGTGTCCAGCACAAGCCACGCTGGCACAACCGACCAAAAGCTGCCACCAGTGCAGGCTTCGGCCTACACTTTGCTCCTCTCCTCCTCCTGCTGACCCTGGGCTCAAACAACGCCAGTTTCTGCCCGGACATGCTAGCTGCACAGAGAAAAACACCAGCCAATGTGTTAGTGGGGTTCAGCACCGCCTGCTGTTCCCCCGCTGTGTAGCCGGCATCGTGTCCAGCACAAGCCACGCTGGCACAACCGACCAAAAGCTGCCACCAGTGCAGGCTTCGGCCTACACTTTGCTCCTCTCCTCCTCCTCCTGCTGACCCTGGGCTCTAACACCGCTAGTTTTTGCCCGGACATGCAATCTGCACAGAGAAAAACACCAGTCAATGTGTCAGTGGGGTTCAGCAACGCCAGCTGTTCCCCTGCTGTGTAGCTTGCAACGTGACCTGCAAACGCCACGCAGGCACATGAACTGAAATTGAAGGGAGCCTGCCCCCCACCCCCCCAGGTGTTTCTATGTATAACAGCCACCTTGTACAGCAGTACTGCTGCATTTGTACAAGGTGGCTGACTTTTTCTCCTTGCACACGTGGAACTCAACAAGTACAAAATGTGTCTCATTACAGACCATTACAATGTCCCTGAGGTGTGACTTTCCTTTTTAATGACACGCAGCACCCCCATTGTTAGCGCTGCCCGTCTCCTGACATCATTGGTTGGCTGGCTGTGCCTGTGCGTCCCCCCTGCCCGACACAACGCCCCCCGTTGTCTCATATATTTTGACTGCGAGGGTGTGATTGATGGGCACGAGCAGTGCATATGTTCCCCTGTTTTCACTCCCCTCCTTCCGCCTTCTTCTGACTGTGCGGCCTCATGGCCGCGGCATGCGATAAGGGATCAGCTGAGGCCGCCCAGTCTGAAGCAGGTGTAAGGACATGTGTGAGCGGCGAACATATTTACTGCACAAGGCCACGAATCCCAGCACCGCAGTGTGACTTTAGGAAAAGCCACTGTGGGTCTGGGATTTATGGCCATCGTTAACCGCACCGGCCAACATGAAATGAGGTCATGAGACGGCCTGCACTAACAGGGTATTGCCAAGGGATAACACAAGAGCGCAGACTCCTGTACAGCAAATAACAACGCTCAGGAATCTGCGCCCAGTACCTAGGTGCAAATTTTGACACCTGTGCTGCGTCTCGTTAAAAAGACAAGTCACGCCTCCACAACTGTTTGACAGTATAATGGGCTAAATAGTGTACGTGTTTAATTCAGCGTGTGCAAGGAGCAAAATTAAATAGAGCAACCTTTGACTTGTGCATCATTAATGCTGTTCAAGGTGTGGCTCTTGTACCTTGCAACACCTGAGGGGGGGGTTAAAGGTAACCTTTGAAATTGGTTCAACTAGGCTTTGGCCAACACTCTGCTCCTCTACTCCTCCTGCTGACCCTGGGCTCAAACACCGCTAGTTTTTGCCCGGAAATGCTAGCTGCACAGAGAAAAACACCAGCCAATGTGTTAGTGGGGTTCAGCACCGCCAGCTGTTCCCCTGCTGTGTAGTCGGCAACGTGTCCAGCACAAGCCACGCTGGCACAACAGAACAAAAGCTGCCACCAGTGCAGGCTTCGGCCTACACTTTGCTCCTCTCCTCCTCCTGCTGACCCTGGGCTCAAACAACGCCAGTTTCTGCCCGGACATGCTAGCTGCACAGAGAAAAACACCAGCCAATGTGTTAGTGGGGTTCAGCACCGCCAGCTGTTCCCCCGCTGTGTAGCCGGCATCGTGTCCAGCACAAGCCACGCTGGCACAACCGACCAAAAGCTGCCACCAGTGCAGGCTTTGGCCTACGCTTTGCTCCTCTCCTCCTCCTCCTGCTGACCCTGGGCTCTAACACCGCTAGTTTTTGCCCGGACATGCAATCTGCACAGAGAAAAACACCAGTCAATGTGTCAGTGGGGTTCAGCAACGCCAGCTGTTCCCCTGCTGTGTAGCTTGCAACGTGACCTGCAAACGCCACGCAGGCACATGAACTGAAATTGAAGGGAGCCTGCCCCCCACCCCCCCAGGTGTTTCTATGTATAACAGCCACCTTGTACAGCAGTACTGCTGCATTTGTACAAGGTGGCTGACTTTTTCTCCTTGCACACGTGGAACTCAACAAGTACAAAATGTGTCTCATTACAGACCATTACAATGTCCCTGAGGTGTGACTTTCCTTTTTAATGACACGCAGCACCCCCATTGTTAGCGCTGCCCGTCTCCTGACATCATTGGTTGGCTGGCTGTGCCTGTGCGTCCCCCCTGCCCGACACAACGCCCCCCGTTGTCTCATATATTTTGACTGCGAGGGTGTGATTGATGGGCACGAGCAGTGCATATGTTCCCCTGTTTTCACTCCCCTCCTTCCGCCTTCTTCTGACTGTGCGGCCTCATGGCCGCGGCATGCGATAAGGGATCAGCTGAGGCCGCCCAGTCTGAAGCAGGTGTAAGGACATGTGTGAGCGGCGAACATATTTACTGCACAAGGCCACGAATCCCAGCACCGCAGTGTGACTTTAGGAAAAGCCACTGTGGGTCTGGGATTTATGGCCATCGTTAACCGCACCGGCCAACATGAAATGAGGTCATGAGACGGCCTGCACTAACAGGGTATTGCCAAGGGATAACACAAGTGCGCAGTTTCCTGTACTGCAAATAACAACGGTAAGGAATCTGCGCACAGCACCTAGGTGTAAATTTGTACACCTGTGCTGCGTCTCCTTAAAAAGACTAGTAGTCACGCCTCCACTACTGTTTGACAGTATAATGGGCTAAATAGTGTACGTGTTTAATTCAGCGTGTGCAAGGAGCAAAATTAAATAGAGCAACCTTTGACTTGTGCATCAATAATGCTGTTCAAGGTGTGGCTCTTGTACCTTGCAACACCTGAGGGGGGGGTTAAAGGTAACCTTTGAAATTGGTTCAACTAGGCTTTGGCCAACACTCTGCTCCTCTCCTCCTCCTGCTGACCCTGGGCTCAAACACCGCTAGTTTTTGCCCGGAAATGCTAGCTGCACAGAGAAAAACACCAGCCAATGTGTTAGTGGGGTTCAGCACCGCCAGCTGTTCCCCTGCTGTGTAGTCGGCAACGTGTCCAGCACAAGCCACGCTGGCACAACAGAACAAAAGCTGCCACCAGTGCAGGCTTCGGCCTACACTTTGCTCCTCTCCTCCTCCTGCTGACCCTGGGCTCAAACAACGCCAGTTTCTGCCCGGACATGCTAGCTGCACAGAGAAAAACACCAGCCAATGTGTTAGTGGGGTTCAGCACCGCCAGCTGTTCCCCTGCTGTGCAGCTTGCAACGTGACCTGCAAACGCCACGCAGGCACATGAACTGAAATTGAAGGGAGCCTGGCCACCACCCCCAGGTGTTTCTATGTATAACAGCCACCTTGTACAGCAGTACTGCTGCATTTGTACAAGGTGGCTGACGTTTTCTCCTTGCCCACGTGGAACTCAACACGTACAAAATGTGTCTCTTTGAGACCATTCCACTGTCCCTGAGGTGTGACTTTCCTTTCTAATGATACGCAGCACCCCCCTTGGTAGCGCTTCCCGTCTTCTGACATCATTGGTTGGCTACTTGCGCCTGTTCGTCCGCCCTGCCTGAATAAAATGCTCCTCGTTGTCTTAATTATTTTGACTGCGAGGGTGTGATTGATGGGCACGAGCAGTGCATATCTTCGCCTGTCTTAACTCATCTCCTTCCGCCTTCTTCAGACTGTGCAGCCTCATGGCCGCGGCATGCGAGAAGGGATCAGCAGAGGCCGCCCAGTCTGAAGCAGGTGTAAGGACGTGTGTGAGCGGCCAAAATATTTACTGCTCAAGGCCACGAATCCCAGCACCGCAGTGTGGCTTTATGAAAAGACACTGTGGGTCTGGGATTTATGGCCATCGTTAACCGCACCGGCCAACATGAAATGAGGTCATAAGATGGGCAGCGCTAACAGGGCATTGCCAAGGGATAACACAAGAGCGCAGACTCCTGTACAGCAAATAACAACGCTCAGGAAGCTGCGCCAAGCACCAAGGCGTTATTTTGGACACCTGTGCTGCGTCTCATCAAAAAACCAAGTCACGCATCCACTACAGTTTTACTGTAGAATGGGGTAAATTGTGTATGTCTTTCATTCAGCGTGTGCAAGTAGACAAATTAATAGAGCAACCTTTCACTTGTGCAGCATTAATACTGCACAAGGTGTGTCTCTTGTACTTTGTAACACCTGAGGGGGGGGTTAAAGGTTTCCTTTGAAATTGGTTCAACTAGGCTTCGGCCTACACTCTGCTCCTCTCCTCCTCCTCCTGCTTCAACACGGGCTCTAACATCGCAAGTTTTTGCCCGCAAGTGCTAGCTGCACAGATAAAAACACACGCCATTGTGTTAGTGGGGTTCAGCAACGCCAGCTGTTCCCCCAGTGTGTAGCCGGCAAAGTGTCCTGCAAACGCAACGCAGACACAAAGCTGCCTCCAGTGCAGGCTTCGGCCTACACTCATCTCCCCCTGCTTACCCTTTGCTCCAACACCGCTAGTTGGGGCTCTAGGAAGACAATCTTTAATAGGCAAGGCAACGCATCCGGGTTCCAGCACCGCCAGCTGGTTCTCGGCAGTGTTCTTGTCACAGGTACTCCCTCGTGCCAAGCCTGGTTTCAGCACCGTCAGCTGTTTCCGGGTTGTGTCAACTTCACTGAGACGCCTATGCTTGCCCCGTCGTGGGGCGGTCGAGTTAGCCAACTCCAGGGTGCCTCCAGTTTAGGAGCTTCCTATGTGGGCTGCGTGAACTGGTAGTCAAGGCTGGTTCTGTAGTGCCAGTAGGCCCAGCTCCCCCTGTAGGACTGTTGGGGTTCGGTAACTGCGGCTGCCTCGCGGCCTAGCTGTTCTCTCCTCTCCTGTGGGCCTTGGGGTCCACCACCTGGTTCCAGCACCGTCAGCTGGTTCCGGGCCGAGCCTTTGGCTTAGGTGCCTCCTCCTGGGTATCCGAGTTCCGCCAACGCCAGGCGGTCCTTGGTAGTGCTTTTAAGCGCGGGCACCTACAGCTTAGTAACCGGGTTCCAGCACCGTCAGCTGGTCCTCGGTCGTGCCATTGGCTCTTGCACACTGGGGCAACGCATCCGGGTTCCAGCACCGCCAGCTGGTTCTCGGCAGTGTTCTTGTCACAGGTACTCCCTCGTGCCAAGCCTGGTTTCAGCACCGTCAGCTGTTTCCGGGTTGTGTCAACTTCACTGAGACGCCTATGCTTGCCCCGTCGTGGGGCGGTCGAGTTAGCCAACTCCAGGGTGCCTCCAGTTTAGGAGCTTCCTATGTGGGCTGCGTGAACTGGTAGTCAAGGCTGGTTCTGTAGTGCCAGTAGGCCCAGCTCCCCCTGTAGGACTGTTGGGGTTCGGTAACTGCGGCTGCCTCGCGGCCTAGCTGTTCTCTCCTCTCCTGTGGGCCTTGGGGTCCACCACCTGGTTCCAGCACCGTCAGCTGGTTCCGGGCCGAGCCTTTGGCTTAGGTGCCTCCTCCTGGGTATCCGAGTTCCGCCAACGCCAGGCGGTCCTTGGTAGTGCTTTTAAGCGCGGGCACCTACAGCTTAGTAACCGGGTTCCAGCACCGTCAGCTGGTCCTCGGTCGTGCCATTGGCTCTTGCACACTGGGGCAACGCATCCGGGTTCCAGCACCGCCAGCTGGTTCTCGGCAGTGTTCTTGTCACAGGTACTCCCTCGTGCCAAGCCTGGTTTCAGCACCGTCAGCTGTTTCCGGGTTGTGTCAACTTCACTGAGACGCCTATGCTTGCCCCGTCGTGGGGCGGTCGAGTTAGCCAACTCCAGGGTGCCTCCAGTTTAGGAGCTTCCTATGTGGGCTGCGTGAACTGGTAGTCAAGGCTGGTTCTGTAGTGCCAGTAGGCCCAGCTCCCCCTGTAGGACTGTTGGGGTTCGGTAACTGCGGCTGCCTCGCGGCCTAGCTGTTCTCTCCTCTCCTGTGGGCCTTGGGGTCCACCACCTGGTTCCAGCACCGTCAGCTGGTTCCGGGCCGAGCCTTTGGCTTAGGTGCCTCCTCCTGGGTATCCGAGTTCCGCCAACGCCAGGCGGTCCTTGGTAGTGCTTTTAAGCGCGGGCACCTACAGCTTAGTAACCGGGTTCCAGCACCGTCAGCTGGTCCTCGGTCGTGCCATTGGCTCTTGCACACTGGGGCAACGCATCCGGGTTCCAGCACCGCCAGCTGGTTCTCGGCAGTGTTCTTGTCACAGGTACTCCCTCGTGCCAAGCCTGGTTTCAGCACCGTCAGCTGTTTCCGGGTTGTGTCAACTTCACTGAGACGCCTATGCTTGCCCCGTCGTGGGGCGGTCGAGTTAGCCAACTCCAGGGTGCCTCCAGTTTAGGAGCTTCCTATGTGGGCTGCGTGAACTGGTAGTCAAGGCTGGTTCTGTAGTGCCAGTAGGCCCAGCTCCCCCTGTAGGACTGTTGGGGTTCGGTAACTGCGGCTGCCTCGCGGCCTAGCTGTTCTCTCCTCTCCTGTGGGCCTTGGGGTCCACCACCTGGTTCCAGCACCGTCAGCTGGTTCCGGGCCGAGCCTTTGGCTTAGGTGCCTCCTCCTGGGTATCCGAGTTCCGCCAACGCCAGGCGGTCCTTGGTAGTGCTTTTAAGCGCGGGCACCTACAGCTTAGTAACCGGGTTCCAGCACCGTCAGCTGGTCCTCGGTCGTGCCATTGGCTCTTGCACACTGGGGCAACGCATCCGGGTTCCAGCACCGCCAGCTGGTTCTCGGCAGTGTTCTTGTCACAGGTACTCCCTCGTGCCAAGCCTGGTTTCAGCACCGTCAGCTGTTTCCGGGTTGTGTCAACTTCACTGAGACGCCTATGCTTGCCCCGTCGTGGGGCGGTCGAGTTAGCCAACTCCAGGGTGCCTCCAGTTTAGGAGCTTCCTATGTGGGCTGCGTGAACTGGTAGTCAAGGCTGGTTCTGTAGTGCCAGTAGGCCCAGCTCCCCCTGTAGGACTGTTGGGGTTCGGTAACTGCGGCTGCCTCGCGGCCTAGCTGTTCTCTCCTCTCCTGTGGGCCTTGGGGTCCACCACCTGGTTCCAGCACCGTCAGCTGGTTCCGGGCCGAGCCTTTGGCTTAGGTGCCTCCTCCTGGGTATCCGAGTTCCGCCAACGCCAGGCGGTCCTTGGTAGTGCTTTTAAGCGCGGGCACCTACAGCTTAGTAACCGGGTTCCAGCACCGTCAGCTGGTCCTCGGTCGTGCCATTGGCTCTTGCACACTGGGGCAACGCATCCGGGTTCCAGCACCGCCAGCTGGTTCTCGGCAGTGTTCTTGTCACAGGTACTCCCTCGTGCCAAGCCTGGTTTCAGCACCGTCAGCTGTTTCCGGGTTGTGTCAACTTCACTGAGACGCCTATGCTTGCCCCGTCGTGGGGCGGTCGAGTTAGCCAACTCCAGGGTGCCTCCAGTTTAGGAGCTTCCTATGTGGGCTGCGTGAACTGGTAGTCAAGGCTGGTTCTGTAGTGCCAGTAGGCCCAGCTCCCCCTGTAGGACTGTTGGGGTTCGGTAACTGCGGCTGCCTCGCGGCCTAGCTGTTCTCTCCTCTCCTGTGGGCCTTGGGGTCCACCACCTGGTTCCAGCACCGTCAGCTGGTTCCGGGCCGAGCCTTTGGCTTAGGTGCCTCCTCCTGGGTATCCGAGTTCCGCCAACGCCAGGCGGTCCTTGGTAGTGCTTTTAAGCGCGGGCACCTACAGCTTAGTAACCGGGTTCCAGCACCGTCAGCTGGTCCTCGGTCGTGCCATTGGCTCTTGCACACTGGGGCAACGCATCCGGGTTCCAGCACCGCCAGCTGGTTCTCGGCAGTGTTCTTGTCACAGGTACTCCCTCGTGCCAAGCCTGGTTTCAGCACCGTCAGCTGTTTCCGGGTTGTGTCAACTTCACTGAGACGCCTATGCTTGCCCCGTCGTGGGGCGGTCGAGTTAGCCAACTCCAGGGTGCCTCCAGTTTAGGAGCTTCCTATGTGGGCTGCGTGAACTGGTAGTCAAGGCTGGTTCTGTAGTGCCAGTAGGCCCAGCTCCCCCTGTAGGACTGTTGGGGTTCGGTAACTGCGGCTGCCTCGCGGCCTAGCTGTTCTCTCCTCTCCTGTGGGCCTTCGGGTCCACCACCTGGTTCCAGCACCGTCAGCTGGTTCTCGGCAGTGTCTTTTGCTCTTGTACCTTCTGCTCCCCATCCTGGTTCCAGTACCGTCAGCTGGTTCCGGGCAGAGCCTTTGGCTTAGGTGCCTCCTTCTGGGTATCCAAGTTCCACCAATGTCAGGTGGTCCTTGGTAGTGCTTTCAGGCACGGGTACCTCCTGCTTAGTAACCGGGTTCCAGTAACGTCAGCTGGTCCTTGGTAGTTCCATTGGCTCTTGGACATTCGGCTACCCATCCGGGTTCCAGTACCGTCAGCTGGTTCTCGGCAGTGTCTTTTGCTCTTGTACCTTCTGCTCCCCATCCTGGTTCCAGTAACGTCATCTGGTTCCGGGCAGAGCCTTTGGCTTAGGTGCCTCCTTCTGGGTATCCGAGATCCGCCAACGTCAGGCGGTCCTTGGTAGTGCTTTTTAGCACGGGTACCTCCTGCTTAGTAACCGGGTTCCAGTAACGTCAGCTGGTCCTCGGTAGTTCCATAGGCTCTTGAACCTTCGGGTAGCCATCCGAGTTCCAGTTCCATCAGCTGGTTCTTGGCATTTTCTCAGCCTTCTTGTACCTTCTGCTACATTTCAAAGTTGAAGACCCTAACGTCGACAACCCGGAAGACCACCCCGATGACGACGACCCGGAAGACCACCCCGATGACGACGACGACGACGACGGCGGAGACGACGACGGCTGAGACGACGACGGCGGAGATGACGACACTGGAGACGAAGACCCTGGAGACGACAACATGGAAGACCGAGAAGCAGAAGAACAAGAGGCTGCAGAACAAAGAGCAGAAGAACATTAAGCATAAGACTTAATATCAGAGCAAAAGATATTATCTAAATTATATGCAGAAGAAGACTAAGCAGTGTATGGGGGTGAGTCCGTTCCTCCTCGTGGTGCCCCTGGATAAAGCCTGATGCTGCAGGCCAAACTGAACGCGGACAAATGTAACTTTTGTGACTGGCAGAACGGAAGGTGTAATCTTCCAACTTTTATAGATAACAACTACGGGAATGCCTGTCACAAATGAGAATATGATGAAGAAGTAGAATAGGAAGAATAATAACAGTGGAATAAAAAGAATATGTAGAATAGGAAGAATAATAATAGTTGAAGAAAATGAATATGAAGAATGTAATAAAAAAAAAAATAGGTAGAAGATGAAGAAGAAGATGAATAAGGTGAAGAAGTTGATGTCAAGGATGCTGATGATGATGAAGATGAAAGTGTGGGAAAAGAAAAAAAAAAAAAAGAAAAAAAAGAAGGGGAAGGGCGTGGAATAGTGAAACATCAATATCTGACAAAATAAAAAAAATTTACATACTCAATATCTTTTTCAATCCGAACTTCTTTAAAAAAAAAAAAAAAACATGCTATTCTATTTGATTGGACTAATCCTCATTGCCTTTAATGTCTCCGCCACCTCCCCCATACATCCTACATTATTCTTAGTTGTTTTCCTTCAGGTAGAATGAACCTACAAGGAAAGAAAGGGTTTATTTTAATTCCGATATTTTGGTCCCATTGACTTGCATTGGGATCGGGTATCGGTATCGGCGATATCCGATATTTTTTGAATATCGGCCGATCCAAACCGATACCGATACTTTCCGATATCGGAAGGTATCGCTCAACACTAGTGCAGAGCATTATATATGGCACAGCTTTATGTGGAGCATCTATGGGGCCATAATGAAATGTATGGAGCATTATATGTGGCACAGCTTTATATGGAGCATCTATGGGGCCATAATGAACGGCATGGAACATCTATTTTTATTTTTGAAATTCACCGGTAGCTGCTGCATTTTCCACCCTAGGCTTATACTCGAGTCAATAAGTTTTCCCAGTTTTGTGTAGCAAAATTAGGGGGGTCGTCTTATACTCGAGTATATACGGTAACCTGTTATTCTTACCTTTCAGGTTACATCGGGGGCTTATCTACAGCATTACAGAATGCTGTATATAAGCCACTGATGCCGGTGGCCTTAGCTCATATACGATTTTTGGAGTGACAGATTCCCTTTAAGCAACTAAACAATTGGAAACTAGTGAAAATGAGATAGTCCTGCCATGTTCCCATCCACTGAAACTGATGGGAACCAAATGTCTGTTCTTTTAACATACCGTACATTAAAAACATTCACTTCTAATGAGGAGTGGACCCAAACCATGGCACCTTCAAAATCTCTATGTGTAGGACACTAAGTGGGGACAGATTTCTTGTGATCTTATTCTACTAGCAAGTGGACACAGAAGGATAATGAAGTTGAAGCTCACCTTTGACTCCAAAAGTGGGTCCTTGTGAGGGCTGTCTCAGACATGCAAAGGAATTGATATTTTTATGAGCAGTCAGGGCCTGCACAAGCCCAATGGTAACGGTACTTTTTCCTTCCCCAAGAGGCGTCGGTGTTATTCTGTTGGATAAAATAAACGCAAAAAAGACCGGAAGAAATTATTTTCTATACTGAAAACATTTTGAAACAGTCCAAAAATTTTTTGAAAGGCAAAAATTACCTCAAACTAAATATAACACATCCCTTAAATAAATACTTGTTTAGGGAAAGAGTCCATCCATTGCAAAAATTAATTTTAAAAGATCAAATTTTTCATGAGTTATATTAAAAACTATAATAAAAATTCAAGCAGGCAGAACATAAAGTATCATGCTGACATGATCAAAATGAATGCATCCTGTATAGAGTTTTCATATAGGGCAAAGTTGATTAGTCAAATCATGTTTAGCCATCTGAATTGAACAAACATGATTTGACTAAACTTTTTTTTTCCTCACCCAGGTCATAGTTCAAAAAAATCCAGCATGCCATGGCATCTACATTAAAGGGAACCTGTCACTCCCCGGCAGTTGTAACTAAAAGAGCCACCTTGTGCAGCACTAATGTTGCATTCTGTCAAGGTGGCTCTTTTAGTTCGGGTCCCTGCAAAAGCTGCAATAATCGCTTTTATAATGTGCCCCTCATACCTCGAATTAGACCTGGGGGCATATCTTTCACCCTTGACACAGACATCACTCAGGGCCTCTGCGTGCCGGGCGCCACCTACTCTTCCTTCATTAGCATCCCCTGCGCTGTAAGTTCGAAGGGCAGCGCACTTGCGCATGCCCGAGAAAACAACTTAATTTTTGCAATGGACCATCTTCTCCCTAATCAAGTATTTATTTAAGGGATATGTTGTTATATTGAAAACATGTCAACACTGGAGATGGGAACCCGAACAGGACGTTCGATGACGTCACCTCCAGTCACTGGGGCTGCTCTCGCAGCAGTTCAGTCACCAGTGGTTCTAAGCCTGGACGGTCGCATCTTGGCACTGTCCAGGTTGAAAACGGTTTTTCCCCCAGACATGGATTACAGCGTGGGACAGAACGATGGACAGGTATGGTATTCCATTGTTGTTTTACTATTTTTGGTTTCCTACAGGAGAACGGGGCCTTCAGTGGAATTAGGCGAGGTCGTAAGTATGGTTTAATTGAGGTTATTAAAGGAGTCTGTGTCATTTTTTCAACTAAAGGACTTTATTCTTGGTGTCTGTTTTCATACAATGTGACTATGGGGTTAGTAATGGGGGCGTCTTATAGACGTCTCTCCATTACGGGCTTGATGTCACCAGACAATACAAAGGTGACATCAACCCCCCCAACTATTACCCCACTTGTCACCGCTACAGGGCAAGTGGGAAGAGCCGGGCAAAGCGCCAGAATTGGCACATCTAATAGATGTGCCTTTTCTGGGCAGCTGAGGGCTGCTATTTTTAGGCTGGGGGGGGGGGGGGGGGGGGACATTATCCTTGGCCTCTTACCAGCCTGAGAATACCAGCCCCCAGCTGTCTGCTTTAGCAAGGTTGGTTGTCAAAAATGGTGGGGACCTCACACTGTTTTTTTAATTATTTATTTAAATAACTTAAAAATATGGTGTGGGGACCCCTCTATTCTTGATAACTAGCCTTGCTGAAGCTGACAGCTGAGGGTTGCAGCCCCCAGCTGTGAGTTTTGCCTGGCTGGTTAACAAAAATACAGGGGAACCCATACCTTATTTTTTTTTTTTATTATTTATTTACAGTGCAGGAGCTGGCTGATGAATACTCCCATCCACCGCTCCTGCTCTCTCTGTTATTAGCGGAAGCAGATGTCGGATGATGGGAGCAGTTGTCCCATCAGTTGACACCAGTGAGAGGAGGTAAACTTTATAACTCCGATCACAGCTGAGCAATCACGCTCTCTTCTGACAGCGTGGGAACCGCAGCTCTCTGACCGGCGGGGATGATTTCACCTGACACACGACAGTGCAGCAAACACTGGATGTTCGGGCTCCCCATTCAAGTGAATGGGGTCCGGGTACTGTTCTGGTAGCCAAACTTTTTGTAACCGTTCGGCCAGCGCCCATCTCTTTTTTATCAGATAAATTTTTATTGAACATAATAAATGTTATCTATTCATACAACAAAGTGCATTTGTGTTTTTCATTTTAACAAGAAAATATACCCCTTCTCCCCCCTCCCTCCTTCAGATAACCAACCCCAACTTTCCCCCCTCCTCCCCAAGAAGATCATTTTTATTACAGACAAATTGTATTATTAACATTATTTACCACAACCTCTTAATCATTCCCATTTAGCCATGGCTGCCATAGCTTTTGAAAAAACCCCATCCTATTCCTCTTGGTATAAATGCTTTTTTCGAGCTGGACAATATGATTCACCTGTGCGGTAAATTCTCGTCTGGTTGGAGGTTCCTCCCTAATCCAGTATCTCGCAATCACTTTCCTTGCAACGAAGAGCAATCTAGCTATTGCCATTTTGGCAGTTTCATCGGCCGACAACTCCTCCACATACCCAAGTATACAAACCACTGGATCCCTGGGAATCGCACATCCATAAAGCACTCCAATTTGGTTCAACACTGCTACCCAATATGAAAAGAGCCTGGGGCACACCCACAACATGTGGAGCATACCCGCCTCAGTCTGAGTGCACCTAGGGCACTCAGAATCCAATCTCACTCCGGCTTTGAACAACAAGTCAGGTGTCCTATAGGCCCTATTAACCACATACAATTGCGAGAGTCTCCCAGGCTCACTCATTGACAATTTAGGTATGTATTCCAGAATAGACCCCCATTTGTCATCGTCTATTTCCCCCAGTTCGGCCTCCCATTTTCCTCTAGCTTTAATCGGGTAATCCTCCAAGAATGTGTGTAGTAAATCCCCATATACTTCCGATATAGCCCCCTTTGTTCCATTGTTATTTAGAATACAGTCTAACATGAGATCTTTCTGAACCACTATGGGCCCCCTCTTCCTCTGTGCCTGAAAAGCATGCTGAACTCTCCTATATTGATACCATTTTAATCCCGGAAACTGAAATTCCTGCCGAAGCGCATCATAAGATCTAAGACTCCCACTGTGAATCAATTGTCCTAATAGCCTAATACCCTTTTCTCTCCATTCTCCCATTCCTTCCATATGGTTAAATTCTTGAAGAGATGAGTTATCCCAGATAGGTGAAAATTCCGTGAAGCCCCCAATTCCCCTAATACGCTTCAGCATCTGCCATACTCTATGAATTAAATTCATGGTGGGAAAGCCATTCCCCAATTTCCTAAATAGTCCTGATTCCAGACCCAAACTCAAGGGCCATACCCCGCTAATATGCACCAGACTACTGTGACCCATTTCTTCCACTAACCCTTTCCCCCATCCCCTAAGATGTTGGCTCTGTGCAGCCAGAAAGTATAACCATGGGTTGGGTAACGCAAGCCCCCCCTCATCTTTGGGTCTCTGCAAAGTCTCCTGCCTAATCCTCGGGCTCTTCTTTCCCCACACCAACTCTCCAAATATCGATTTCAGCTTACGGAATGTTCTCATCGGGATCCATACCGGAGAATTATGTAGGACATACAGGATCTGAGGCATCACCACCATCTTAAGGAGATTTACTCTTCCTACCACTGACAAATTTAGCTTACTCCAAGCTGAGATCTTAGTGCGTATCTTAGTTACTAAAGGCTCGAGATTAAGTTCCTCAAATCTAGTTAAGGGAAGAGCTACCTGAATCCCCAAATATTTAAACTGAGTGACCACCCTTAATTTTGTATCTTCTTCCACCTCCCTTGTACAATCCACTTCTCTATCTATCTGCATAACGCTCGATTTGTCCCAATTAATAACTAGCCCTGAAATTTGCCCAAATCTCTCGATTAATGCTATTACATTTCTTAGTGGTTCCCCAGAGCTCTCAAGGAAAAGCAGTATGTCATCTGCATATAAGGCGATTTTTTCCTCCATCTTCCCATATAAAAACCCTTTCACCATTTGAGACCGTCTGATAGTCGCTGCCAGCGGTTCCACCGCCAAAGCAAACAGCAGCGGGGACAACGGGCACCCCTGCCTTGTACCTCTAAAAAGCTGAAAGCTGTCTGACATCATATTGTTCACCCTGATTTTGGCCACCGGAGAGGAGTATAGGAGTCTCACCCATGACACAAAGACTGGCCCAAACCCACAACGACTCAGCACCGACCACAGGTATTGCCATTCTATACTATCAAAGGCCTTGTGTGCATCGAGGGAAACCACCACTCTCTTGCCAGCATTATCAGCCGGTATTTGCATATTAAGAAATAGCCTTCTCAAGTTAATGGCAGTTGATTTATTAGGCATAAAGCCTGATTGGTCCGAATGAACCACTTTTTCTATCACCCGGGTCAGCCTGTTCGCCAGGGCCTTAGCCAGAATCTTGACATCTGTCGTTAGGAGTGATATCGGCCTATATGACTCCGGCAATCTTGGGTTCTTGTCTGGTTTGGGGATGACCACAATAATGGCCTCCCTCATGGAATCAGGCAATATACCCCTCTCCAGTGACTCCTCAAAGACCTCCAACAACTGAGCCATCAGCTCCTCAGCAAAGTTGCCGTATATTTCGACAGGAATGCCGTCCGCCCCCGGCGCCTTCCCTCCCGCCATGGACCTCAAGGCCCCCTCCAATTCCTCCACCGTAAACGGCCTATCCAACCAGTCTCTATCCTCTGTCTCTATTCTAGGCAAGTCTGCCACCTCTAAGAACCTGTCAATTTCTTCTTCTCCCTGTTCCAATCGTGATGTATATAGTTTGCTGTAAAAACCCTTAAATCCTTCCATAATTTGGGCCCCCTGTGTAACAATACTGCCATTTTCCAATTCTAGGGCATGTACATGTGCCGATTCCCTTTGCGCCGATGCCACCACCGACAGCAGATGCCCCACTTTCTCTCCCTCCGCATAAAATGCCTCTCTTTGGAAATTCCTTGTCCTTTCTGCTCTACGTAAGTGTAACTTATTCACCTCCTCCTGAGCCTTCTTCATACGTTTTATGGTGTCCTGTGAGCGCAGATCATTCAATGCAGCCTCCGCTACCTTCAATTCTTCCATTATCGCTTTATCAGATTCCCTTGTTCGTGTTTTGTGCCTAGATATCTCTCTAAATAATATCCCCCTCAAGAATGCCTTCATGGTATCCCACACCACATATTTCGCTGCACTACCTTTATTAATTAGAAAGAACTCCTCCAGCTCCTCCCCTATCTTTCCCATATCCAGAATTTGCAACCAGAAAGGGTTAATTTTCCACCCCCGCTTAGCTATCTCCCCCAGGCTTTCAATTTTCAGTGTTACCACAAGCGGACTATGGTCCGAGACTACCCTAGCCATATACGCCACCTCCTCCACTAGCCCGTCCATTCCTTCATTGCCCAGGGCCAAATCGATGCGAGACAACGAGCCATGTGTCGCCGAATAGCAGGAAAAGCAGTACGTGTCAGTGTTACGGACTCTCCACAGATCCCTCCATGCTACTTCTTTCAAATAACTACCAAACGCTGTCTCATTCCCTTCCGCCCTCAGCTGTGCGTGTTGACCCTTATCCCAGTGATCGTTAATAATGTTATTGACATCTCCCAATATAAGCAAAGGAACTCCTCCCCATCTACCGGCTATATTAAGAATTTCCTGCAGTTTTTTCCCCGAGTACGGTGGAGGAATATATACCGACACTACACATATCAATTTAGCGAATACTTTACACACTAGGAATACATATTGTCCATCACTGTCTATCGTCACCTCCACCTCCTCAAACGGTACGTTCGTGTGCACCAGAATCGACACCCCTCTAGCATAGTTCGAGAACGTCGCATGGTACGCCCTCCTCACCCATCTTTTATGCAGTATATCCACTTTTTCTTTTACTAAATGGGTTTCCTGAAGGCATATCAGCGAGGGCCTCTGTTTCAAGATATATTGCAAAATCGCCGTACGCTTTGTATTGTTTGATAGACCTCTAATGTTCCAGCTCAAAATTTTAACTTTATCTCCCATCATATTGCCAAACAATGAAAATATTCTTCTCCCATCCTTTGATCTTCTTCCCCCCTCCCCTAAACTGACCCCTCCCCCCCCAAACCTCCCCCCCATCCCTCATTATTACAAATTAACCTAAACCTTACCTCTCCCTCCCTCAATAACCTCCTCCCTCACACAACTCCTACTCCCTCTCTATATGAGAAAAAGGGGAACGTACTAACACTCCTACCAGTGACTTAGAAGCCGACACTCACCCACAATAAATTTCCCACTATCCAACAGTCGTTCCCCTCCCCCCGCCCATCTGAAACATAATGTAAAAACAGTTGCGCCGCCGAACACAACCAAAGCGCACTAGTCCTTCAAAACAAGTTACTCCAGTATTCTGTCACAGTGAACCCGTAGCTCAGTTAATTCTGTCAGATGAACACTTTAGACAGAAAATCACTCCTGATCCTCCTCAGCGGTTCCCTTTCGCTTCAATACGCTTCGCGTTCAGATCCAACCAGTGTGACACTTCCTCAGGGCTCTGGAAAAAGTGGACCTTATCCATAGCCACCACGCGTAGTTTTGCCGGATACATCATAGAATAAGCCAGGCCCAGTTCACGCAGACGTCTTTTAGTCTCTCCAAACTTCATCCTAAGCCTCTGCACAATTGTGGAATAGTCAGGATAGATGGATACTCGATTTCCATCGATGGTTAATTCCTCCATATTCCTGGCCTTCCTCATCAGAATATCTCGGTCTCTATAATTCAGGATTTTAGCCAGAAAAGTCCTTGGAGGGGATCCAGGGGGCAAAGGTCTGGACGGCACCCTGTGCGCTCTTTCAACCGCGAATAATTTAGTGAGACTATCTCCTCCCACCTTAGTTTTCAACCATGTTTCAATAAATTCCGTGGGGTTGTTTCCTTCTGCCTTTTCAGGCACACCAACAATTCTCAAGTTATTCCTACGTGAGCGGTTCTCCAGATCGTCAGTTTTAAGCTCCAACTCTGAAATGCGCTGGATGTATTTTTTCTCCCTTTTAGTCATTTCGGCAATTTGGTCCTCCGCTCCCCCTACACGTTCCTCTAACAGTTCAACTCTCCCCTCCATTTTGTGCATGGCTGAGCGAAACGAGGAGACCTCCCCCTTCAGGCCATCCACCTGAGCAGTTAGGGTTGTTAAAGCAGTCTTGCAAGACAATATAGCAGAGAAAATGTCCCTCAGGGTCGGCTCCGCAGCCTCATCAATACATACAGTTCCCAGCTGTGCTGCACAATCCAGGGCCAGCCCAGCCCCCTTATCTAGTGGGGCATTGCTTATGGCTGGTGTTATGGTGGGTGCTAAGCAGGATTCGCTCTCCACCACCTCCCTCTGTGCCCCAGCCTGCTCACCCGTCTGCTCCACTGAGTCCACTGCTCCTCCTGTCACCTCTCCTTCAGCTCCTTGCATCATCCGTCCTGCCTCCTCTGTTCTGGCAAACTGCTCCAGCTTTGCTAGTATTTCTAGCCGCTTCTGGTAAGCAGCGCCTGCCTTTGCCGCCTCCTCCGCTGCGCTGTCGGCGCCATCTTGGGAGCGCGTGCAGCCGGCCACCCCGGCTTCTTTCTGCCTTTTGCGCGTCATTTTCCCCCGGCTCCTGCAGCGCGCTTTTCGCTCTCCCTGCTCCCCGGCCACTCAGGAGCTGCTCCTCCGGTGTTTGGCGTTCGGCGGCGCCTTCAGAATCACTTAAATCTCCGTTCGGGCAGCGGGAGAGGTCCGGCAAGCGTCCTCTCACATCTCCTGCTAGGCCACGCCCCCGGCCAGCGCCCATCTCTAGTCAACACCGCTACTGATGTCAATGAGGCGGCTGTAAACAGGACCTGCTCAGGCCACACGTCTTGCATTTAAGCACAAGAGAAAAATCAGCAATTTTGGCAAGAGATCCAGAAGCTACACAATTAGCAGAGGACTTTTCCTGTGACCATACAAACAAACCTGCTTTTTTTAAATAAACTGTCAAAGACTTTGGGAGTTTTGTCTTCAGCTACACTTCAGATGCCCTGGAATATTTTGATTTATCGCAGGACCTGAATATCGCTTTTCAAATCGCAGAGTGGGTGCGCGGTGTCGAACTTAGGGTGCCAACCTCCACTGTCAGGAAGGTACAGCGTGTGTAGGACTTTTAGGGCCACATTAGGTTTGTGTACCGTTATCTTTAATCTGGTACCTTCCAGATTAGTACCCTTGTACCAATACCCAATTTCAGTTTGGTTATGGTAATTTATGTATTTGTCTAGTGTTGATCATTTGGTCTTTTTAAATATTTATGAATACAAAATGCTTTTAGGGTTTTGTTTTTTGCTGTGGTTTAGTGTATTTCCAATATACCCTAGTTACCATTTAGGTTGGTTTCTCTTTATGTAGGAACAGTCACAGAATGAACCTACATAGGCTGTAACCACTATTTTTTTTACATAGGGTCCATTTACAAATTCTAACCAGCAAAGGCTAAACAGTCAGCTGTGAGTTGACATTAATAGCCTAGGAAAGGGCCATGAGTATTAATCCTCTCCCAAACTAAAAACATAAGCTCACAGCAGTCCCAGAAATGGCACATCAATAAGATGCACCAAATTTGGTGCTTAGCCTTGCTCTTCCCAGTTGCCCTGATGTGGTGGCAAGTGGGGTGATAGAAGGGGACTTCAGGTCAACTGCCAATACAAGGCTGACCTGGAGTTAGTAATGGAGAGACAATCCCATTACTAACCCCATATTCAAATTCTAAATAAAAAACACCCAGAATAAAGTCCTTTATTTGAAACAAATGACCATGATGTTTTACACATTTAAAAACAAAAATTACACTCATCTTAACACTTAGTCCCCGATGCCATTGCCCCCTAAAAAAAAAAAAAACTCACCTGTGAGAAGAGATAATCCATAATGTCCTACGACGATCCTGATGACTGAGAGCAGTCACTGATGTGACTGCTCTCAAGAACAGCAGGCTCACAACGACATAGGAGGGAATCGCTCCTGTGTCAGTGTGTAGCACAGAGTTGCAGTGAGAAAGAGCACCGAAGTTCATCACTTGATGAATCCCGATAAACTAACCCACAGCACCGCTGCTGCGTGAGAACTTTCTCACAAAGCAGTGGTGCCGTAAATGATATCACCGGGGCTCATCTGCTGATGAACTCCGGTGAACTTTCTCACCGCAATTCAGCACTACACACTGAAGGAGCGCTCCTATGCTGTGTAGAGCAGTAGCATCAGCTGATGTGACTGCTCTAAAAGTGATCCAAATCATCGTGAGACAGTATGAATTATGGCGGATAGGTGATAAATATGGTGGTTTATTATATTTTTATCCAGGTTACATAGGCATCACGGATTAGGCGTTAAGGTGAGTATATGGTGTTTTTTTATTTTTGATTTTTTAAAGGAGACAAGGGATTCACTGATTAGGTGTAAGGTGATTATATACGGTGCTTTTTATTTCAATATTTATTTCATTATTTTAACTGAGCCCAAGTGATGGCTCATGACTACGCCCATCAGCGGCGCCTGCTCCCATGGCTAAGCTTTTTGACGCTGGTCACAGTCACAGCTAACATCTGACAGCATGACCCCGCAGTACTCTGGATGGTGATATCTATTTTAAGGCAGATCAGAGTCACCAGTGTTTTTACCGCTGTCACACAGATGAAAGCATGGCAAACGCCATAGGAAGTTCGGAAAAACTCAAGCATAAACTCAGCAAATCCGCAAACATTTTTAGACCTGCATTTTTCCTGTGTATTTCACTGATTCAATTGAAGTTCTTGGGCAAAAAACAAGGCAACGACAAAATGAAGATTTGACATACTGCAGCTTTAAAAGCAGCACAAATCCTGAAAGGAAAAATACAAGCATGTGCACGGCACTTCAGGATTCTTATTGACTTTGCTGGCATAACTTGGATTCTCTAGTGTTTTTGGGCCAATTCAGAATGGGAAAAACGCTGCAAAAATGCACCATGTGCACACAGCCACACTCTCCAAATCAACCTCAATAGCTCAAAAAGCCGTTAAAAAGTTAATGCTCCCAAAAGTAAGTAAAAAGACTGAGCACACACATGCTCAGGCTGGGTTTACATAGATAAGATTTCTGCCAATAAACTCCAAACATCATAGGTCAATCAGTGCTCACTTAAAGCCCTTAAATACATGGGCTGATACAAACTGTAAGGCGACTGAACAATCATTAATATAATTTGGTCCGTACACAGTTAGCATAGTGTTGGTGATCAGTCGCTGCTTTCAAGTAGAATTCTGCTGCTGAAAACGATGACTTCAGTGTCCAAATAAATGATCTAATCAACTGGCAAACAAGCATTTTTCGCTCATTCGGATGCGGAATGTTGGTATCACACCAATGATCGAGAACATGCATTCTCATGAACATAAATATTGTCCAGTGTTAAGGGGCTTGTTGGAATGTATGAAGGTGTAAATGGTCTTTACTACAGATTTATCTAAGGATGAAGCCAATTGTTCACATCAAATGTCTGAAATGGGTCATGTCCTGAAGGGGTTAAACTAGAACTAAACTGACATGTTACTTTACTAGATGAGAACCTTGGGAATACTTTTACATATTGAAGCGATTCAAAGATTTTTTTGAGGACACATTGTACTTTATGTTAGTTGTAAAGAATAGCCAATACATTGCTTTTTTAATTTACAAATAAAAAATATCCAAAATTTACAGAAAGATTTTGGAAAACTTACATTGGAAGACTTGGAAGTCTTCAATTTAAATAGAATATTCTGGGTATATATCAAATATGTAAAACATAACAAATCCCATAAAAACAAATTTTATTACTCATTTAAAATGCCACCAAACCTGTGGCTACCGACACACAAAAATCACAAATACCGTGCTACAAACCACTGTGCACAAACACTGATAAAGGGATACTTGTTCCTGCTATGGTGCCTGTACTGATACCTTCCTAGCTGCGGGGGTTAGCACTCTAGGGGGAGCGTTGTGGCGCCCCCGCTCAACGATGGCTTACCCTAGGGTCCCTGGATATACCCTACAAAATGAATGGACCCCTCTACCAAGATGCAAAAGTGAAGGATCCCCTGTTAGCTAGAAAAGATCACACCTATAACTAAGGAAAACCTGATCCCCCAACCATATTAAAAACAATGGAGAACATGTATCTTGGCAGAAGGCAGCAATACATATACATTTTACACAATACTGGTCTATATTTATATATACGGTACATGTAATGATACAACACCAATATATAGACTTCTGTACCCCCAATTTTATCAGCACCTAGATTATGTCAAGATGTATACAAAGAATGCTCTTTTTATGACATGCTCCTAAATCGCTGTCACAAATTATAAGATACACTGTCACACAAGCAAGGTACTCATCATTAAATCGTATGCCGCCTGCCTTCCATACACCTCCTTTGAGAAGTGCTTCTTCTGTTTCTCCTTGCACAAAGGCTGAGATAGTGGTGCTGCTACTGGGTTGTTGCCCTCCTACGGCCCCCTCCACGTCTCCTGGTAGCGCCTCCAGCCTCTCGACACTACACTGATAGACACAGCAAATCTTCTTGCCACAGCTCGCATTGATGTGCCATCCTGGAAGAGCTGCACTACCTGAGCCACTTGTGTGGGATGTAGAGTCCATCTCAAGCTACCACGAGTGTGAAAGCACAACCAACATTCAAAAGTGACCAAAACATCAGCCAGAAAGCATTGGTACTGAGATGTGGCCTGTGGTCCCCACCTGCAGAACCACTAATATATTGAGTGTGTCTTGATAAATGGCAATAATTTCCATCTGTTTTCTATTCCATTTGCACAATAGCATGTGAAATTGATTGTCAAACAGTGTTGCTTCCTAAGTGGACAGTTTGATTTCACAGAGAGATTATATATATATATATATATATATATATATATATATATATATATATATATATAATTGTCTAAGGGTCAGTCCTTCTGTCACGGTTATTCATTCGCTGATTGGTCTCGGCAGCTGCCTGTCATGGCTGCCGCGACCAATCAGCGACGGCCACAGTCCGATTAGTCCCTCCCCTACTCCCCTGCACTCACTGCCCGGCGCCCGCTCCATAATCCCCTCCACTCACCGCTCACACAGGGTTAATGGCAGCGGTAACGGCCCGCGGTGTAACGCGCTCCGTTACCGCTGCTATTAACCCTGTATGTCCCCAACTATTTACGTAGGCAGCATCAATAGTAAAAATGTCATATTAAAAATAAAAAAATGCAAAAAAAACCCTGCTATACTCACCCTCCGCCGCCTTTCTCGCTCCTCGCCACGCTCCCGGGACCGCTCCATTGCAAGCGTCAGCTTCCGGTTCCGTCCCAGGGCTGGTGTGCGACAAGGACCTGCCGTGACGTCACGGTCATGTGACCGCGACGTCATCATAGGTCCTGCTCACACCAGCCCTGGGAACGCAAGCTGCCGCTTGCAATGGACCAATCCCGGGAGCATGGCGAGGAGCGGGAAAGGCGGCTGATGGTGAGTATAGCAGGACTTCAACGGGCTGTAGGTGAGTATATGTTTATTTATTTTTTTTAAAGCTCTATACTACGTGGCTCTGTGCTGGGCAATAAACTACGTGGCTCTGCTATATACTATGTGGCTGGACAATATACTACGTGACTGGGCAATATACTGTACTACGTGGGCTGTGCTATATACTATGTGGCTGGGCAATACGTGACTGGGCAATATACTACGTCGCTGGGCAATATACTACGTGGCTGCGCAATATACTACGTGACTGGGCAATATACTACATGGCTGGGCAATATACTACGTGGCTACATACATACATATACATATACACACACAGTACAGACTAAAAGTTTGGACACACCTTCTCAAGATTTTTCTGCCGGGACTTTAGTGCCACCTGTAGTAAGTATCAGTCCTAAAAGTCAATGTCGACACTGTAAAGAACCTTGCCATATGATTCGGGATTTAAAGCCAAACCAGATTTTCGATTTGGCTTTATATCCCAAATAATGTGGCAAACAGTGACGACCCTTTATATAGTGTCGACAGTGACATTTCGAATAGTCACGTAACGTAGTGTAGTACACCCATTTGCTTCACGCCAATATTCAGCGGATTAGATTGTGCTGTTGAGATGGCCTGATATGCTCACATAGATGTCAGACCGGAGGCCATTGTTGGGCCACTTACATGCGTGGGGACAATGAAAGCACAGAGGTCAATCACCTAGAAGATGTGGAAACTATTGGGGACGTGGGAGAGGTGTTTGAACAATTAGGATCAGCGCTAGCACATACTACGGCCATCACAGCAGTATAATAGCTGCATATGGCAGTTATGGCCATCATATAGAGTTATGAGGATAAAGAAGAAGAAAAACAAAGTGTAAATTAACCTGTGAATACATACATTATTATGGGTAATCCTACGTCACCCAGTTGCTACAGGTTTACTAGGGAAGATCCTTAGCCAACTATCTAATGCATCGATACATTGTGAAAAAAATTCTTACCCAGCAACTAAGACATATTTTCCACTTGGCTGTTCTTTTAACCTCTCCAGAAGAGACAGACGTACTTTGGCTTTCGTACGGCCATACATTTCAATTTCATCTGTAAGCAATCCAATCTCCTTGGCAAGCACATCAACAGATTTTGGATGCTGTCCACGGGAAATCTCAATATCACTGGAAACATTAACAGATAAGCCATCTTCAGCCATTACAAGACACATATGATGTTTTATTAATACAGTTACACTTGATAAGACATGCACATTACAAATACATTACAAAGCAGTGTCTGCGGTATTTATGTGCAGTGTGGTGTCCATCCCTCCTCCCGCCATACTCACTAACATCCCATGTCTGTCACGATACAAGCCTGCCATCATGTACTAGGGAAAAGGAAGAGTGAGGATGAGGGGCACACCACGTTCCTTAGTATTCTATTAATGGGGAGAATAGCCAAACCATACTCTACATACCTTTCATACCTAGAATTTTAAAGCACTATCCCTTAAAGGAGTTCTCAAGTAAAAAATAAAAGGAATAAAATGGACCTAGTCAGATATTTAAAAGAGAAGACTATCCTAGACATGTGACTAAAACGGGCTTCTGCCAGTAGAAACAGTTACCGAGACATGTCTCAACTGACTAAGCACAACATTTTTTTTCTCCAGCCTCAGACGTCTGTGTGCTTATGATACAACTCCTCTGTTATTTGAGCAAAATCTTAGGAGCTGTGTTTCTTCGCACTGCTATCCATCCTGACATGTGAATTGGACGGGCTGCAGTTTGAATAATGTGATGGGAGCCACTTTATTGTATTCTTGGAGAACCCATTTAACAATGGCATCGTATCGAAGCAACAAAGGAGATCTTAACAGCTGAAGTAGTAGCAAATTGACCATACATAGTAGAAACATATTAGAAACAAACCTGTTAATATCAGCAGCTAATGAATGTGGTGGCTCGCCCCGACTCACCTGATGGAATGTGTCAGCAGGAAAAAGGAACAGTTAAAGGGAAATGAAATAAACAAGAAAAAGCTGCTGCTGCTGCTGGTTAAGCAAAACTGTATGGTCAGCTGTAACTTAGGCACATGGTACATGTGTTTTACTTTAAGGCTGGAGCTACAATTCGAATATAGCAGCGCAATACAAGTGTATGATGCCCCGAGGGTATTGCAACAAGCAAATTTCAAAAGTACCTTTCGGATCATAATTTGACCTCATTCACTTGTATTATGCTGCAATGTAGCAGTAACACCTACCAAACTTTGGATGCACAACAAATGTTGCAGCCAAAGACACCAGGTAGCCCGAGCATAAAGGTGATGTACTAAGATTGCAACTTATCCACAACAAAACATGTTTTTTTTCTACATATAATGTAATAGTCCTGAATGTGAAACATTATCACAGATTAACCATCAAGGTTTTTATCACCAGGACAGATGAAGGCAGAGTGTGTAACTTACAGCCTAGGATGACTAAGGCTAGGTTCACATTAGCGTTTGTGCGCAGCGCATCATCTGCATGCGCAAGCGCATGTTTATGCAGCGTTTATCCGCATCATCTTACGCATGCCATAAAAACGCTGCGTGTGCATGCGTTTGCATTGTTTATGTGCATGCGTTCAATATTTCCAGGAGGATGTGTCGCAATCGGTTCCTGGACATGCGCAGTCCAAATACACAAGCGCATCAAACGCATGTCCTTGCGTATCAATGCATTTCCATAGACAGTAATGCGTTCTTTTGACGCACTCATCCACAATCATCCGCATACGCATGATTGCGCAATATTTGACGCCTCAAAAAATGCAACATGTTGCGGTCGCCAATACCCGCCACACACCGTGAAATGACGCATGCATACGCATCCGCATGCAAATGCATATCCCTGCGTACACCATGTTAAAAATATGTATGCATGAAGTATGCGGATCTATGCGGATCATACACTGCGCACAGATACGCTAATGTGAAACCAGCCTAAGAATGCGGCTGAACACAGATTCCCCAAGGTACCGTATTTTTCGGACTATAAGACACACCGGACCATAAGACGCACCCCAAATTTGGGGTGAAAATTGCAGAAAAAAAGATTTTTTATAAGATGGGGTCCGTCTTATTGTCCGAATTTACAGTATCTTACCTGAGGGCTGGCGGTGGCAGAGCAGGGTCACAGGAGGCATGGTGTTGGCAGAGGTGGGGTGATGCGGTACGGCGTGCACCTGAGCAGGGTCCCTTCCTGCTTAGGTGGGCGACGCCACGGCCTGGTGTCCATGGGGGGTTGCAGCAGTGGTGTGGCGACGGCAGAAGTGCAGGGATGATTAGCGGTATGGAGTGAGCAGGGTCCCTTCCACAGGTGAGGTGACGCAGTGGCCCGGTATGCAATGTGAGCAGCAGAGCCGGGTTAATCACCGGTTTCTTGGTGGTGGCGGCGGCCATCTTCCCGAGGCCGCGCGTGCACAGATGGAGTGCTCTGCTTCCCGGGGCTTCAGGAAAATGGCCGCGGGAGGCCGCGCGTGCGCAGATGGAGATCGCCGCAGCTATTTTCCTGAAGCCGAGATCTAAATCTGCGAACTCTGCTTCAGGAAAATGGCCGCCGCGATCTCCATCTGTGCAGACGCGGCCTCCCGTGGCCATTTTCCTGAAGCCACGGGATGCAGAGCACTTCATCTGCGCACACGCGGCCTCAGGAAGATGGCCGCCACCACCGAGAAACCAGTGATTAACCCGGCTCTGCTGCTCACATTGGATACCGGGCCGCTGCGTCACCTCACCTGTGGAAGGGACCCTGCTCACGCCATACCGTTCATCATCCCAGCACCTCTGACGCCGCCATGACACCACTGCCGGTAAGCCTGCATTACGACTACAAGACGCACCCCCCATTTTCCTCACATTTTTTGGGGGGGAAAAGTGCGTGTTATAGTCTGAAAAATATGGTACTTGAGATCTGCTTGACAATAATAAAAGACGCTCCGGACTGGCTGAGGCATAATTAGGGTTATTCTGAAAGGACTGTTGCGTATCCGTAGTGGCAGAGATCACAGCAATTATGCATGTGCTTTTTTTTTTTTGCCCATCAGCTTTTGTTATTTCGTTGTTTGATTTTTTTTTTTAACTCTTTATTGAAGGATTCCACAAAATAAGATAACAAACATATGATATCATAGCATAACGTCAAAATAATCCATCATAATCACATTGACATAGGTATGACAAAATACCTTCAATAATAAAGTGTACAAACAAACAAATAAAACATAACCTTCAGTATAATATATTTTACCGGGCATTGCACTTCCTAATCAACAGAGTTTTTATAAATGTTTTAAAGCTCGTACCAGATCAGTTATAATAGACACATGTTATTAATCCTACACAGATCATCACTTTCATAGTCCAGAATAGATATACACCAGGGGTGTCAAACTGCATTCCTCGAGGGCTGCAAACAGGTCATGTTTTCAGGATTTCCTTGTACTACACAGGTGATAATTTAATCACCTACACAAATAATGAGTTGGTGATTAAATTATCACCTGTGCAGTACAAGGAAATCCTGAAAACATGACCTGTTTGCAGCCCTCGAGGAATGCAGTTTGACACCCCTGATATACACATCAGGGACTATATCGCAAGATTGAAGAAACCATAGCACCAGGAGCATCAATGGCGAGTCACACCACCTTTCCCAAATCTTCTGAAATTTCTGGGACATCCTCTGTTTCTATATAGTATGTTTTCATAAGGAATTACGTCATTCACAAGTTTCTTCCACTGATTAATCGAAGGAGATTTCCCCCCCCCCCAGCTCAATACTATTACTTTCCCAGCCATAAATAGAGCTTCCTGAAGAAATATTCTATCATGGTGGACCAACATCTCCTCATCCACGACACCCAGAATGCACAATTCCGGTCTACATTCAATCGGTATCCCAATTATCTGCTACAATATCTTCGAATAATCCTACAATTCCAAATAAAGGTGCCAGAAATCAGCCCCGGATTCCCCACACCTGTGACAGTCATCAGTCGCCCCACAACCACATTTTTTGTAATCTACTTGGGGTCAGATAGGATTGGTGAAGAATATACAACTGTATTAACTTGTTATTTGCAGCAGGGGACACCATTGTATTTGCCTCCAGGATATCGCTCCACTGATCATCAGCGATAGAGGGGATTCGTTGTTTGAGTATTTAGTGTGCGGTCCAAGACAATATCCCCCAAAACAAATAGATCTAAAAGCTAAAAATTTAACTGACCAACCCTCACCTTTTCCATCTCTGCCATCAGGGTCAGGAGGACCCTATACATTTTAGATGGTTTTGTTAACAGTTTTGAAAACTGCAACTATAATGTATGAATGCTGCAATGTCTTTTTATAAAGATGACATAATTTTGGATGACAAAAACAAGTGGGTTCATACTCATTGGAAAAGCAAAACTAAAAATATAGCTCTCGATTAAGCAGCTTTCGCCCACAATTCAAAGCAGCTTGAAACGTTGAAAAAAAGGTTAGAAAAGCTGAAGAAGAGCAATAATTTTAGGGCTTTTGGTATTTAACACCAGTCTCAACCACCACCCACTATTCAATAAGAGGGTGGAGCTCAGGCATCACAGGACGTGACCAAGCGCACCTTACAAATTCATCATTCAAGTGGCGTAAATTACCACAAATATACACAAGCCCCTACCTGATGCGCAATCTGGCAGTTGAAAGATGCCACAAATTTACATAAGAGGTGCACGCGTCTTCGTGAATTTGATGCGTCTTGCTCCAGCACTCCCTTCAGTAAGAAGGTCAGACTAAACTTCAGTCTTAAAGAACTGGGTCCATGAAGTGCCCAAGAACTAAAATATCTTTTTTCACTTTTCAAATCCAACTATTCTTTTATTATACATAATATAAAAAGAAATTGCTCTGTATCCAAAGACATCAGGTTCCCGCTCTTCCTCCTCACCGTTTGCTTATTTGGCTGTTAGACAACTGGCTATAGCAGACCCTCACCATTTTCGTTAGTCTGTGTTAGGAGGACAGGTTTGTCAAAAAAGTTCTGAAAATAGTACAAAAAGTAGGGTCCACATAATCTTAAACAATCGTAAATCTTCAAATGAAAACCATGCATTGGAGAATTAAGATCATGCACTAGTTGGGATTGCAGAAAGGGATTCAGAGCAAATGTGGCTCTGAATAAAACCCAAGGGAATTCATAAATATCAAAAAGGAAGTTAGTGTAACATGCAGCAGTCATCTCTTTACCGGTATACTTATTAATGTGAACCTGACAGCTGATACATGCCCAATCCATGGGCAACATGCATCAGGTACTGGCTGTAGGATCTCAGCCAGGTATATTTGACTCTGAAACGCTGCAACGTTTTAGGGATAAACTACTATACAGGTGGGTCCCCGGTGGCTTCTACCCGGATTTACAGGTCTCTTTACGTACATGTATTGCCCGGTTCTGCTAGTTGCCAGCACGACTCATTTAGAGCAGGTTTTTCTCTGAAATACTGCAGATTTTCAGAGGCAATTATACCTGGCTGAGATCATACGACCAATGTCCGATACATACTGTCAAGCACCACGTATGAGCTGTCGGGTTGCCTTTAAGAATACTTCAAAGGGAAATTCTCACAACTTCTGCCATGTCTAACATTCGTAATATCAGTCGGGTTTGAAACAAGCAGTTACTGAGCTTTTGATTAATTTTAATTAGTAGGGGGCTCCATTTGTTCAGCCTAATTTAACTGGTCAGAAGATCCAAATATGGAAATGCCCACTTCACATGTTCATGACAAGGACATATTGATAACAGTTCTGATAGGGAAACGCAAAGAATCCCCATGGCGCTAAGCAACCAGACTTCGATCATAGCGGCTAGAAATGGGCTACATAGGATAATGTACAGAATATTTGCACACCTGGGCACAGGGGAGAGCGGCTGCAGCCTTAAACAATGCAGATTCCACTTCTTGTACTTCTGAGAATCAGACCATCTTTTACTGCTTTCTGCTAGATTCTGCGGAGAGAGGACAAACTAGATTACATCTTCCGTCATGAGAAGCCACATGATACAAGTAGTCATGACTGGGCATGCAAACCTTCAGCCTCAGTGCTGCCGCCAGCGGTCCCACAGCTTGGCCAGGTAATCCATCATTAGACTGTTCAGAACCACCTGAAAAAAAAATTTACAAGAAAAGACCCCAAATACAAGGTAGTTAAAATATATAAGGAGAAGATAGAAGATAGAGATACAGATAGATATATTTAACTTTTCTATCTACAGTATATACATGCATACACACACACACACACACACACACACACACACTAGCCTTATCCCCTGTGGAGATCAGACTGAACTAAAGGAATCCATCTTGTCTTCTTCCTGAGAAATCTCGCTTACAACAAGATACATTTCTGCTGACTTGACATTTCCTTTTATGGAAGTAATCATGTGTGCATTCCTTCTTTCAATAGCAGCCTTTCATTCACCTTCCAGATGATGTAACTTTCTACTGATAAAGACTGGTATAGATTGTTTATGTAAGAGATAGTGAAATATGAGCGCTTGTGCGCATGTCTGTAAAAGAATAATTCTTTTCTATATAAAGGAAGGGCAAAGCCCAGAGAGAGAGATGTGCTCCTGGGCTTCCCCTGTATATGATCACACAATACCTTGTTTGCGTGTCATTTACTCAGGATCCCTACCTCTAGTAAGCCAGGGACTGAGAAGGACTTAACATTTCTTTGGCGCACCGAACAGGGACCCGAGATGAGAGTATTTGCTCGAGATTCACCTGCAGATACGGACAATGGAGATCTGGGATAATGGACGGCAAATGAACTGAAAAACCTGGCCAGGTAAGAGACATTATTAGTTCTCTTTTTATCTGCCTTGTATTATCCGAAAGATCTCTATGAGCCGTGTCACGCTGGGTTAGTCTAGTAGTGAGTAGATACCTATAAAACTCGGGTTACTATATTGTATAGATTTATGAGTCCTGTCCCTGGCAGTGTGTGAACAGTGTGAAGGTTGTGGTATGTTGTGAAAGAAGAGCAAAAGTGCGTAGAAAAATAAGCCGAAATAGTTGGGGTATAAGCCTTATACACGGAAGTCAGCCTAACTGGGTCATGTGGTTGCGTCCTTTCGGGGAGACCTCCGCCCATGCTTGACTCTCATTTAAGTGCTTAACCTCCTTCATTTCTGGATAAGGTTTGATAGAATGAGCCCAGGACGCGGGTCCATGAGCCTGGGACGAGTATGCTAACTGACACAGAAAGTTTTGTGATCTGTATGGTGTTGCTGGGTCTGTTTGCGTGCATAATAGCACTTAAGTACATTCTGCACATTAGAAAGAATGGAGCAGATCAGCCCTTCAATATTTTAGCTCCCTAGGAGAGAAGGCAACGAGACATCACCTAGGATAAGTGATTGTCCAAACGTCACCTGGGGTAGAAATAGCTAATATTGAAAAAAAATAAAAAAATAAAAAAAAAGAAAAATGGGAAATAAACAGACAAAAACCGTCTTAGGACAAGTGGAAGCAGCAGATATCATACAGGAAAGATGTGGGAAGACAGTCAGAAGTCAGATTAGAAGGGTAAGAGAAAAATTGGGAATTTCAGAAGCACTTATGTTCAGTACAGAATGGGAAAAACTGAGTAAAGAACGAGGTGGAATTATCAAAGACAATGGGTGGGAAGAAATCATACACTGTATGATAGAGGTCTCAAAAACAGCTAAAGAGGAGAATTGGAAGTATGATCCAGACACTTCCAAATGGATTATGGGGAAGGGAAAAAGTTGTGACATAATCCCACCACCTTACCTAGATCCAAAAGCCCAATCATTTGTACCATCTGGAGGAGCAGAAGGAGGAAAACAATTTCCAGCCTTGTATCCCAATCTTGGTGGGGTAGGAGGATGGGTATGTTCACACTGTGGACAACAAAATCCAGATTGGAGAAATGATTGCCTAGTCTGTGGTACACCTAGACATGGCGCTGTACTTGCCCCTGTTAGGGTAGTACCAAGACCCTTTAGGGAACCTGGTGCTGACGGGGTAATGGGAACTAGATATCACCAGACCCGACAGTATTTTCCTTGGTCCCCTGCTGAAGGTATGTCCCTCCTGCATAATGCGCCTGATCCCACTCAATATCCCATCCGATTTGCACAATACATACAACAAATCATGCAGACTCATGCTGGGGTCTGGGCGGACGGGGAAGAATTATGTAGAATGAAAATGTCCCCCGGACTTTTTCAGGAATTATTGACACACCTACAGCCCAATAGACCAGTGGCAGAAGGGGGTGCCTTACAGACAGAAGCATCAGGTACCCAGTTCACAGAGGCATTAATAATTTTCATGAGAGAAAAACAGAGGGAAAGGGGATCTACGGGTGTGATTATGCAGAAATTTGGGCAAAGTATTGAAGAATATAGTCAAGAATTAGAAAATAGCTTTAGGGATGAAGGATTGGATTTGACTGATGCTTCAGTAAGGAGACTTTTTACAAAACAATTAATAGAGGGGCTAGATCCGAAAATCAGAGAAAAATTTAAATCCTCTACTCCAGATTGGAGAACAATTGAACAACCAAATATTGTGAAACAAC
This sequence comes from Ranitomeya imitator, assembly GCF_032444005.1. NCBI lineage: Eukaryota > Metazoa > Chordata > Amphibia > Anura > Dendrobatidae > Ranitomeya > Ranitomeya imitator. The sequence continues at coordinate 128,656,185 of NC_091286.1, forward strand.
GATGTTTAGGAATAGTCATGGATATGAGAGAGAATCGTAAGCCTGTTAGAATAGCACAAGCTAATACAGGAGGAAGAGTGAGACACAACTTTCCTTGCCACTACTGTAAAAAGCCAGGTCATTTCCAAAGAGAGTGCAGGAAGAAGTTGGCAGATATAAAGTCAGGCAAATTTGTTCCCAGAAATAACCCTCCCCAAACGGACAACCAGCAGAAATCTACCATCATAGATGGTCCCATACCAGATTCAGATTGACTCGATGTGTTACAAACTTCCCTACCAGCTAGAAGACCTATGATACAGGTGAATGTGGGGGGGAGAGAGATTCCATTTTTGATAGATACAGGTGCAACTTCCTCAATTTTGAATCAAGATTTTCTTCCGAATCCGGAAGATATTTCAGAACAAACAACTTTTGCTGAGGGTTATGATGGGGTAATTCGAACACTGCCATATACTGTGCCCCTAGAGGTCTCATTAGGACCTAAATGTTTTGCATCCAGATTTTTGTATGCCAGAGGTGCCCCAACATGTTTGTTAGGAACTGATGTCCTAAAGAAATTAGAAGCTAACATCAATTTTAGGGAAGATGGCACAGTTATACTGACTATCCCTGATGATGCAGAAACATTAGAACAATATGTTAGAATTCAGGCTTTTGAGGATTATGCTGAAGAAAAAGAGTACACCACAGATCTAGACCTCTCAATGGTCCCAGAAACACTGTGGGCACAGGGTGACACCGATGTGGGACTATTGCATATCTCTCCTGTAAAACTATCTGTGCAACCAGGAACTGTTCTCCCACAGCTCAGACAATACCCTGTGAGTGCCCAGCAGGAACTAGCGATTACAAAACAGATAGAGGGATATAAAGAGAAAGGAGTTTTGGTAGAGATACAATCACCTGCTAACACTCCTCTGTATCCAGTCAAAAAGAGAACTCTTGATAAGAGTTCTATGCCCAAATATCGTATGGTACATGATTTAAGAGAAATAAACAAAGTTCTAGATCCAATCACCCCAGTTGTACCCAATCCTCATACGTTACTATCACAGATACCAGCCAGTTCTCAAGTATTTACTGTAATAGATCTTTCAAATGCATTTTTCTCGGTTCCTTTACACCAAGATAGTTGGCATTTGTTTGCATTTACATTTAAGGGCAAACAGTTGGCGTGGACACGCCTTCCACAGGGAATGATACACTCCCCTACTCTTTATTCAAATGCCCTACAAACAGTCCTTCAGAGGTTTGAACCCGAACCACAGGTAGTAATTTTGCAGTATGTGGATGACCTACTACTTTGCTGCCCAGATCTAGAAACTGCAGAAAGGTCCACTGTGAGTTTACTATGTTTTTTAGAAAAAGAAGGGTGTAAAGTGAATAGACAAAAGCTACAAGTTTGTCAGACCAAAGTGGTCTTTCTAGGTCATTGCATTTCTCAAGGTAAAAAGCATCTTACACCTCAAAGAACTGAAGCAATAAGACAGATGAATGAGCCTAGAAATCATAAACAGCTACGAGCATTTTTAGGAATAGTGTCTCATTGTAGACAATGGATTATACATGCCAGTCAACTAATGCAACCACTGTATGACTGTGTAAAAAGTGAACCTTATTTGTTGACAAAAGAAGGTCAGATTTCGTTCCAACAATTAAAAGATGCCCTTGTTTCAGCTCCAGCGTTAGAGCTACCAGACTACACCAAACCGTTTCAGCTTATGGCTGCAGAAGTTGATTCCCATGCTACAGGAGTTCTTACCCAGAAGCATGCAGGGAAACAAAGACCAATTGCATATCTTTCAGCAAGGTTAGATCCCGTAGCTAGAGCAGCGCCAACCTGTGTACGTGTAGTTGTTGCTGTCTCACTATTGTTGGACAAAGCATCAGAAATTGTCCTAGAGTATCCACTCACAGTTCAAACTACACATGATGTTTATGGGATATTAAACCAGGTCCAACCAAAACACATTTCCATGGCCAGACATTTGCGGCTACAGTGTTCTTTGTTGCTCCCCTCTACTATCACATTTGCTAGGCTTCAGACTCTCAATATAGCTACACTGCTACCTCTCGAGTCTGAAGGGGGGAATAAGGACACTGATCCACACGCAAATTTTTTCCCTACAGACACACATGATTGTACAGAGCTCATTTTACAAGAAACGGTAGGCTTACCCAATGTATCCGAAACACCACTTCAAAATCCAGATTTAGAGCTGTTTATAGATGGTAGTAGGTTTGCAGATGACACAGGTAACTTCCATACAGGGTATGCAGTTGTGTCAGAATCTGAAACTCTCAAAGCAGAACCACTTCCACCGAAACAGTCTGCACAAGAAGCAGAACTAACAGCATTGATTGAAGCTCTTAAAATAGCTGAGAACCAGACAGCTAATATATACACTGATTCTAGGTATGCACATGGTATTGTGTTTGATTTTGGAGTAATCTGGAGAGCTAGAGGTTACATGACAGCGTCAGGACAACCTGTAAAACATGCTTCTCTGATCAAACAGATCTTAGAGGCTGCACAAGAAACAAAAGAAGTAGCAGTAATCAAGGTAGCTGCACATGTGAGACTCGACACTAGGGAATCTAGGGGAAATGATAGGGCTGATAAAGCAGCCAAAGCAGCAGCTGTCAAACCCTTACAACAGGTTCATACTGTAAACCCCACAGAAAATACTGAAGATAGACTGAGACAAGCACAGGAAGATGCAGGAGAAGAGGAGAGGGACAGGTGGAAAAAGGAAGGGGCAGAAGAACAAGCGGGAATTTGGAAGAAAGATGGACTAATATGTCTACCTAGAGCCTGGTATCCGATTGTAGTTGGTGGACTGCACCACCCTACTCATGTGTCTGCAAATGCAATGACACTACTGGCAAAGCAAGTCTGGTTGGCTCCAGGTTTTGGCAACTATGCAAGAGACTATTGTGCTGCATGCGCTATATGCCTGGCACATAATCCCGGACAGACAACAAAGACCCCTATGAAGCACCACGTCCGACCTCTCTACCCGTTTCAGCGATTACAAATAGACTTTATCCAGCTGCCAAAAAGTAATGGGTATGAGTATGTGTTGGTATGTGTGGACATGTTCTCGGGGTGGCCAGAGGCCTATCCAGTTCGGAAGGCTTCAGCTAAAAACACTGCTGTAAAGCTAGTTGCCGAACTGATACCCCGTTACGGTCTCCCTGAAGTGATCGAGTCAGATAGGGGTACTCATTTCACTGGAGAAATATTTCAAAATGTACTGAAAATGTTGGGTGTTGAAAGTCAGTTACACACTCCGTACCATCCTCAAAGTTCTGGTAAGGTGGAACGCATGAATGGAACTTTAAAATTAAAAATACAGAAAGCCATGGCTGAAACAGGAAAGCCTTGGATAGAATGCCTTCCACTGGCCCTTTACTCAATACGCAATACCCCAAGGGGTAAGACTAAACTGTCTCCATATGAAATTTTGTTTGGCAGGACTGCCAATTTAGGATGTTATTTTCCACAGCAACTTGTGTTAAATATTGAGTCATTGACTTCTTATGTGCAAAATCTTCAGAAACAATTAACTAAGGTGCATGCACAAGTTTTTGCTTCCCTTCCAGATCCTGACAACACAGAAGGAAGTCACAAGTTGGAACCAGGTGATCAAGTCTATGTAAAAAGACACACCAGAAAGGCTCTAGAACCAAGGTTTGACGGACCCTTCCAAGTCCTGTTGACAACACCTACATCAGTCAAGCTTGAAGGAAAGGCATCATGGATACATGCAAGCCATTGCAAGAAAAGCAGTATAAACTCATGATATTGATGTTAATAATGATAACCTCAACGGAGGCGTGGGATAGACTGAATTCTCTAGCCCCTTTGAACAATAGATTCGTACAACATCATAGAAAATTAGTGCATGACTTGTTAAACAATACACAAACCCTTACAGATTGTTGGATCTGTACCCATTCGCCGGTATCAGCCACAAGTATACCTTTTCTAGCAGTTCCCGTATTAGCAGAAGAAATATTCGCTTGGCCTAATTGTTCAGACAACCTGGCCAACAACCAAATTGGTAATGCTAGGCTGTGGAATACTACAATCGCCATACCAATTGTGGGATGGGTAGAATTTCCTTGGTGGCAGGGTAATCTCTCAGGGAGTAACACACATCTACAATATTTAGCATTTAGGGGAGGAAAATGGGTACCTAGAAATAAGACTGGATTAACTAATTTAGGACAGGTCCCCACAGAAAATCTACAGCTTAGTTTCAGTACAACCGTCCCCCCCTCTGATGCTTTCAAACCTGTAGTATTGGAAAGATACATACATAATAGAAAATGGAAACATTCTAAATTGTTCCCCCAAGGTGATGCAAACAGTTGTACAAGTAAGCTGGGGAACCTGGTTTGTAATAAATCCGATGAGTATATCAAAGGAATGCCTGTATGTGGGAATCCCGCAGCCGGGTACTGTAGCCCCTTGGGACAAAAACCCTCTTGGTGTATGCTTCAGAATGTATCTAGATTTGTGGACTTGGCTCACAGATTGGTATTGCAGCACTCAGCTCTATGGGATCTGCCTGAAGGTACATTTTGGATATGCGGAGAAGGAGCATATAAATGGCTTCCCGTAGGTATAAAGGGTACTTGTACATTAGGACGCCTAACCCCGGCTACATTCATAATTTCAAATAAACAAGTGAATATGCAAGCCGTGCCCAAGCACACACTGTATAAAAGAGCTGCAGATAACTCACCACGTCCCTCGGGGAGGCCACATATAGTACAAATGGGAATTCCTAACAAAATTGCTAGTACCATTTTTATTTATCCTATGTTAACACAGATGTGGGATAAATTAGTTAGAGCCACGGATTATCTAGATGATCAGATCTGGGATATATTGGATATACTAAACACTAGTATAGCTGTACAGAATCAGCTTATAATAGTCACTAACCAACATACCCTGGTATTGGATTACCTAACTGCCTCACAAGGGGGTATGTGTCAAATCATCGGACCCACCTGCTGTCATTATATAGACCCGAATAGTACTATGAGTATGACATTTAAATTAAAGGACGTACAACGACTCAGAGATCAGTATGACAAAGACAATGACCAGAATAAGGATAGCTGGTGGTCAGATACCTTTTCTTTTCTTAACCCAGCCAACTGGTTCAGAGGAATCGGTGGGTGGGTTGCTGGGATTATGCAGAGCATAATACATATAGTTATGATTATTGTAGTCATATACGTACTATTCCAGATTGTGCTCAAGAGTATCTCAGTATGCACAGATAAACTTTGTGTAATAGATGCAAGAGTATAAAGTTTTTTTTTCCTTCTTCTCTTATGTTATCCTTTGCTAAGAAGGTGCAAAAAGTGTCAGAGAACCTCCAAAAGCAGATGAGTGGAAGCATGTGACCAAAAGAAGCAAGAAGACCATGGAGAAATCACCAACCACACAACTGAAGAACCGATATCAAATCTTTGTAGAGGATGAAGATGGCACACCTAAGAATGAAGCAATACCAGCAAGCAAAAAAGAAAAGGGCACACAGCAACAAGTGACAGCAAAAAGTACAGCCAAGAAGCAACGGAGAGTGGTGGTGGTGGGAGACTCACTACTGAGAGGCACCGAAGCAGCCATCTGCAGACCGGACATAACTGCAAGAGAAGTATGCTGCCTTCCAGGTGCGATGATCAAGGATGTGACCGATAGGATACCAAAGCTCTTCAGCTCCAAGGACGTCCACCCATTTCTTCTGATACATGTTGGCACCAATGACACGGCAAGGAAGGACCTACCGACAATCTGCAAGGACTTTGAAGAGTTGGGGAAGAAAGTAAAGGAACTGGATGCACAGGTAGTTTTTTCTTCTATCCTTCCAGTAGACGGGCATGGCACCAGGAGATGGAACAGGATCCTTGATGCAAACAACTGGCTAAGACGATGGTGCAGACAACAAGGATTTGGATTCCTGGACCACGGTGTGAATTACTGGTATGATGGACTCCTCGCCAGAGACGGACTACACCTCAACAAACCTGGGAAACACACATTCGCCAGAAGACTCGCTACACTCATCAGGAGGGCGTTAAACTAGAAGAAGAGGGGACGGGAAGAAAAACATTAGACTCGAACAAAGACGACCCAGGAAAACATACTCAGAAGGGAGGTAAGAACATTTCTAAAACAATCCACAGTGAGGAGATTGGAACAAAACAAAATCCTCTAAACTGCATGCTCGCAAACGCCAGAAGCCTGACAAACAAGATGGAAGAACTAGAAGCAGAAATATCTACAGGTAACTTTGACATAGTGGGAATAACCGAGACATGGTTAGATGAAAGCTATGACTGGGCAGTTAACTTACAGGGTTACAGTCTGTTTAGAAAGGATCGTAAAAATCGGAGAGGAGGAGGGGTTTGTCTCTATGTAAAATCTTGTCTAAAGTCCACTTTAAGGGAGGATATTAGCGAAGGGAATGAGGATGTCGAGTCCATATGGGTTGAAATTCATGGAGGGAAAAATGGTAACAAAATTCTCATTGGGGTCTGTTACAAACCCCCAAATATAACAGAAAGCATGGAAAGTCTACTTCTAAAGCAGATAGATGAAGCTGCAACCCATAATGAGGTCCTGGTTATGGGGGACTTTAACTACCCGGATATTAACTGGGAAACAGAAACCTGTGAAACCCATAAAGGCAACAGGTTTTTGCTAATAACCAAGAAAAATTATCTTTCACAATTGGTGCAGAATCCAACCAGAGGAGCAGCACTTTTAGACCTAATACTATCTAATAGACCTGACAGAATAACAAATCTGCAGGTGGTTGGGCATTTAGGAAATAGCGACCACAATATTGTGCAGTTTCACCTGTCTTTCACTAGGGGGACTTGTCAGGGAGTCACAAAAACATTGAACTTTAGGAAGGCAAAGTTTGAACAGCTTAGAGATGCCCTTAATCTGGTAGACTGGGACAATATCCTCAGAAATGAGAATACAGATAATAAATGGGAAATGTTTAAGAACATCCTAAATAGGCAGTGTAAGCGGTTTATACCTTGTGGGAATAAAAGGACTAGAAATAGGAAAAACCCAATGTGGCTAAACAAAGAAGTAAGACAGGCAATTAACAGTAAAAAGAAAGCATTTGCACTACTAAAGCAGGATGGCACCATTGAAGCTCTAAAAAACTATAGGGAGAAAAATACTTTATCTAAAAAACTAATTAAAGCTGCCAAAAAGGAAACAGAGAAGCACATTGCTAAGGAGAGTAAAACTAATCCCAAACTGTTCTTCAACTATATCAATAGTAAAAGAATAAAAACTGAAAATGTAGGCCCCTTAAAAAATAGTGAGGAAAGAATGGTTGTAGATGACGAGGAAAAAGCTAACATATTAAACACCTTCTTCTCCACGGTATTCACGGTGGAAAATGAAATGCTAGGTGAAATCCCAAGAAACAATGAAAACCCTATATTAAGGGTCACCAATCTAACCCAAGAAGAGGTGCGAAACCGGCTAAATAAGATTAAAATAGATAAATCTCCGGGTCCGGATGGCATACACCCACGAGTACTAAGAGAACTAAGTAATGTAATAGATAAACCATTATTTCTTATTTTTAGTGACTCTATAGCGACAGGGTCTGTTCCGCAGGACTGGCGCATAGCAAATGTGGTGCCAATATTCAAAAAGGGCTCTAAAAGTGAACCTGGAAATTATAGGCCAGTAAGTCTAACCTCTATTGTTGGTAAAATATTTGAAGGGTTTCTGAGGGATGTTATTCTGGATTATCTCAATGAGAATAACTGTTTAACTCCATATCAGCATGGGTTTATGAGAAATCGCTCCTGTCAAACCAATCTAATCAGTTTTTATGAAGAGGTAAGCTATAGACTGGACCACGGTGAGTCATTGGACGTGGTATATCTCGATTTTTCCAAAGCGTTTGACACCGTGCCGCACAAGAGGTTGGTACACAAAATGAGAATGCTTGGTCTGGGGGAAAATGTGTGTAAATGGGTTAGTAACTGGCTTAGTGATAGAAAGCAGAGGGTGGTTATAAATGGTATAGTCTCTAACTGGGTCGCTGTGACCAGTGGGGTACCGCAGGGGTCAGTATTGGGACCTGTTCTCTTCAACATATTCATTAATGATCTGGTAGAAGGTTTACACAGTAAAATATCGATATTTGCAGATGATACAAAACTATGTAAAGCAGTTAATACAATAGAAGATAGTATTCTGCTACAGATGGATCTGGATAAGTTGGAAACTTGGGCTGAAAGGTGGCAGATGAGGTTTAACAATGATAAATGTAAGGTTATACACATGGGAAGAAGGAATCAATGTCACCATTACACACTGAATGGGAAACCACTGGGTAAATCTGACAGGGAGAAGGACTTGGGGATCCTAGTTAATGATAAACTTACCTGGAGCAGCCAGTGCCAGGCAGCAGCTGCCAAGGCAAACAGGATCATGGGGTGCATTAAAAGAGGTCTGGATACACATGATGAGAGCATTATACTGCCTCTGTACAAATCCCTAGTTAGACCGCACATGGAGTACTGTGTCCAGTTTTGGGCACCGGTGCTCAGGAAGGATATAATGGAACTAGAGAGAGTACAAAGGAGGGCAACAAAATTAATAAAGGGGATGGGAGAACTACAATACCCAGATAGATTAGCGAAATTAGGATTATTTAGTCTAGAAAAAAGACGACTGAGGGGCGATCTAATAACCATGTATAAGTATATAAGGGGACAATACAAATATCTCGCTGAGGATCTGTTTATACCAAGGAAGGTGACGGGCACAAGGGGGCATTCTTTGCGTCTGGAGGAGAGAAGGTTTTTCCACCAACATAGAAGAGGATTCTTTACTGTTAGGGCAGTGAGAATCTGGAATTGCTTGCCTGAGGAGGTGGTGATGGCGAACTCAGTCGAGGGGTTCAAGAGAGGCCTGGATGTCTTCCTGGAGCAGAACAATATTGTATCATACAATTATTAGGTTCTGTAGAAGGACGTAGATCTGGGTATTTATTATGATGGAATATAGGCTGAACTGGATGGACAAATGTATTTTTTCGGCCTTACTAACTATGTTACTATGTTACTATGTAATACTGATTATTGCGCTTATTTTGCTATCCCTTTGTAATATCTGTACTTATTGCAAAACAAAGAAAAGGTTGCGAGAGTTAAACGGAAGAATTAATACTAGATTTGATTCTCTTATCGAATACAAGCATGTACATGTGTAATACCAAATAAAGGCTTTGTCTTTGGCCCTGTGGTAATAAAATAAATAAAAGAAAATGTCAAAGGGGGGAATTGTGGAGATCAGACTGAACTAAAGGAATCCATCTTGTCTTCTTCCTGAGAAATCTCGCTTACAACAAGATACATTTCTGCTGACTTGACATTTCCTTTTATGGAAGTAATCATGTGTGCATTCCTTCTTTCAATAGCAGCCTTTCATTCACCTTCCAGATGATGTAACTTTCTACTGATAAAGACTGGTATAGATTGTTTATGTAAGAGATAGTGAAATATGAGCGCTTGTGCGCATGTCTGTAAAAGAATAATTCTTTTCTATATAAAGGAAGGGCAAAGCCCAGAGAGAGAGATGTGCTCCTGGGCTTCCCCTGTATATGATCACACAATACCTTGTTTGCGTGTCATTTACTCAGGATCCCTACCTCTAGTAAGCCAGGGACTGAGAAGGACTTAACACCCCACTGAAATAAATTTATAATATATACAGCTCTGGCAAAAATTAAGAGACCACCACATCAAAACCCTGTCATGGGTAGCCCAATCTCCAGACCTGAACCCCATTGAAAACCTCTGGAATGTAATCAAGAGGGTGATGGATAGTCACAAGCCATCAAACATGGGAGAACTGCTTACATTTTTGCACCAGAAACAGTACAAAGACTTGTGGAAAGTATGTATGTATGTATGTATGTTTGATAGAGAGATATAGATATATCACATACATACATACACACACACACACACACACACACATATAGGAACACATACAGAAACAGTACCTTTCGTTTATTTTTTTTATTTAAGCTTTTTTTTTTATATATTTTATTTTTGCAGTTATTTATTTTCATTGTATAGAGGGCGCATTAATGCACAGCTTGTTTTTACTTTCTCCAGTGTAGAAAATGTATGAACTCCATTTTGTTCCAGTGCTGGGTCCCCGGGATTCTCTGCTGGTCTTTGTTTAACCCGACTTCCCATATACCCCATGTTAGCTGCAGCAATCAAGTAAAAACAAAATAGGCTGCTTTATTTCAGACGTATTGTCCAAGGAAACCAGTCTTTAGGTTCGAGCTGCCCGAACCACATGCAGCATGAATCAGAGCAGCATGAAATATTGAGAGGTTTCAGAAAAAAAAAATAACTATAGGGTGAGAGAGGCCCAGGTCCGAACGACTCTGGTCACAGAGGTCACAACTGAGACTTGGACCATACGGGTGGGGGGCCAGTCGAAGCCAGAATAAACTTCAGCTGAATGTGCGTCTGAGGACGCACATCCAGTTAAGTGTACTGTAGAGCACAGACCTGACAGGTCGGAACATGGCAATACACGCTGCCGGACAGGAGCCAGCAGCTGACATTGGCGTGCACATGGCAATGACGTCATGTGCTCCCTTCGCTTGCACGCTGAAGTCAGCTTCAGAAGAGGACACTGCGCCCCGAGGGGATCGAAGGGAAGGGGAGTATAATGTTGTTGTTTTTTTTCTATGCATTGAAAGACTGAGGCAGAACGGGGGACATAAAGTAGGATGGGGGAGATATATTTATATTGGGATGGGGCCCAGGATAAGGGACATACACCAGGATGGGAGATATATATCTAAGGAGGAGTGTTGTTTTCCTGGTCTAAATCTTCCACCGGGGCCTATCGGACTCTAATTAAGCCACTGGTGAGACCCGACTAGTCTGATAACGCCCCAAGGGTCATGCAAAGCTGTTGAGCGAACAGTACACTGAGCCTCTTGGCCATGCCTAGGGTGCACCAAGCACGCTTCTTAGTCTATTTGGTTGAACATTACTGTTGTATTTGCTGCTGCCATTCTGCAAAAACTGAAGGTGTGATTTTTATAGGCGTTGGACCCCCTACAATTCTATATTCTTAGTTTATACCGTCAGTTTGGGCTGACAGGCTCCCTACAGATGGTAGGTAGGACAGTGAGAAGAAGATCCATAGTGCCACTCACCTGAGAAGATTACAATGGCTCCTGGCTTTATCCAGCTGACTGGAATCTGCTGAGGTTTAGCACTTCCAATAACAACGATTTCAGCAGCACTCAGCTAAAAGGGGAAACAATTAAATAATCTATATTAGAATTCAGACATGTGATCTAGCACAAGCTCTCAGATAGGAGAGCCATCAGTGGAAAAACACAGATAGCACTTATACGAGAAGAACTGATTGTTGAATAAGCCCTAGTGGCTTTGGTAGCTCGTTTTTGGGGTGGGTTTAGAGAATGATAGACGTGCTGGGAAGCAGGCCTGCCCTCGCCTTCCTGCCCCAGATTTCTCAGCAGCCCTCACTCCACGTTTTGGGCAGGTCGATGACTTTGTTCAGTACAAGGACAACTGTCTGAAGAGCCAGAAAGCCTTAGAGAAAGTTATTGAGGATTGCTAGTACCCAGGTGGCCATTAGAGAGGTCACACACAGCCTTCGCATCTTACTTGGGTGGTTGGTCGTAGACCACCGGTATAGTCAGGGTAACCAATGTCTAGTGTTCAGCCTAGCAGGGATGTAAGAGGTTTTACATTTATTTTGTACATCATAGTAACATAGTAGTAACATAGTTAGTAAGGCCGAAAAAAGACATTTGTCCATCCAGTTCAGCCTATATTCCATCATAATAAATACCCAGATCTACGTCCTTCTACAGAACCTAATAATTGTATGATACAATATTGTTCTGCTCCAGGAAGACATCCAGGCCTCTCTTGAACCCCTCGACTGAGTTCGCCATCAACACCTCCTCAGGCAAGCAATTCCAGATTCTCACTGCCCTAACAGTAAAGAATCCTCTTCTATGTTGGTGGAAAAACCTTCTCTCCTCCAGACGCAAAGAATGCCCCCTTGTGCCCGTCACCTTCCTTGGTATAAACAGATCCTCAGCGAGATATTTGTATTGTCCCCTTATATACTTATACATGGTTATTAGATCGCCCCTCAGTCGTCTTTTTTCTAGACTAAATAATCCTAATTTCGCTAATCTATCTGGGTATTGTAGTTCTCCCATCCCCTTTATTAATTTTGTTGCCCTGCTTTGTACTCTCTCTAGTTCCATTATATCCTTCCTGAGCACCGGTGCCCAAAACTGGACACAGTACTCCATGTGCGGTCTAACTAGGGATTTGTACAGAGGCAGTATAATGCTCTCATCATGTGTATCCAGACCTCTTTTAATGCACCCCATGATCCTGTTTGCCTTGGCAGCTGCTGCCTGGCACTGGCTGCTCCAGGTAAGTTTATCATTAACTAGGATCCCCAAGTCCTTCTCCCTGTCAGATTTACCCAGTGGTTTCCCGTTCAGTGTGTAATGGTGATATTGATTCCCTCTTCCCATGTGTATAACCTTACATTTATCATTGTTAAACCTCATCTGCCACCTTTCAGCCCAAGTTTCCAACTTATCCAGATCCATCTGTAGCAGAATACTATCTTCTCTTGTATTAACTGCTTTACATAGTTTTGTATCATCTGCAAATATCAATATTTTACTGTGTAAACCTTCTACCAGATCATTAATGAATATGTTGAAGAGAACAGGTCCCAATACTGACCCCTGCGGTACCCCACTGGTCACAGCGACCCAGTTAGAGACTATACCATTTATAACCACCCTCTGCTTTCTATCACTAAGCCAGTTACTAACCCATTTACACACATCATCCATACAGCTCTGTGTGAACCAAACATCTGTGTCACTGTCCCGGGCTGCATTGACCCCATATTGCCGAGTACTATGCAGCCAATCTTCCACTAGAATTGATGGGGCGCTGCTACCGTCTACCTACAGCTGTCTACAAACAGACGCAGTCACATTTTAGATCACGCCATCATATCAGAAGTCGGCCACATTGAAAAAGTGGATAAGAGTTACCATAATCATTAATCCATTACTAACAAGTGGGATAAAAGGAGGAGGACCATCAACAAATCAGGATGAAAAAAAAAAATGGATAAGTTTTCCTCAACTTTTTAAACAATACACTTCTATGTAATTTGTATGTAAAGATAAGACTTGATGGATAGAAAAGAAGTTCAGGTCACAATGCAAATGTTCCCTCGGGATTTCCTTTCTCTAGATTTGCTTCTATGTCGTGACCACTATCAAAAATGGAGGTTGCTAAATAAAGTTATGCTGAGAAGTAGAAGAAGGAGATGGACATGTCTGGCCGGCCGAGCTTCTGCTAGAGTAGTGTTTTTTTCTCAAATATAGCTAGGATTCATTTTTGTCTCAATGAAAATGGTAAATTTCTGTCCAAATCTATAGTCCGTGCATAGGCACACTGCCTCATTGCGACCGGCCAGGTCAGTGCTGGAAATACAGCAGGGGGCAGGAAAAAAAAAAAAAGAACAAAGTCAGTTCTAAGGGATTCTGCTGCCCCCAAGTGGAACTATGAAGAAAGTACACCTCTGCAAGATGACCTCCAATGCTGCATGAAAAAAGTAGTCTTCTAGGTGAGGGACGTCTCAACAAGCTGGTCAATATGCTTCATATAAGGGGATGGTTTTTCCTAAAGAGGTTTTTAAGTGGTGAGGTTTCACTATACATAAACAACCACTTTTTAGACAAGGGTTGAATAAGTAAAGCCTACGGCATCTATCCTAAGGCCCATGGGTTACCTCTCCGTGTGTTACAGAACAGTATATAGTACCCCAAAATCCAAACTGAAAAATGCAGCTCATCAATCCAGAAAGGGTTTATCCAGCCTTTTAAAGTGCTTCACTTATCCTTTTGGGCTCGTTCACATGGCTGTATATTTGGTCCACGAGCCGTCTGTGGAAAAACAGACAGCACTTGGAGCAATGTTATTCAATGGGGCAGTGCAGATGAGAATTTTTTTTTTCCTTGATCAAATCTGCATGTAAAAAAATAAAAAATTACAGCATGCAGTAGTACCTTCTGCAAATCAGATGAGACTTGCCCATTCAAGGCTATGGGTGCGTGAGAAAAAACAAAATACACAGATGCCGTACAGAGACACAGTATAGCATTTGATTTTCACAGATACATTGCAATTCTGTAACACAGGAAACTATACATGATCTTGTAAATGGATAATAGCTGCTGGTGTGAAAATAAAAAAATCTTCCTACTTTTCTGGATGAAACTCTGGATATTTTTTTTAATAAACTTCTGTGAACCTGCCATCAATATCAGACCTGTAGTGTCAGATTATTGGCTCTCTCCCTCTTTAGACAGCTGATAGGAGTGGGCGCAGATATATAACCCCTCACCGAATATTTATAGCCATACAATTTCATAGGCCAGATAACGCCTTTAACACTATACATCATTAGTTTGTGCCATAAAATGTGATTAATGGAAATAGACCCGTTGCAACCTCTGACAATCCCAAGAGCAATGCTTATAATCGTGATCAGCCGACCCCACTAATATTTTCTGGGGTGTTTCAGTGAACCGAGCCGCACCCATCCATAGGGCGTTGGCTTTTGTAACCGGAATAGTGAATAAAGGAAACCGTGTGCTGCCGTTCTCCATCTCTACCTTGTTCTGCAGCTGCTGGGACTGCCAGGGGCTAACCAAGGACACCGCACCTTTCTTCTGGAGCAGACATTGCAGGGGGGCCTCCAGGGAACCATCTGCTCCAACAATTAGCACATTTTTCCCCTCTAATGAATTCTGAGCTACAACACAAAAATAGAAGAGTCACAGGCGAGCAACGTCACACAGACCGCTAAGCCATGGCCCCATGGGAATAGGAGCGGCACAGCTACATCACCTTAATGAACACAAACAGGGTCAGAGTGTAAAGAAAATAGATATACAAAGGATATACGTGCTCTTTTTTGTGCAATTTAACACCTTAACTCTAAACCCTACTAAAGATTTAAAGGCATCATCCAGCCTTGGGGTGCAAGACTGCAGTCACATCGCTGCATGTCCGTGTCAAGGGCGCGCCAGTAACCAATTCCAGGGCCGCCGTTTTTCGGCACTGCTCCGGTCACACGGCGCAATCCTGTGACAGTATCTTCTGACTGGCCGGAAGTCAGAAGCTATGTCACACGCTCTCAATGTAAGTCTATTACAGCCGGAACAAGGCCAAAACGAGGCTCTCTGACATGAAAAGTGTCCCCCGAGCCATTCGAACAGTGGAGCTGCCGACAGGTCACTTTTTGACAGACTGATGGGAGCGACACTGGAAAATGATGAAGACGATGGCAGGTGAGTATGAGACTGGGGGCAGGCGAATTACAGTTAAAGCACCATTTCATCAGTGCAATAAAAAGACGAAACGCTGGAGTGGCGCTTTAAGTCAGTGATCTCTATTTATAACTAGCATAGTTCTAAGCATCCATGGTCATTCTACGGTGATCGCTTACCCATTTGTTCTATTAGCTCAATAATACCAGTGGCAGTGGGCGAGATGAAGCCATCCTGGGCATTGCTACGAATCATCTTTCCCAAGTTGACATCAGTGACACTTAAAATATAAAAAAAATAAAAACATAGCAAAATTAAATGAATACCGTTCGTATTCGCACTGATCACACAAACTGGTGACAAGTTCTGAATGCATAAGAGTTTACTGTCAAATGCGTCACCCGAATCCTTTTACTACACGCACTTATTCCAGCTACATGATTACTGGCATGGTCATATCACGTTTTAGCCACGTGTCAGTGGATCCGTCAGAGTTCACATCTGAAGCCATGAAACTGGATTTGGATGTTTGCTCGGACAGGGGCACTGCCGGTAATGACAAAGACAAGTCACTTTGTGCCCAGTCGGGCATCATTTATGCAGCGTTCTTCCAATTGAGGAGAGCACCAAATCACACTTGACCACATGTTGGTCCCTGCCTTAAATAGGTGAATACTCGCTGCTGAAAACGAGGTCCGACACAGCACAAAGTGACTCCATCTGCATCATTAAAGTCAATAGCCTTGTCAATCAAAGCATCTGAATCAAGTTTTTTTTCCCCCCAGGGCTTCAGACCCAAGAGACGACGGAGCCAGTAACAAGGGAATAAAAGGTGTTATGACTTATGACCATAGCTGTACACACACATTCAGAAGTGCAAGACATGTTACCCATCCACATCTTTGTCCGGCTGCACGGCATTGAGCACTTTGATGCTGGGTTCTGCCAAATGTAGGACCAGTCCATGAACTTTTGGATCTTCATTAAGTTTCCGGATTTCATCAATAATCTAGAAATTAAATAAATCTGAGTTATCATGGGTTAAAGTCTAAACTCGCTGTTAGGGTGAGAAAGCACCAAACAGCGTAAATACGTAGCTTATGCTCATGCGTGATTTTCACAACAGATATATATAATTTTTTTGCTAAACTACATTAAAAAAAAAAACAACAAAAAACACCACAACACACCGAACATACCGTAGTTATAGGTAACATTCACACTGAGTGCATTGTATGTTTGGAAAGCTCCCAGCCTAGAAAAGACAGATGCTTGGTGCCGTCAGACATAGTTTATGTCTGAGTGTCCGACTGCAATAGGTACCCGAAAATGATGAACAACAGAACACGCATTAACTATTGGCACCATTATAGTCAATGGCCCCGTTGGAGCATACGTCCGAATCCAGTCTTGAAGGGGTTTGGATGCAAGCCCCGACTAGACCACTGAATATGAGCAAGAGTACCCAACACAATTCTCAATCACCTTACAACCACAACCAAATAAGCACATCCCTGCAATAAGGAACAAGATCATACAAAAACAAAAAAATTTTATTACAAGTTTAATCTCCAAAAAAATAAAAACGTATATAGTATATAATATATAAATATATATATATATATATATATATATATATATATATATATATATATATATATATATTACAATGATGTTCAGATCAGGGTCTATTGTGGATTTTGATGTGTGTTTAGGATCATTATCTCTTTGTAGAAGCCATCCTCTTTTCAACTTCAGCTTTTTTTTTTTCACAGAGTGTTATGTTTGCAACAAGAATTTGTTCAAATTTCATGGAATCCATTCTTTCCTCCACCAATGAAATGTTCTCCATGCCATTGACAGCAACACAACCCCGAAGCATGATTGATCCTGTTATGTGTTACGGAACCACTCAGCACCCAGAATATGTTGTGCAGTTATATGTATGTATAATAGGTTCCATGTGAGATGCATGTCCCTAATACATTAGCCCACAGGCTGCGCCCCTGGGCAGAGGGGACACGATATTCCCCTTTTGTCCTCCCCCCACCTTTGTAATTCCCACAGTAAATATCGGCAGGCTCCGGCCACCTGCGGCTATTGTAATGTATGTCTGGCCTGCCGCTTTACTATTGGCCTGCCCTCTGTATCTGTGTGATATATTCTGTGTCCTGTGAATAAAGTGTTGTCAGACTGGAAATACGAGGAGAAGCAGTGATCTTTTATATGCGCCCATGTAACCAAGCAATTCCAGCCAGCGTCCCTCATTCCGACTCCAGCCAAAGCAGAGTGGACCTCATGAAACACGGGGTAGTACTGAAAGAGGTACCCCAGCTTGGTAGTCCGTGGCTGCAGCCGGGGGTCATGTGATCGGGACCGAGCAAGCAGTTATATCGAGGCTCAAAGGCAAATATGGCAATCTAAAAAGGTATTTGCAAAAATACTTATTTTAAAAGGTTTAAAATCGATGTGCGCTATACATTGTAGTGGATGACCTCTTTAATAGCTGTAAACTCACCAACCCAAAAAGGCACCAAAAAGGCTGAGGCAAAAGCTGATCTAAACACGTAAAATTCGTAAGAAGAGGTTTATAACACAAACCAGTGGATTCATTAAAAAAAGCATCCAATAGGCCTGTGGTCATCCTAAATAGGTTTGCCCCATTTATAAACATTTAAAAAGGACCCATTTAAACATGGGAAAAATAAACAAACAACAACTATAAATAGGTCCAACATAAATGCCATTTCTGGAAACAGGAAGCACAAGCCAACAGCTTTGAAACATAGCTGACAAGTTTTTATCAATAAACTACATACAAAACAGTAACTTCTGCATTTATATTATGACTAGATGGTGGCCCGATTCTAACGCATCGGGTATTCTAGAATATGCATGTCCACGTAATATATTGCCCAGCCACGTAGTATATTGCCCAGCCACGTAGTATATTGCCCAGCCACGCAGTATATTGCCCAGCCACGTAGTATCAGGGTGGATAAAAATCAATATTTTAAAAAAAAAAAAAAAAAAAAAAAATCGGATTTTTTTTTATTTAAATCGGATTTTTTTTTATTTAAATCAGATTTTTTTTCAATAAACTGCTTTTTGAGGAAAATATTTTACCATCCAATGGTTCTTCCATCATGAGATAAAGCTGAGTTGTTTAACTCCGTAGAATAAAGGCTGCATATGTGTAACATTCACAATGCCATGCTCTTCCAGAGGTTTCTGTAGGATTAGTGGGCAGTTTCTCTCCTATATTATCACAGACGCTCGCTTTACTTACGCAGTTCTCAAAACTGAATTTGACTCCGCAGAGGTCCCAGCCTCTTCTTCACGGCAAAAATGTTACAACATGAACATAGTTGAGAAAAAGACCTTAATCCTATTGTTCTACAAACCTATGAATACAGAATCAACCCCTTCAGTGCCAAGTCCAAGAAGTTAGACAATA
The DNA here is from genome assembly GCF_032444005.1 of Ranitomeya imitator. Taxonomy (NCBI): domain Eukaryota; kingdom Metazoa; phylum Chordata; class Amphibia; order Anura; family Dendrobatidae; genus Ranitomeya; species Ranitomeya imitator. The sequence continues at coordinate 128,675,100 of NC_091286.1, forward strand.
TGTTTCTGATTGTTTGGCGTGGAATAGATCTGCACAACACAAGAAGAATGTGAATCTAAGCGTGAGGAGGAGGAAGGGCAAGCAGACAAGAAAATGAAAGTGAAACTTTGAGCACAATACTGCAGCATAGGCACAGACAGACAAGTCTGGATCTGTTTGTGTGTACGATCTGAGGTTTATTACATTCTTTCCTTATAATGGCAGTGTGATGAGAAAACGGCTCCTCAAATAGTAGCGGAGCATGAAGGTGTCAGATATGTGAAGAATTACAGGCAGCTCATGAAAGTATGTGAAATCCATAAGGGAGGCAGACTCAGAGCTGCAGAGTGGCATGATGTCTTAAAAAGAAAGAAAGGAAAGCTAGTTGATACTAACTTACTGCCCATTGCAACAGCATGGTATAAGGTGGCTACAGACTTACAACGCTCGGGGAGCACTGAAAGATATGTGAAGGAGTCAGGAAGTGATTTTTATGTGTACAAAGTAGGGAAAGGTGTTAAACCATCAGCACCTCCCCCATATGGGGATAAAAAATATTGGGTGTGTGCAGTCTGCACCCAGCAGAATCCATTGTACAGGGAGACTTGCTCAGCATGTGGTGCGCCGCGCCCAAACTTGGTACAGGGAGATGGCACTGTTACTCTGACAATGCCGGCACGGGCTGCATCAAAGGAGAAGGGATTCTCTTCTTGTCTTTCTCCTCCATCTTTTTCCTCTCCGTCTTCTGCACTGCCCTCTCCTCCTCCTCTTTCATCTCCACCTCTTTCTCCTCCTCTTTCTCTTCCTCACCCTTCTCATTATTCCGCACCTCCTCCTACACCACATCCTCCTTCTTCTTCTTCACCTCCTCCTCCTACACCACACCCACCTCCTTCACACTTTTCATCTCCTCCTCTCTCTCTCTCTCTGAAGCACTCTCCCCCTCCTCTGAATCACCCATCTTTTCCTCACTCAGTTGCTCCCTCCCACCTTTCATCTCCGCTTTCTGGGCCACACTCTCCTTCTCCTGATCTGCTGCCTGTCGGGCAGGTGCCGAGTCCAGGCAGTGTGGTGTCTCTGTATCCAGTGCTCACAGCACAAGGCACATTCTATGTTCCCAATACAGCCCAGCCTCTGACAGTCATGGTATCGGGGGAGGAGGGTGGAGATCCCCCAGTAGAAGGCACCCCCCAAGCCGCAGCAGGCTTCCCCCAGGCAAACCCAGCAGCAGGCAGCTCAGGTCCGGGGACAGGGGGGGAGAGACAGGCATCAGATGGTGATCAGTATCCCCGGTCAGAGCAGCCAACATTCACACCACAATGGAACTATAAAAAGACAATATCCAAGACCGCTTATCAGCCACTGCATGACCCCAGTGCACCCTATCACAACTATTCCTCTGATGAGGATGAAGAGGGGACTTCATACATGCTTCCCAGTACTAGAAAGAAAAACCCACGGGCACCTAGGAGACAGGGTCAGATAGAAGCACCACCATTACACTATGTGCACTTCACCCCAAGTCAGGTGACCAGCATCCTCAACAATCTTCCAGATCCAGAGATGCACCCCATGCCATTCTACAGAAGAATGCAGCAGAACCAGCGCACATATGCAGCCACCTGGAATGATCTGTGGGCAGTGATGGAGATAAAGGCAGGTGATGCCTTCTGGCCAATCATGAAAGAACACTTCAAGCTTTCAGCAGATTTAGACGTACATGCCTGGGAGTCAGGGCCGAAGCTGATTGAACAACTCAGAGAATGGGCCAAAGGCAGGCTGGCTGGACAGGCCCTCAGCTTACATGACATGAGTCAGGAGAAGACAGAGACTGTGGAGAAGTTTCATGGCAGAGTAATGCAGGTTTTCCAGGACCTGGGCTTCACCATTCATGATCAGATACACAGGCAGATGTTGGCACAGGCCTTTGTGCATGGACTCAGAGAACCAATCAAGAAGCCACTGATAGTGGCTAGGCCCGAGTACAGGTCAATAGCAATGGACACCCTGCTCACCGTAGCCAAAGGGATTGAGTCCCAACCAGGAGTGCGGAAGACAACACCCCTTATGGCGGCCATAGACTCTGAAGAGCCACCGCAATACCGAGACAGAAGGAACGTCAGATGTTTCAACTGCGGCAAATTGGGTCATTACCAGAGCCGGTGCAGAGCTCCATCACAACCCAAGACCCTGCCCAGAGGAGCAATCCAAGGAGCAGACAAGGTGGACAGTGAAGCGCCCCGTCCATAGGACAGGGGCAAGCCAGGTCCGCAAGACACCACGCTCCTGACATGCAAAACCCCTTCAGCAGGACCAACCCCTCAAATTACCCTGAAAGTGGATGGCGTTGTCAGGTCTTTTCTTGTGGACACTGGTGCAGCCAGAAGTGTGATGAGACATGTGGAACTCCCTGACCCTACCTGCCTATCAGAATCCTCTGTGTCTTGCGTAGGCATCGACGGTCAAGTCAGAAATTCTCAGCTTACAAAGCCTTTGAGCGTGTGCACTCAGCCAGGACACTCTATCCTGTCCCAGTTTGTGGTGTCAAGAACCTGCCCACTCAACCTACTGGGGGCAGACCTTCTACAGAAACTAAAAGCAACCATAGTGTTCCAGGAAGATGGGACCGTGACCCTTTCTTCACCTCTGACCCAGGAAGAGTCAGTCATGCTGGCAGCCTTACAGGAACCTCAAACAACCCATGAAGGCCTACCCAAGGAGGTACTGGACGTAGTACCAGAAAGTCTATGGTCTAAGGGACCCCAAGATGTGGGAAAACTTCAGGTTGCCCCGGTGCGGGTATCACTCAAGCCAGGTACTCCATATCCTCGTAAGGCCCAGTATCCCTTGTCCATCGCACAAAGTCAAGCCGTCTCCAACCAATTGAAGGTGTTCCTGGAAATAGGGGTCGTTGTCCCCTGCACCTCTCCTTGCAATACCCCGCTTTTCCCTGTCAAGAAAAAGACTGTAAAAGGAGAGCCAGCCAAGTTCAGAATGGTACATGACCTAAGAGCGGTGAATGACGCTACAGTATTTGAAACTCCAATTGTGCCGAATCCACACACCCTGCTCTCAAATGTGCCTTCCACAGCAACAGTGTTCACGGTGATCGACCTGGCAAATGCTTTCTTCAGTGTTCCCCTCCATCCAGATGACCAGTTCCTGTTTGCCTTCACGCATCAGGGGGCACAGTACACATGGGCGGTGATGCCCCAGGGGGCCCAGAACAGCCCCTCGCAATTCACCAAAGCAATGTCCACAGTTCTCGCCAACTGGATCACAGAACATGCAGAAGTGACCCTGCTACAATACGTGGACGATCTACTCCTTTGTGCAGTTGACTTTGACACGTGTAAAGCACATTCCGTGTCTCTCCTACTCTACCTGGCGAAACAACACTGCAAGGTCTCAAAGAACAAAGTCCAGTGGTGTCTGAAGCGAGTTACATTCCTTGGGCACTGCATTGCTCACCAGACTAAACACCTGACAGATGACCGGAAGACCACAGTGGAGAGGATGGCTCCCCCAACATCTCCAAAGGCACTACAAGCTTTTCTTGGTCTAGTATCGTACTGCAGAACCTGGATCCCTGATGCCTCAGTCCTAATGCAACCTCTGTATGACTGCGTTAACGTAACCCCGTTCCTGCTAACAGATGTGGCCTTCAGTTCGTTCAAGAAGCTAAAAGACTCAGTAGTCTCAGCGCCAGCACTAGGCCTACCTGACTATGAGAAGCCATTCCGTCTCTACCTGATGGAGAAAGAAGGCCATGCTACTGGAGTCCTGACACAGACTCACGGGGGAAGACAGAGACCTCTAGGCTATTTTTCAGCTCGCCTGGATCCAGTTGCAAGGGGAGCCCCCTCCTGCATGAGAGCAGTATTTGCAGCACACGCCCTCCTGGATAAAACAGCTGACATCATTCTTGGACATCCACTGGAAATCCTGGCTCCACATGACATCTCAGCAATTCTCAACCAAACACAGCCAAAACATCTCTCCACAGCAAGACATCTTCGTCTACAGTGCTCGCTACTACTGCCTGAAAACGTCACCATCTCCAGATGTACAGTCCTCAACCCAGCCACTCTACTCCCACTCCCAAGGGAGGATACAGATATGGACCCTCCAGATCAAAATCTGCATGATACCTTCCACAAGGATATGGATTTGCTCCGACCAGATGATCATGATTGCTTCAGCATCATGCAACAGGAAACAGCAGGACTACCCAATGTGGCAGAAGAGCCACTGGCCAACCCAGAGTTGATCCTCTATGTAGATGGCTCCAGATTTGCAGATGATGAAGGAAGATTTCACACGGGATGTGCAGTGACCAGCAATCAAGAAATCCTGTGGTCCAGGAGTCTGCCACCTAGCCTGTCAGCCCAAGAAGCAGAACTGATAGCGCTGACGAAGGCTTGCCAGATTGCAGAAGGCAAAACTGCGAACATTTACACCGATTCAAGGTATTCGCATGGCATAGCACACGACTTCGGACCCATCTGGGCTGCAAGAGACTTCATCACAGCAAGCGGAACAACCGTAAAGCATCATGGAGCTATTAAAGACCTACTGAGCGCACTACAACTCCCAAAAATGGTGGCAGTACTGAAGGTCAAAGCACATGGAAAACTGAACACAGTAGAGGCACGGGGCAACAACATGGCAGATATGGCAGCCAAAGAAGCCGCCAAAGGAAGACAGTATGGAGAAATGGGAGAGGTCGTAGAGCCGGACGGCTACTAAGTGGCAACTGAGGACAAGACACCAGATGAGATGACGTCTTGGGATCTATTCAAGAAGTTGCAAGAACAAGCCCCAAAGGAGGAAAAGGAGAATTGGATGCGGAAGGGTGCAACACATCAAAAAGGAAGGGTATACTCAATGGACTACAAACCCTGTTTACCCCGAAGCATGTACCCTATGGTGGTCCAGTGGGCACATGGGCCCACACACAGATCAAAGACACAGATGAATGATCTGATTGGTGCTTACTGGTTCGCTCCAGGGATCTCCACCCTAACAGCCAAGTTCACTAGCAGCTGTCTGACCTGCGGCAAATGCAACCCTGGAAGAATGGAGAAAGTTCCCACACATCATCTCGCCAGACCGCTGTACCCCTTCCAGAGGATCCAGATAGACCACATCCAGATGCCGCCAAGTGGAGGATTCGAATATGCCCTTGTGGTCGTGGACGTGTTTTCAGGATGGCCAGAAGCTTTCCCAGTGAGGAATCAGTCAGCAAAGACTACTGCAAAGAAGCTACTCTCAGAGATCGTGTGCAGATACGGGGTCCCAGAAGTGATAGAGAGTGATCAGGGGCCTGCATTCACAGCAAACCTCACAAGGGAGATCTGGTCAGCAGTAGGGTCAGACTTAGGCCTACACACTCCCTACCACCCCCAGAGTAGCGGGAAAGTAGAAAGACTGAATGGGACACTCAAAAACAGGATGTTAAAAGTTGCCCAAGAGACACGCAAACCATGGCATGAAACACTCCCCATCGCACTGTTTAGTGTCAGGCACACTCCCCGGGGCCCAGAAAAGCTGTCACCTCATGAGATTCTGTTTGGGTCCAGCCCTCGGTTAGGGGTATTTTTCCCCCAGCAGTTGACAATGCAATATGATACTTTGTCTGCTTATGTAATTGAACTCACCAAGAAACTTGCTAACATCCATTCTCGAGTTTTCTCTTCATTACCAGATCCAGGATCGGTACCCGGTTCACACTCCCTGAAACCAGGAGACTGGGTGTTGGTGAAGAAGTTTGTGAGGAGATCGCTCGACCCCAGATTTGACGGTCCCTTCCAAGTGCTGCTGACGACACCAACCTCTGTGAAACTAGAGGGAAGGCCCACTTGGATCCACGCATCGCACTGCAAGAAGGCTCCCGTACCAGAAGATACGCCTAAGCCAGAATGATCCTGATGATGGAAAAGACAGTCAAGGACGCAACAAACCTGATGCTGCATCTTCTCCTGGACGAAACTATCCGAATTCAGATTCACCCACCTGATGGCTCCTCCAATCCTGATGACGACGAATATGTGGAACTGATCGCACAGAGTCGCCAATATGAGACCATGCATGTTTCTACCCCCGTTTAGGGACAGATCTCCTGATCGCTCATTGCGAAAGACTGTACGGAGTAGGGCGTAGACACTAGGTTTGCGTCGGATCGCCGGCAGCACAAAAGAGTTGCAGCGCTTTGGGACAGGAGGCTAGGCTTAGGGCAAGTGATATCTAAGGGGGGCTTGTGATAGAAATATTTATATCATGTAGATCTCACTTGCATGTATACGCCTTTAAATCATATATATATATATATTCCTATAAATCACATATACTTACACAAAGCAGATATATATATCTATCTACTCAGCTACTTTATAATCAGTTGCTTAAAATGGCTGACATAAACTAATATAAGCCAGACAGACTGTTCTGTGTTTTCCACCCAAAAAGCAGAAGAACTCCAGATGTATTAAGTGCTGATGAGTTGTCTCAACTAAGTCCTGGTCAGATGCCTCAACTTTGCCCTACATACCGAGAGCTACATTTTAGTTGCATAATCAGCAATCATATGAGCATTAATCACAATATTCCATATGTATCAGATAACCAATAACTGAATTGTATGTTAATTAACTAACCGCCCAAACCACACCTTTCTATATGCTATTATAAAACCTATGTATCAGGAAATAAATCTCCAGTCTTTGATTGAATGTCAAGCTGTCATCACGTGTCAGACTCATTCATTCATTAAGGGCTCAGAAATAATAATTGGGAGCGGCCGCAGCACACACGGGTAGATTTATCCAACCCAAATTTCCATATCAGCAGCAGGCCGTAAAAGAGACCCAGTTTGGGAATATTTTAATGAAGCTCCTTCGCCTATTGGTAAGGCAGGCATGCGTGCAAAATGCAAACGATGCAACAAAGAGATGCAAGGCCTGGTGGCGCGAATGAGGCAACATCATGAGAAGTGCGGTGATGAAGATGACCAAAGAAACACTTCTGAACAGGCAGGATCTTCAGGTTGGTAAACATTTTTATTGAATCCTATTTCTAAAGACTGAACTGTCATGTGTGAGAAAAATTATATTTCTTATTATTACTGCATGTTACTGTCATTTGGTACAGTTATGAAGAAAAACAAATATTCCTTTTGGGGCAGGGGCAGTGATGTGTTGTGTACAATAAGCAGAAATTGTATAAACAATAAAATAACAGCACTGACTTTTTTTGTTTAGGGGAATTCATGGATTCCGGAAACTATCCACCTCCAAGATCACCATCATCCTGTTCTACAGTTTCAGAGTTATCCATCCAGGATAGTGCTTCATTAGCAGCAGCAGCATCATCAGACACCCACAGCCACATATCACCATCACCCAAAAGGAAGAAAAAAACCTTTACATCCTGGAACCACCATAGATAGGTTTGTGATAAGAACTAGCAGATTAGAAAAAGAGTTGATTGATGAAAAAATTGCCCAGTTTATTTATGCAACGAACTCTTCTTTCCGTCTGACTGAGAACCCACATTTCATTAATATGTTTCAGTCACTGAGACCAGGATACAGTCCACCCAGCAGAGCTGATGTTGCAGGGAAACTGCTGGATCAAGTGTATGACAGAGAAATGGAGCAATGTGCAACAGCTCTGGAGGGTAAAATTGTTAACCTAAGTATTGATGGGTGGAGTAATATCTGCAATGATCCTATTGTATGTGCTTGTATAACAACAGAAGAAGGTAAAGTCTTCATTGCACAAACAACTAATACGTCAGGAAATGCACACACAGCAGAATACTTACAAGAAGTGGCAGTAAAAGCTATAACGACATGTGAACAAAAATTCAAATGTCTAGTACGCAGTTTGGTCACTGACAATGCTGCAAACGTATCCAAGATGAGAAGAGATTTAGAAGAGCAGGGAGGGAATACAAAGCTGCTATTAACATATGGTTGCAGTGCTCATTTGCTGCACCTCTTAGCCAAAGACTTAAGTGTTCCAGAAATAAAGGCTAATGTTGTTGAAATTACTAAATACTTCCGTAATAATCATTTTGCTGCAGCAGCTCTGAAAAGGATGGGTGGAACCAAGCTAACGCTCCCACAAGATGTTAGATGGAACTCTGTGGTGGACTGTTTTGAGCAGTATATCAAAAACTGGCCTATTCTGATGACACTTTGTGAAGAAAACCGAGATAAAATAGATGGCACTGTCACGGCCAAAATCCTCAACATTGGGCTTAAGAGAAATGTTTAACATATGCTGAGCTTCCTGAAACCCATCTCTCAAGCTTTAAACAAAATACAGAAAAATAGCTGTTTTATTGCGGATGCTGTTGAAATTTGGAAGGAACTGAGTGAACACTTAAAAACAGAACTACACATGGACAGAATTAAATTACAAGCAGTAAACAAACGAATGGGACAAGCACTGACTCCAGCTAATTTTTTGGCAAACATTGTCAATATCCAATATCAGGGTCAAAACCTAAGTGCTGAGGAAGAGGAGTTAGCTATGACATGGGTATCCAGCAATCATCCATCTTTAATGCCAACTATAATAAACTTCAGAGCTAAGGGGGAACCATTCAAGAAATATATGTTTGCTGAAGATATTTTAAGGAAGGTCACACCAGTAAACTGGTGGAAGTCACTTAAGCGCTTGGATTTAGAGATTGTTCAAGTAATAATTTCACTTTTAACAGCAGTAGCTTCTTCTGCAGGCGTTGAAAGAATATTCTCTTCCTTTGGACTCATTCATTCTAAATTGAGAAATCGGTTGGGACCCAATAAAGCAGGAAAGCTTGTTTTTCTTTTCCAGATTATGAATAGGAACAAAGAAGCAGATGATGATGAAGATGACGACAAGTGAGCTACAGAGGACAGCAGGGACAGTAGTATTTAAGTTTTTCATGTGTCGGCTGGGCTGACAGTCTAAGTTTCTTAAAATATATATATATTTTGTTTAGCCAAATTAGTTAACAAACATGGATGTTTGTTTAAGCAAATAACTTATGCTGTAATGTTGTTATTGTTTCAGTTGAATAAATCTATTTAAATTGTTATTAAGGTCAGGATTATTTTTCTCCTTCCTAAGTACAACAGAACAGTGGTGTCCAAATATGAATGATTAACCCATTAAACTGGGGAGAAAAAAGTAATAAAAAGTGATTCTAAAAATCTTCATCTACTTGCATGTTAAAGTAGCAAGAACTAGTTTAGGTAGAAACTTTGATTTAAATCACTCATTTAAATCAAGCCTTACTGACTAGTGATTTAAATCGTGATTTAAATCAAATCCACCCTGCGTAGTATATTGCCCAGACACATAGTATATTGCCCAGACACGTAGTATATTGCCCAGCAACGTATGTAACAGGTTAAAAAAAAAACAAGAAAAAAAAAAAACACATACTCACCTTCTGAAGGGCCCTTGTAGTCCTGGCACCTGTGTGCGGTGCACGCGGCAGCTTCCGGTCCCAGGGTTGGTATGAGCGCAGGACCTGTGATGATGTCGCGGTCACATGACCGTGACGTCATGGAAGGTCCTTCTCACATAGCATCTTTGGAACCGGAACCTGCCGTTTGCACAGCAGAGGACAGCGCGCACGTCGGAGGGTGAGAATAACTTTTTTTTTATTATTATTTTTAACATTAGATCGTTTTACTATTGATGCTGCATACGCAGCATCAATAGTAAAAAGTTGGTCACACAGGGTTAATAGCTGCGTAACAGGAGTGCATTACACCGCGCTCCGGTAACGCTGGCATTAACCCTGTGTGAGGGCTGACTGGAGGGGAGTATGGACTGTGGCTGTCGCTGATTGGTCGTGGCAATGGTCGTGGGCGTCTTGCCACGACCAATCAGTGACTTGGATTCCATGACAGACAGAGGCCGCAACCAATGAATATCCGTGACAGACAGAAGGACACAAAGACGGAAGTGACCCTTATACAATTATATAGTAGACTATTCCACTTTTAATAACAAAAGTTATAGAAGTTGTCCACTACTTTATCACTGATTACCTATTCTTAGGAGAGTTCATCAATGTCTGATTGGTTGGAATCTGACACCCAGCACCCCCAATGATAAGCTGTTCTCTGGGATGGCAACGACTGGAAACGCACACCTGTCTCCTACTGATTTGAATAGTAGGTGGACGTGCAGTATGAAGCTGCGGCCACTACCATAAAATGGAGCAGCTCCATAATTGAGAATTTCCGGCTAGCGGCCACTGCTGCTGGACTCAGACCAATCAACCAATGATAAAGTAGTGGACAACCTCTAACACCAGCTCCTCCATGTGTCTCTAATCAAGCCAAGTCTTCTCTGATACAGATCGCTTAAGTATTGCATAGCTAATACCATGTCAAAGGTCACTGGAGCTTGGGGCAATCTAACCCCCCCATAACTATTATTATAGCACCATTAATTCCATGGTGTTGTACATGAGAAGGGGTTACATCAAAATACAAATATCTCTTACAGTAAAACAAACTACCAATGACAGACAGACTGATACAGAGGGAAGAGGACCCTTCCCTTTCAGGCTTACATTCTACAGGATTATGGGAAAGGGGACAGTAGGTCTGGGTTGCAGTAACTCCGATGGTGTTGAGTTGGCCACACAGTCATTGCAGGATATAAGCTTTTTTGAAGAGGTGCGTTTTCAGGTTCAGTCTGAAGGATCCAAATATGGTGGATAACTGGACGTGTTGGGCCACAGAATTCCAGAGAATAGGGAGTATTCAGGAGAAATCTTGGAGGCGATTGGGTGAGGAGTGAATAAGCATAGAGGAGAGAAGGCGGTCTAGGGAGGACCGGAGATTAAGTGAGGGAAGATATTGGGAGATTAGTTCGGAAACATACGGAAGAGAAAGGTTATGGATGGCTTAGACCCATTAGACCATTGTCAGCCGAATCAGTTTATATCAATACGCCAGTGTGTATGGGAGCACTGGCCAACTGATCATTAGGTGAAAATGTTGATCAGGCATTTGCAATTTCAGACTACCGACTGCTTTGTTTTCTCAAAGGTAAGCCAGCGGTAATGAGTAGGGTTGAGCGGAACGGATCGGCCAATTTCAAAAGTCGCTGACTTTTGGCAAAGTCGAGTATCGTGAAACCCCAGTGGGATCGGGTTGGCGGTCTTCGCTCCAAAGTCGGGATAGATACAGTGGGGCAAAAAAGTATTTAGTCAGTCAGCAATAGTGCAAGTTCCACCACTTAAAAAGATGAGAGGCGTCTGTAATTTACATCGTAGGTAGACCTCAACTATGGGAGACAAACTGAGAAAAAAAAATCCAGAAAATCACATTGTCTGTTTTTTTAACATTTTATTTGCATATTATGGTGGAAAATAAGTATTTGGTCAGAAACAAAATTTCATCTCAATACTTTGTAATATATCCTTTGTTGGCAATGACAGAGGTCAAACGTTTTCTGTAAGTCTTCACAAGGTTGCCACACACTGTTGTTGGTATGTTGGCCCATTCCTCCATGCAGATCTCCTCTAGAGCAGTGATGTTTTTGGCTTTTCGCTTGGCAACACGGACTTTCAACTCCCTCCAAAGGTTTTCTATAGGGTTGAGATCTGGAGACTGGCTAGGCCACTCCAGGACCTTGAAATGCTTCTTACGAAGCCACTCCTTCGTTGCCCTGGCGGTGTGCTTTGGATCATTGTCATGTTGAAAGACCCAGCCACGTTTCATCTTCAATGCCCTTGCTGATGGAAGGAGGTTTGCACTCAAAATCTCACGATACATGGCCCCATTCATTCTTTCATGTACCCGGATCAGTCGTCCTGGCCCCTTTGCAGAGAAACAGCCCCAAAGCATGATGTTTCCACCACCATGCTTTACAGTAGGTATGGTGTTTGATGGATGCAACTCAGTATTCTTTTTCCTCCAAACACGACAAGTTGTGTTTCTACCAAACAGTTCCAGTTTGGTTTCATCAGACCATAGGACATTCTCCCAAAACTCCTCTGGATCATCCAAATGCTCTCTAGCAAACTTCAGACGGGCCCGGACATGTACTGGCTTAAGCAGTGGAACACGTCTGGCACTGCAGGATCTGAGTCCATGGTGGCGTAGTGTGTTACTTATGGTAGGCCTTGTTACATTGGTCCCAGCTCTCTGCAGTTCATTCACTAGGTCCCCCCGCGTGGTTCTGGGATTTTTGCTCACCGTTCTTGTGATCATTCTGACCCCACGGGGTGGGATTTTGCGTGGAGCCCCAGATTGAGGGAGATTATCAGTGGTCTTGTATGTCTTCCATTTTCTAATTATTGCTCCCACTGTTGATTTCTTCACTCCAAGCTGGTTGGCTATTGCAGATTCAGTCTTCCCAGCCTGGTGCAGGGCTACAATTTTGTTTCTGACCAAATACTTATTTTCCACCATAATATGCCAAAAAAATGATAAAAAAAACAGACAATGTGATTTTCTGGATTTTTTTTTCTCAGTTTATCTCCCATAGTTGAGGTCTACCTATGATGTAAATTACAGACGCCTCTCATCTTTTTAAGTGGTGGAACTTGCACTATTGCTCACTGACTAAATACTTTTTTGCCCCACTGTATATAGATCGAGAGATATAGCTAGCTAGAGAGAGATCGAGAGATATAGCTAGCTAGAGAGAGATCGAGAGATATAGCTAGCTAGAGAGAGATCGAGAGATCGATAGATTTACTTCAGCACGATATTGCAGAAAAGCCGGTAATTCAATTGCCGGCTTTTCATTTCTCCTTCCTAAACCCGACATGATATGAGACATGGTTTACAAACAGTAAACCATGTCATATCCCACACTACTAATATTAGTAGTGTGTATGTGCAAAATTTGGGCGCTGTAGCTATTAAATTTAAGGGTTAAATCGTGGAAAAAATTGGCGTGGGCTCCCACGCAATTTTCTCCGCCAGAGTGGTAAAGCCAGTGACTGAGGGCAGATATTAATAGCCTGGAGAGGGTCCATGGTTATTGGTCCCCCCCTGGCTAATAACATCTGCCCCCAGCCACCCCAGAAAAGGCACATCTGGAAGATGTGCCTATTCTGGCACTTGGCCACTCTCTTCCCGTTCCCGTGTAGCGGTGGGATATGGGTAATGAAGGGTTAATGTCACCTTGCTATTGTAAGGTGACATTAAGCCAAATTAATAATGGAGAGGCGTCAATTCTGACACCTATCCATTATTAATCCAATTGTATGAAATGGTTAAAAAACACACATTATTACAAAGTATTTTAATGAAATAAAGACACAGGTTGTTGTAATATTTTATTGCACTCTCAATCCACCTGAAGACCCCCGACCCAAATTTTGCACATACACACTACTAACATTAGTAGTGTGGAATATGCAAACAAAATGGGAATATGACATTGTTTACTGTATGTAAACCATGTCTCATATGTCGGGTTTAGGAAGGTGAAATGAAAAGCCGGCAATTGAATTACCGGCTTTTCTGCATTATCGCGCTGAAGTAAATATAAATATATAGTAGAGATTTCCCATCGACTTGCATTGGGTTTCGTGTTTCGGCCGATCCCCCGACCCCGACTTTTTAAGATAATCGGCCGATTTCACTCGACTCGACTTTTGAGAAAGTCGGGTTTCGCGAAACCTGACTCGACCTCAAAAAAGGAAAAGTCGCTCAACCCTAGTAATGAGGTCTCTCGGCAGCTTTTTCAAAGAATATAGCATCCCAAATGAGTGCACCAGTGTATGGGAGATACAGTCAAGATGTGTATGGTCGGCCTGAGCCTTTCTTACCTCCTGATGGGACAAATTTTGGGAACGTCTATCTGGCAACGGAAAGAGTCTACAATTACATTATCACCACCGCACAAATGTCAAGATTTAATCCAGACATGGAGTTGCAGACAAAGCAAAACTAAATGCTGTAACAGCTTTACCACACACGCTTTTGTAAGACAGACAATTTATAGCATAAACCACCCAAGACTTGTACCAACAGCTAACTCCTATATGGATAAGAAATTCCAGAAATAATAATCTTATATAGTCAATGAACACAACTAATATATAACCTTCAAAAAATATTCATCAGACCAACTTTTAAATAAAAATATAAGAGTCTCCCTGATGAAACGGCAAGCGAAACGTGCGTTGGAGTGGTGTGTGCGGGGCACGTGGCGTACTATTACTGGTTGGTATTGCACTTAGCTTGATATGGCATATTGTAATAACCATTGTGGTCTTTGGCACTGATATATTTTGGTGTATTTATTCGTTTTAAACACTTTTTCACTAGAGTATATATATATATATATATATATATATATATATATATATATATATATATATATATATATATATATATATATATATATATATATATATATATATATATATATATATATATATATATATATACACACACTCATATGCCAATTGTGGGGATCAAAAATTCATAGAAAACTGTGTGTACAGGGCAGGGCATACTAAAACTGGTAAAAATAATATATACCGTATATACTCGAGTATAAGCCGAGATTTTCAGCCCATTTTTTTGGGCTGAAAGTCCCCCTCTCGGCTTATACTCGAGTCATATACCCGGGTGTCAGCAGGGGAGGGGGAGCGGGGGCTGTGTAGTCATACTTACCTGCTGCGGCGCGGTCCCTGCAGTCCCTGGCTTCTCCGGCGCTGCAGATTCTTCCTGCACTGAGCGGTCACATGGCACCGCTCATTACAGAAATGAATAGGCGGCTCCACCCCCATAGGGGAGGAGCTGCATATTCATTGCTGTAAATGATCGGTGCCATGTGACCACTCAATTACAGGAAGAAGCTGCAGCGCCGGAGAAGCCAGGGACTGCAGGGACCGCGCCGCAGCAGGTAAGGGGAGCGCAGAGCTATAATTACCTGCTCCTCGCTCCAGTGCGGCTCCGTCTGCAGCGTCCTCTAGCAGTGACGCTCAGGTTAGAGGGCGCTGTGACGTAGTCAGTGCGCGCCCTCTGCTGAGCGTCAGTGCTGGAGACGGAGCCGCAGAGGAACAGGTAATTATTGAAAGCGCCGGCGTCCTGAGAAGAGAGGTGAGTATGTGATTTTTTTTTTTTTTTTATGGCAGCACCAGCAGCATTCTAAGGAGCACCTATGGGGCCATAAAGGTGCAGAGCATATATGGGGCACAGCATTATAAGGAGCACCTATGGGGCCATAAAGGTGCAGAGCATATATGGGGCACAGCATTATAAGGAGCACCTATGGGGCCATAAAGGTGCAGAGCATATAAGGGGCACAGCATTATAAGGAGCACCTATGGGGCCATAAAGGTGCAGAGCATATATGGGGCACAGCATTATAAGGAGCATCTATGGGGCCATAATCAAAGGTGCAGAGCATATATGGCACAGCATTATAAGGAGCATCTATGGGGCCATAATCAAAGGTGCAGAGCATATATGGCACAACATAAGGAGCATTTATGGGGCCATAATCAAAGGTGCAGAGCATATATGGCACAGCATTATAAGGAGCATCTATGGGGCCATAATCAACGGTGCAGAGCATTCTATATAGCACAGTTGTATATGGAGCATCTATGGGGCAATAATGAACGGTATGGAGCATCTATTTTTATTTTTGAAATTCACTGGTAAATGCTGCATTTTCTACCCTAGGCTTATACTCGAGTCAATAAGTTTTCCCAGTTTTTTGTGGCAAAATTAGGGGGGTCGGCTTATACTCGGGTCGGCTTATACTCGAGTATATACGGTATGTATGTATATTATTTATTTCAAGTGGTAAACAATATATAATTTTATATATAATTCAGTTGGTTTTCATATTTACTTAGCACTCTGCACATTTTTGTATTATGGTTATAAAATGAGTTGGGCTAAAAAATATATATTGTTTACCACTTGAAATAAATAAATAACACTTGAAATAAATAATATACATACATATATATTATTTTTACCAGTTTTAGTATGCCCTGCCCTGTACACACAGTTTTCTATGAATTTTTGATCCCCACAATTGGTGTATATATATATATATATATATATAATTTCTATATTTTAATAATTTATATTATCAACATTAATAAACGTTTTGAACTATAAGAATTTTTGTGGTGATAGAATTGTGATTTTAATCAAAATAATTATATTTTTATTTAAAAGTTGGTCTGATGAATATTTTTTGAAGGTTATATTGTACCAACAGCTGCCTCTGTATAAGAGCCTAAGGCATTGGCATTCATAATTTCGGACTGCCACAAGATCCTCCTCGAGGGGTGAGTAATATGTATCTGAGAATATAGAGAATTCAGTACTTTTTTTTAGCCTCACAGCTTTCCAGCTAATATCCTACCCACAGGAATCACATGTGCTGCAAAAAACAACTGATGGCGACAGCACGTCCTTTAACACCACCGACAACATCCTGTTTAACACAAATCCTTGTCAACTTGCCTCCCGGTAATTGAATCTGCATTTTAACTGTATCAAAGGTAATACCAAGGATCAACCTGTCTTTCATTAGATCGTAAAAGCACACCCAAAAACTTCAGAGCTGAGAGTGTCTCCAATAAACGCCATGTTCCCACAATCTGTATATGGGGAGTTTTTGAGGCATCAGATTTTCTGCACCATTTTTGCACCTTAAGTACCGTATATACTCGAGTATAAGCCGACCCGAGTATAAGCCGACCCCCCTAATTTTGCCACAAAAAAACTGGGAAAACTTATTGACTCGAGTATAAGCCTAGGGTGGAAATGCAGCAGCTACCGGTGAATTTCAATAATAAAAATAGATCATTATTTCCCCATAGCTGTGCCATATAGTGCTCTGCGCCGTTCATTATTGCCCTATAGCTCTGCCCCATATAGTGCTCTTGCACCGTTCATATTGCCCCATAGAAAGCTGTGCCCCATATAGTGCTCTTGCACCGTTCATATTGCCCCATAGAAAGCTCTGCCATTGTCGCTGCTGCTGCAGTAAAAAAAAAAAAACACATACTCACCTCTCTTGCTTGCAGCTCCCGGCGTCTCGTCCCGGCGTCTCCGCTCTGACTGATCAGGCAGAGGGCGCCGCGCACACTATATGCGTCATCGCGCCCTCTGACCTGAACAGTCAGAGCGCAGAGAAGCCGGGAAGATGGAGCGACGCCCAGAGGCTGGAACGCGGACAGGTGAATATTACATACTTACCTGGTCCTGGCGTCCGGCTCCTTCCCCCGGACAGCTGTCTTCGGTGCCGCAGCTTCTTCCTCTATCAGCGGTCACCGTTACCGCTGATTAGAGAAATGAATAGGCGGCTCCACCCCTATGGGAGGTGGAGCCGCCTATTCATTTCTCTAATGAGCGGTCCCACGTGACCGCTGATAGAGGAAGAACTGCAGCACCGAAGACCGTGGGACGGCAGGGGGAGCGCCAGGATCGCTGGGACTAGGTAAGTATGCCTCAGCTGTGCCATATAGTGCTCTACGCCGTTCATTATTGCCCCATAGCTGTGCCATATAGTGCTCTGCGCCGTTCAGTATTGCCCCATAGCTGTGCCATATAGTGCTCTACGCCGTTCATTATTGCCCCATAGCTGCCATATAGTGCTCTGAACCGTTCATTATTGCCCCATAGCTGCCATATAGTGCCTCTGCGCCGTTCAGTATTGCCCCATAGCTGTCATATAGTGCTCTGCGCCGTTCATTATTGCCCCATAGCTGCCGTATAGTGCTCTGCGCCGTTCAGTATTGCCCCATAGCTGCCATATAGTGCTCTGCACCGTTCAGTATTGCCCCATAGCTGCCATATAGTGCTCTGCGCCGTTCATTATTGCCCCATAGCTGCCATATAGTGCTCTGCGCCGTTCAGTATTGCCCCATAGCTGCCATATAGTGCTCTGCACCATTCATTATTGCCCCATAGCTGCCATATAGTGGCCTGCGCCGTTCAGTATTGCCCCATAGCTGTGCCATAGAAAGCTGTGCCATTGCTGCTGCTGCAATAAAAAAAAAAAAAACGCCATACTCGCCTCTCTTGCTTGCAGCTCCCAGCGTCCGGTCCCGGCGTCTCTCCGCTCTGACTGATCAGGCAGAGGGCGGCGCGCACACTATATGCGTCATCGCGCCCTCTGACCTGAACAGTCAGAGCAAGAGGACGCGAAGACAGAGCGGCGCCAGGCGTGTGGAACGCGGACAGGTGAATATGACATACTTACCTGCTCCAGGCATCCCGCTCCCTCTGCCTGTCACACGGTCTTCGGTGCCACAGCCTCTTCCTCTATCAGCGGTCACCGGCACCGCTGATTAGAGAAATGAATAGGCGGCTCCACCCCTATGGGTGCAGCACCGAAGACCGTGTGACGGGCAGGGGGGAGCGCCAGGATCGCCGGGACTAGGCGAGTATGCCTCAGCGCCCTCTCCCCCTCACCCGCCGTCCACCGTGACTCGAGTATAAGCCGAGAGGGGCACTTTCAGCCCAAAATTTTGGGCTGCAAATCTCGGCTTATACGCGAGTATATACGGTATTTGCATATTGTAGTGCGTTTTTTACATGCATTTTTATCGCAGTTTGTCTCTTATTGCTAGGTCATGTTTTAACCCCTCTGTGACCTTAGACGTACTATCCCGTCGAGGTGCCCTGGGCTTATCTGACCCTGGACGGGATAGTACGTCATAGCCGATCGGCCGCGCTCACGGGGGGAGCGCGGCCGATCGCGGCCGGGTGTCAGCTGCTTATCGCAGCTGACATCCGGCACTATGTGCCAGGAGCGGTCACGGACCGCCCCCGGCACATTAACCCCTGGCACACCGCGATCAAAGATGATCGGGATGTGCCGGCAGAGCAGGGAAGCACCGCGCAGGGAGGGGGCTCCCTGCGGGCTTCCCTGATGTGATCGCGTTGCTGCGAGGGTCTCACCTCCCTCCCTGCTTCCTCCAGCCCCGGATCCAAGATGGCCGCGGATCCGGGTCCTGCAGGGAGGGAGGTGGCTTCACAGAGCCTGCTCAGAGCAGGCACTGTGAAGGCTGCAGCGCTGCATGTCAGATCAGTGATCTGACAGAGTGCTGTGCAAACTGTCAGATCAATGATCTGTGATGTTCTCCCCTGGGACAAAGTAAAAAAGTAAAAAAAAAATTTCCAAATGTGTAAAAAAAAAATTAAAAAAAATATTCCAAAATAATGAAAAAAAAAAAATATTATTCCCATAAATACATTTCTTCATCTAAATAAAAAAAAAAAAAAACAATAAAAGTACACATATTTAGTATCGCCGCGTCCGTAACGACCCAACCTATAAAACTGTCCCACTAGTTAACCCCTTCAGTAAACACCGTAAGAAAAAAAAAAACGAGGCAAAAAACAACGCTTTATTATCATACTGCCGAACAAAAAGTGGAATAACACGCGATCAAAAGGACAGATATAAATAACCATGGTACCGCTGAAAGCGTCATATTGTCCCGCAAAAAACGAGCTGCCATACAGCATCATCAGCAAAAAAATAAAAAAGTTATAGTCCTGAGAATAAAGCGATGCAAAAATAATTATTTTTTCTGTAAAATAGTTTTTATCGTATAAAAGCGCCAAACCATAAAAAAATGATATAAATGAGGTATCGCTGTAATCGTACTGACCCGAAGAATAAAACTGATTTATCAATTTTACCAAACGCGGAACGGTATAAACGCCTCCCCCAATAGAAATTCATGAATAGCTGGTTTTTGGTCATTCTTCCTCACAAAAATCGGAATAAAAAGCGATCAAAAAATGTCACGTGCCCGAAAATGTTTTCAATAAAAACGTCAACTCGTCCCACAAAAAACAAGACCTCACATGACTCTGTGGACCAAAATATGGAAAAATTATAGCTCTCAAAATGTGGTATTGCAAAAAATATTTTTTGCAATAAAAAGGGTCTTTCAGTGTGTGACGGCTGCCAATCATAAAAATCCGCTAAAAAACTCGCTATAAAAGTAAATCAAACCCCCCTTCATCACCCCCTTAGTTAGGGAAAAATAAAAAAAATGTATTTATTTCCATTTTCCCATTAGGGCTAGGGTTAGGGCTAGGGTTAGGGCTAGGGTTAGGGTTAGGGCTAGGGCTAGGGCTAGGGCTAGGGTTAGGGCTAGGGTTAGGGCTAGGGTTAGGGTTGGGGCTAAAGTTAGGGTTAGGGTTTAGATTACATTTACAGTTGGGAATAGGGTTGGGATTAGGGTTAGGGGTGTGTCAGGGTTAGAGGTGTGGTTAGGGTTACCGTTGGAATTAGGGTTAGGGGTATGTTTGGATTAGGGTTTCAGTTATAATTGGGGGGTTTCCACTGTTTCGGCACATCAGGGTCTCTCCAAACACGACATGGCGTCCGATCTCAATTCCAGCCAATTCTGCGTTGAAAAAGTAAAACAGTGCTCCTTCCCTTCCGAGCTCTCCTGTGTGCCCAAACAGGGGTTTACCCTCACATATGGGGTATCAGCGTACTCAGGACAAATTGGACAACAACTTTTGTGGACCAATTTCTCCTGTTACCCTTGGGAAAATACAAAACTGGGGGCTAAAAAATAATTTTTGTGGGAAAACAAAAAGATTTTTTATTTTCACGGCTCTGCGTTATAAACTGTAGTCAAACACTTGGGGGTTCAAAGTTCTCACAACACATCTAGATAAGTTCATTGAGGGGTCTAGTTTCCAATATGGGGTCACTTGTGGGGGGTTTCTACTGTTTAGGTACATTAGGGGCTCTGCAAACGCAATGTGACGCCTGCAGACCAATCCATCTAAGTCTGCATTCCAAATGATGCTCCTTCCCTTCCGAGCCCTCCCATGCGCCCAAACGGTGGTTCCCCCCCACATATCGGGTATCAGCGTACTCAGGACAAATTGGACAACAACATTTAGGGTCCAATTTCTCCTGCTAACCTTGGAAAAATACAAAACTGGGGGCTAAAATATAATTTTTGTGGAAAAAAAAATATTTTTTATTTGCACGGCTCTGCGTTATAAACTGTAGTGAAATACTTGGGGGTTCAAAGCTCTCACAACACATCAAGATGAGTTCCTTAGGGGGTCTACTTTCCAAAATGGTGTCACTTGTGGGGGGTTTCAATGTTTAGGCACATCAGTGGCTCTCCAAACGCAACATGGCGTCCCATCTCAATTTCTGTCAATTTTGCTTGAAAAGTCAAACGGCGCTCCTTCCCTTCCGAGCTCTCCCATGCGCCCAAACAGTGGTTTACTGCCACATATGGGGTATCAGCGTACTCAGGACAAATTGGACAAAAACTTTTGAGGTCCAATTTCTTCTCTTACCCTTGGAAAAATAAAAAATTGGGGGCAAAAAATATAATTTTTGTGAAAAAATATGATTTTTTTATTTTTACGGTTCTGCATTATAAACTTCTGTGAAGCACTTGGTGGGTCAAAGTGCTCACCACACATCCAGATAAGTTCCTTAGGGGGTCTACTTTCCAAAATGGTGTCACTTGTGGGGGGTTTCAATGTTTAGGCACATCAGGGGCTCTCCAAACGCAACATGGCGTCCCATCAATTCCTGTCAATTTTGCATTAAAAAGTCAAACGGCGCTCCTTCCCTTCCGAGCTCTCCCATGCGCCCAAACAGTGGTTTACTGCCACATATGGGGTATCAGCGTACTCAGGACAAATTGGACTACAACTTTTGGGGTCCATTTTCTCCTGTTACCCTTGGTAAAATAAAACAAATTGGAGCTGAAGTAAATTTTTTGTGTAAAAAAGTTAAATGTTCATTTTTATTTAAACATTCCAAAAATTCCTATTAAACACCTGAAGGGTTAATAAACTTCTTGAATGTGGTTTTGAGCACCTTGAGGGGTGCAGTTTTTAGAATGGTGTCACACTTGGGAATTTTCTATCATATAGACCCCTCAAAATGACTTCAAATGAGACGTGGTCCCTAAAAAAAAAAATGGTGTTGTAAAAATGAGAAATTGCTGGTCAACTTTTAACCCTTATAACTCCCTAACAAAAAAAAAATTTGGTTCCAAAATTATGCTGATGTAAAGGAGACATGTGGGAAATGTTACTTATTAAGTATTTTGTGTGACATATCTCTGTGATTTAATTGCATAAAAATTCAAAGTTTGAAAATTGCGAAATTTTCAAAATTTTCGCCAAATTTCCGTTTTTTTCCACAAATAAACGTAGGTACTATCAAAGAAATTTTACCACTATCATGAAGTACAATATGTCACGAGAAAACAATGTCAGAATCACCAGGATCCGTTGAAGCGTTTCGGAGTTATAACCTCATAAAGGGACAGTGGTCAGAATTGTAAAAATTGGCCTGGTCATTGACGTGCAAACCACCCTTGGGGGTAAAGGGGTTAAACAAAACCGTTTAGTTTTTGATACATACTGGTATTTAACTTTAACAAAACCTTGATATTCATGTGCGGATTGCATGCGTTTTTGATGCAAGTCTATGGGAAAAATCTTCACATAAAACTCATCGTACCCATAAGACAAAGTGACATGTTGTGGATTTGAAACACGCACCGCAGTTCAGTTTATGCGGAGTTAAAGACACACCACAGTCAGCACTTGGCGGATGCCATTTACGTGCGGTCCAATCTTCACAGACTTAGATAGGAGAAGAGAATATTTTTTTTCCTCAAGTAACAATAGAAACAGACCCAAACTAGGACCAAATAAATAATTCTATCCAAAATCAAGAATAGTCAGTTTTTATGAAAAAGTAAAGCCCATTGGCAATATACATCTATCTAATACAACACCACACACAAACTATCAAACTTAAATCAGGTAGCAACCAAAAAACAGATATGAAGTCAGCTTTAGCTAACACAGCCCCTGGACCAAACTTTCTTAAAGAGTATTTCTGTGACTTTATGGAGAAACAAAAAAATGTGCCCTGGAAGCACTAACAGGCAGGTAATTGTTCTTAGGTACATTTTTATATAAAGTCCCAGATATCCTTTTTTAAAGGTGTGGTATGAAGTCAAAGTAAATTTCATTGTAAATCCCTATGTGATACCATAAACTAAACTAAGGTCATTTCTAATATAGTTACATTAAAAATTCCCTACCGTTTCCCAACTACACCATCTACCTGATTTTCTACCTTTTTCCCCCCTTTACTTCCTTACTGATTATGCTTTAAGAATCCCATTGCATGCTGGGATACTCAAACACCACGTCATCAGTGGCGGAGGCTGCAGTCACTGCTGCAGCCTCTTCCCCCTCCCTGAAACAAAGCGCCAGTGACGCTCATTTCAGCGGCGGGGCTAGCCCCTGCAACTGCTGGTGTAGCTGGTTCATCTCTGCTGATCTCAAATGGAAAAATAGCTGATTGTGCATAATCGCAAACCGCGCAGCGTGCAGGGTCTAGCCCCACCCTGAATGAAGTGTCACTGGCGCTTCGTCTCAGGGAGGAGGCAGAGGCTGTGACAGTGATGGCAGCCTCTGCCTCCAGATGACGCTTTGAGTTTCCCACCATGCACTGGGATTCAAAAAAAAAAAAATGAGGCGTCAGACAGGAAGTAGGGAAAAAATGTGAAAAGTTGTTAGTGTAGTTATGGAAGGATAGGGAGTTTTTACTGCAACTACATTAGAATTTAGTTTAGATTATAGTACTAAATAGATGGGGATCTAGAACGAACTTTACTTTGACCCTTCTGATAAAAGGGTGCAGTCACTCTGAATTCTTTCTGCTTGCAGTGCTATTTGCATACATGCGGTCATGTGCCAAAAAGATGTGCTCTGTTAATTCGCTTGTATTGTGACAGGCAGAGCAAGTCTAGTTGAAATGTGGTTGGAAGTACGCAAACTACATCCTAGTGCTCATGTGATCGAACACTCTTGTTGGTGTACTGACCCAGTCCAGAGTGTATCCTTCCCTTTAAGTAATCCTGGATTGTGAGGAACTTCTGTACACTACAGCTCACTCTCTAACTGCCCTTCTACATTATCCCCTACATTTGTGAGCTGTAATTCTCTATTTGTAGTCACCTCCATTTTAGATGCAGTGCATTTCTCATTTGCTGTGTTCTGGTGCCACCTAATGGTGAAAGTGTACAATGACTCAATTATTGTTTTGTAAGGATCTGAGATGTGAATTTGGTGTCCTATTGGCCAGCTCCTAGTCACATGGTCAATAGGAGGAGCTGTCCTCAAGGCAAGTCTAGAATGCTCTTTAGTCTGAGAGATGCCCTCAGGGAGAGCAGAACACATGTGGAGGCTGTTTTCACTACAAGATCTCCTGCAGGCCTAAAAGCCTGGGTTCCCTCTAAAACCTCTACAGACATCGGTCTAAAGTTTTCTGACTGGAATCACCTCAGATGTTACATTCACCTATAAGTACTTGTGCACGTGCCGTGACACATTAAGGTGATAACCTTGTGTTACAGAACCCCCAACACCAAGAATATGTTATGCAGTACATGCATGTATAATAGTCCACATCAGTCCACAGGCTGCGCCCCTGGACAAGAAATTCTCTTTCTGACCCCCCCCCCCCCCCCCCACCACCACCTTTGTAATTCCCACAGTAAATATTGGCAGGCTCCGGCCCCCTGCGGCTATTGTAATGTAGGTCTGGCCTGCTGTGTTCCTATTGGCCTGCCCTGTGTATCTGTGTTATATATTCTGTGTGCTGTAAATAAAAGTGGTTCTTTTAGACTGGAAATTCGTGGAGTAGCAGTCAGCTTTTATATGCTCTCACGTAACCAAGGAATTCCAGAGTGGACCTCCTGAAACACGGGGTGGTACTGAAAGAGGTACCCGAGCTTGGTAGACCCCGTTACACTGGTGGCAGACAGCGGGATCTGATACCCCTTCTACAGGAGGAAAGGAATGAATGGAAGACAACTACCAGAAGTTAAAGAGGACTACATTAAAAGATCTGGTGGAAGCCCGAGGGTTAATCGCCAGCAACAAAACAAAAGCGGATTTGATAGCAGCCATCATGGAACACGGCAGTGCAGCGCCCCCCAATGTGAATGTGGAGGAGACTGAATTCCAGAGGGAGGTAAAGAACAGACTGGCGTTCTATGGCCCAAACCCTGCAGTAGAGATCATACGAGAGGTGATGGCTAATGTGCGTACTGATCTGAAGGAAGAGATGGCCGAGCGGACCAGGATAGAGCTAGCCAAGATGCAGATGGCAGAGCGGACCAAAGTGGAGCTGGCCAAGATGGAGATGGCAGAGCGGAGAGAGGAGAGTCAGCGAGCAGGGGGAGCTCTGGCCTCCGCCCAGGTACCTTCAACAGTAAGCCACAAAAAGATCGAGTATAATGCCTTTCGACAGTTGGGGGAAGCAGAGGAAGACATTGATGGCTTTCTGCAGGACTTTGAGCGGCAGTGTGCCCTTCATCATCAAGTGAAGCCGGAGGAACGGGTTCAGATTCTGGCCAGCAAGCTGACAGGCCGGGCAGCGGACGCCTATCGCACGGTACCTGATGAGGACTGTATGGACTATGAGAGGATCAAAGAAGTGATCTTGGCCCGGTATGCGCTGACACCAGAGGCATACCGCCAAAAGTTTCCCGGACTTATAAAACGAGTAACCGATACTCACGCTGAATGGGCCTGTAAATTACGGTGGTCACTACTACAGTGGGTACAAGGGAGCCAAGCAACCACTAAGGAGGACGTCCTCCAGCTCTTCTTGTTAGAACGATTCTTTAATGGACTAAACCCGGAGACACAGGAATGGCTTCAGGACAGGCGGCCAATGACTCTTGAGGAAGCCGCTCGTCTGGCCGATGAACATCATGACGCCAGGAGGCCTCAGTTGTCCGGATCAAAGATGGTCAATAGGGGTCCGCCCATGGACCTGGAGGGCCCCAAACCACCGAAGATTGTAGGGGGACCAGCTAGAAACGCGGCCTACCACAGTTCCCCTGGGGCGCGATGCCACACCTGCTGTCAGCTGGGCCACCTGCAAAGTCAATGTCCCAACCGGACTCAGCATACCCAGTGGCCAAAGGCGGGAACAGCTACCTTCCGCCGGGCCGCTGTACACTGCTACCAAGGCGAAGCTGACCCGGCATTGGGGGCTACAACTAACAAGGGGTGGAGGAAGTATACCCCGTGCAGGCAGCCCGGGCAGATAATCGACAACAGCATCGACAGGTCGCGTGGGTTAATGGGAAACGCATGCAGGGAGTAAGATTCCGGAGCAACTTTGACCCTTGTGAAGCCTCATCTCGTCCGGGACCAAGAGAAGATGGACCGGACAGTGGCAGTCCGTGTAACAGGGGGAGCCATACATCGACTGCCCACTGCCAGGATTCACCTGAACTGGGGAGTTGGGGATGGCCTTGTTGAGGTCGGCTTGATGGAGGATTTGCCTGCAAACGTTTTGCTGGGAAATGACTTGGGGCCCATGTTGTCTGCCTTCTCGGTTGCCCCTCTGGCTGAGACATATCCTGTGACCACCCGGAGACAAGCTCGAGCTGCGGAGGCGGAATCACACTCAGAGGAGGCCCAGGTAAGACATCCCAGCCCTACACGTATTCCCATAGCCAGACACATTTCTTGGGCCACCCCAGATGAATTTAAGAGGGAGTTACTTGAGGATCCTTCATTGGAGGGATATCGTGAGAAGGCACAGGAGGGGAGAGGGGTACTGGAAGGGGAACAGTTTATATGGAAGCAGGGACTCCTCTACCGGATCACAGAGCAGCACCAAACAGGGACGAGCCCCACTATAAAACGACAGCTGGTAGTTCCCAAGAAGTATAGGCAGGAGTTACTGCGAATCTCTCATGACATTCCCTTGGCCGGGCACTTCGGCGTCAGTCGCACACCAGGCATCGTCTGACACAAAACTTCTTTTGGCCGGGGGTAACCTATGATGTTCGTCAGTACTGCCAGACCTGTGACAGTTGCCAGCGCATTGGCAAGAGGAGAGATCGATGCAAGGCCAAATTACGCCCCCTCCCCATTGTGGAGGAACCATTTAGCCGAGTAGCGGTCGATCTGATAGGGCCGTTAGCCAAACCCAGTCCGTCAGGGAAAAGGTATATATTGACAGTGGTAGATTATGCCACACGGTATCCAGAGGCGGTTGCGTTACCTAACATACTGGCAGAGATGATGGCGGCTGCCCTGCTCCAGGTTTTCTCATGGGTTGGATTTCCCCGGGAGATTATATCAGACCAGGGTACCCAGTTTACAGCAGAGGTGACTAACCAACTGTGGAAGCTGTGCGGCGTAAAGTCCATTAGAAGCGCCCCGTACCACCCGCAAACCAATGGGTTGTGTGAACACTTTAACGGGACGTTAAAACAACTCATTGGGACTTTTACCAGGACCTACAGGGACTGGAAGAAATTCTTGCCTCACCTCCTGTTTGCCTATCGAGAGGTGCCCCAAGAATCCACGGGGTTCTCCCCATTCGAACTGGTATACAGGAGACGGGTAAGGGGACCCCTAGACTTAGTGCTAGAACACTAGGAAGGGGAGGGCACCATAGAAGGGGTACCTATTGTACCCTATGTGCTGGAATTCCGGGACCGCCTACAGGAGCTGACCCAGGCTGCACGTGGGAACATGCAGGTGGCCCAGCGGCGCCAGCGCATATGGTACGATCGGAGGGCCAGAGAGCGCAACTTGGAAATAGGGAAGAAGGTCCTGGTGTTAGAGCCCACTAGGCAGAACAAGTTCCAAGCTGCATGGCAGGGACCCTACCAGGTAGTGGGGAAAATAGCCGACACCACCTATAATGTCGCCAATTGTGACGACCCCAGGGTTATCCGCATGTTCCACGTGAATATGCTGAAGCCCTATCGGAAGCGCCCTGAAGAGGTAGTGGCCATCTGTGCACCTGAAGTAGAGGATTTAGCCGGACTTCCCTTGCCTGATGTCTTAGGGGAGAGGACTCAGTCTAAAACATGGGACCAGGTACACTGGGGTGAAGACTTGGGTCCCCGGGAGAGACAGCAGGCTGAAGAGTTGTTGAAGCAGCGACAGAGGATGTTTTCGGGGAAACCCGGGTACACTCACCTGGCACAACACAAGGTTGAGACCCAGGATCAGACCCCCCTGCGACAACCCCCCTTCCGGGTCCCTGAGTCTGTACGAAAAGGGATGCGACAAGAGATACAAGACATGTTGCGTTTAGGGGTCATTGAAGAGTCAGCTAGTCCCTGGGCATCCCCCGTAGTGTTCGTGCCCAAGAAGGATGGGACTACACGGTTTTGTGTAGACTATCGTAAGTTCAATGAGAAAACAGTGACGGATGCGTATCCCATGCCGCGTGTGGATGACTTGTTAGACCGGCTGGCAGGGGCAAAGTATTTGACCACCATTGATCTATGCAAAGGCTACTGGCAGATTCCCCTTAGTCCTGATGCTATTCCCAAGTCGGCATTTGTCACCCCGTTTGGCTTATTCCAGTTTCAAGTTATGCCATTCGGGATTAAGACTGCCCTGGCGACCTTCCAGAGGCTGGCTGACCGGCTTCTGGATGGTCTCCAGGACTATGCGTGCGCCTACCTGGATGACTTCGCCATCTACAGCGCGACATGGGAAGAGCATCTAAATCACCTAGAGACAGTATTAGACAGGATCCACAAGGCCGGAATCACCCTGAACCCAAACAAGTGTCACATGGGCAAAGCAGAGGTTCAGTATTTAGGGCATTGGGTGGGAAGTGGGAAACAGAGACCAGAACCAGCCAAGATTGAGGCCATGGCCAAATGGCCCACCCCACGCACTAAAACCCAGGTCATGGCGTTTCTAGGGACAGCGGGGTATTACAGGAAATTCGTTCCCAATTACAGCAGCGTAGCCAAGCCCCTCACTGATCTGACCCATAAGAACCAACCCCGCCAGGTAACCTGGACCCCAGAGTGCGAGGAAGCCTTCCGCCAGCTAAAGGACGCCCTCACCAATACCCCTATATTGGCCGCACCCGATCCAACTAAACGTTTCCTGGTTCACACAGATGCTTCTATGTTTGGATTTGGGGCAGTACTAAGCCAAGTCGGGCTGGACAGCCAAGAACACCCGGTAGCTTACCTGAGTCGGAAACTACTGCCCCGTGAAGTGAGCTATGCGGCCATCGAGAAGGAGTGCCTGGCAATAGTATGGGCACTCAAAAAGTTACAACCATATTTGTATGGACGACAGGTTTTCCCTCATAACGGACCATAATCCCCTAGTCTGGCTTAATTGGGTCTCCGGAGACAACGCCAGATTACTGCGGTGGAGTTTAGCCCTACAACCTCTGGACTTCACCATCCACTACAGACCCAGCAAACAAAACGGTAATGCCGATGGACTAAGTCGGCAAACGGAACTCGTACCAACCCCATAAACTTCGGTCATCCCCAAGCCGATCCGTTAAGGATCAGACTGTGTATGCCGATCGCGTCGCTGAAAGGGGGAGCCGTGTTACAGAACCCCCAACACCAAGAATATGTTATGCAGTATATGTATAATAGCAGGAGTGGAATATTGAAGGTTTTAAAAAAATATGGACGCGACTCCACTCCCATAGAGGTGGAGCCGCATATTCATTACTGTAATGAGTGGTACCAGTGACTGCTCAAAGCTGGAAGAACTGCCGTGCCCAGAGAGTCCATCATAGAAGCTGCCAGGGTCCGCGCCGGGAGCAGGTGAGTATAATGGGGAGGGGGAGCATGGTGATATTCACCTGTCCTCGCTCCACCGCCGGGTGCCGTCTTCCGCGTCATCTGCCTGTGACGCTCAGGTCAGAGGGCGAAATGACGTGCTTAGTGCGTGCCCTCTGCCTGAGCGTCAGTGCGGAAGACGGGGAAGACACAGCGGCACCTGGCGGTGGAACAGGGAAAAATTACTATAGCAAGTGTCTGGGGCCTGAGCGACAATAGGCGAGTATGTCTTTTTTTTTTTTTTTTAATCGCAGCAACAGCATATGGGGCATAATAGTCTATGGAGCATCTTATGGGGCCATAATCACCAATTGTGGGCATATTTTAATATGGAGCATATTATGGGGCCCATCATGAACTGTATGGAGCATTATATGGGGCTCCTGATTCAATATGGATATTCAAAAACACTTATCCTACTGATGTCTCAATTAATTTTACTTTTATTGGTATCTATTTTTTATTTTTGTCATTTACCAGTAGCTGCTGCATTTTCCACCCTAGACTTATACTCGAGTCATTAAGTTTTCCCAGTTTTTTGTGGCAAAATTAGGTGTCTCGGCTTATACTCGAGTATATACAGTAATTATTGAAAATTACATATGTTTATTTTCTTTAGGTGTATTGGAACCCAAAAGGAAAAAAAAAAAAAAAAAGGAACGCGGGACATAATTTTGTACAACCCCAAAAATGGTACAACAAAATTGTGCCTGCGGCAAGAAACATACGAGGGAAAAATGAAAATCACACCTGAAACCAGGTTTTAAAAAAAAAAAAAAAAAAAAAAAGGGGAGAAGTTAGGGGAGAAGTTGACTCAATCTTTGCATTGTGTGTACCACACTAAGCATGGAGAACAGAGATGAGTGGTGGCGTCAGTACCCGGCCACTGTGAATAGTGTTACTTTATGTCATCAGTGTGCAGTACGCATGGTCATCCATACTGCCGGAAAAAAAACAAAAAAACACATGTCTAGGTGTGGGTCACACGGACACAGGTGTGGTTCATACAGACAGCGCAGACCCAAACATTACAATAGGTGTGCGTGTGTACGTGTCTCCAGTACATGTGAAAACGGACGTCACACATTCTGGAAACACGGAAGTATGAAGGTGGCCTTGATTTTTTTTTTACATCCATTTTGTAAGCCAAAAGTTGAATGTATAAACACAGAAGAAATGCGATCTTTCCATTATTCTTTATTTAGTTTAACTCACAGCCCTGGTTTTGTCTCAAACACTGATGCAAAAAACATAATAAATGCAATAATAAAGCAGCCTAAGAATTCCCTTCACAAAAAAACAAAAACAGGAGACAATCTTGACAAATGGAAAGCTTTTATTTTCCTCTTCATATAATATACTAACACTACTGTGAACAAAAAGACGTGCACAGTGAATGCAGTTTTGGAATGCAATATACAGGCTCAGCAGCTCTGACATTAGGTGGTATTGCCCTTTTAAGACAAAAATTAGCCATACCTCCACGTGCAATGAATGAACATGTTGCACCATCCATGTACAGAAGAGCAAAAACACATGCTAAAATATTGACATAGCAAGAAGAGGAAGTAAGAAAAAACTACTATCCAACAATGCAAAAGCCAAAGCTGATACCTCAGATCACCATACATACAACCCCTGGCAAAAATTATGGAATCACCGGCCTTGGAGGATGTTCATTCAGTTGTTTAATTTTATAGGAAAAAAAAAGCAGATCACAGACATGGCACAAAACTAAAGTAATTTCAAATGGCAAGTTTATGGCTTTAAAAAACACTAAAAGAAATCAAGAACAAAAAATGTAATAGTCAGTAATGGTTACTTTTTTTAATCAAGAATAGGGGAAAAATTATGGAATCAGTCAATTGTGAGGAAAAAATTATAGAATCACCCTGTAAATTTTCACATCCAAAAATAACACCTGCATCAAATTAGATCTGCTCATTAGTTTGCATCTAAAAAGGAGTGATCACACCTTGGAGAGCTGTTGCACCAAGTGGACTGACATGAATCATGGCTCCAACACGAGAGATATCAATTGAAACAAAGGAGAGGATTATCAAACTCTTAAAAGAGGGTAAATCATCACGCAATGTTGCAAAAGATGTTGGTTGTTCACAGTCAGCTGTGTCTAAAATCTGAACCAAAGACAAAGAACATGGGAAGGTTGTTAAAGGCAAACATACTGGTAGACCAAGGAAGACATCAAAGTGTCAAGGCCGGAAACTTCAAGCAATATATCTCCAAAACAGGAAATGCACAACAAAACAAATGAGGACCGAATGGGTGGAAACTGGAGTCAACATCTGTGACCGAACTGTACGAAATCGCCTAAAGGAAATGGGATTTACATAAAGAAAAGCTAAAACCAAAGCCATCATTAACACCTAAACAGAAAAAAACAAAGTTACAATGGATGACTAGATGAAAGTCCTATTCTGTGATGAATCACAAATCTGCATTGGGCAAGGTGATGATGCTGGAACTTTTGTTTGGTGCCGTTCCAATAAGATTTATAAAGATGACTGCCTGAAGAGAACGTGCACATTTTCAGTCATTGATGATATGGGGCTGCAAGTCACGTAATGGCACTGGGGAGATGGCTGTCATTACATCTTCAATAAATGCACAAGTTTATGTCAATATTTTGGACACTTTTCTAATCCCATCAATTGAAAGGATGTTTGGGGATGATTCAATCATTTTTCAAGATGATAATGCATCCTGCCACAGAGCAAAAACTGAAAACATTCCTTGACAAAAGACACATTAGGTCAATGTCATGGTCTGCAAATAGTCCGGATCTCAATCCAATTGAAAATCTTTGGTGGAAGTTGAAGAAAATGGTCCATGACAAGGCTCCAACCTGCAAAGCTGATCTGGCAACAGCAATCAGAGAAAGTTAGAGCCAGATTGATGAAGAGTACTGTCTGACACTCATTAAGTCCATGCCTCAGACTGCAAGCTGTTATAAAAGGCAGAGGTGGTGCAACAAAATACTAGTGATGTTTTGGAGTGGTTTTTTTTTGTTTGTTTGTTTCTTTTTCATGATTCCATAATTTTTTCCTCAGAATTGAGTGATTCCATAATTTTTCCCTTATGTGTGGTTAAAAAAAGTAACCATTACTGACTACCACATTATTTGTTCTTTATTTCTTTTAGTGTTTCTTAATGCCAGAAAGTTGCCATTTGAAATTACTTTAGTTTTGTGCCATGTCTGTGATCTGCTTTTTTCCTACAAAATTAAACAACTGAATGAACATTCTCCAAGGCCGGTGATTCCATAATTTTTGCCAGGGGTTGTACAAGGGTAACATTCTGTATCCCATTCTTTGGCGTCACATTTACCAACACAAAAATAAAACAATAATAACATATTTTAATGCTGACCTCCTCATCACTGCACTCCTTTGGTAAACGTATGTGAAGGACATCCACGCCAAGCTGTAAAAAATGAGAAGAGATGAGCCAGATATTTGTGGTTTTAGATGTTCAATTAAACATTTTTTTTTAAAAATCAAATGGACTTAAAACAACTGCAATCTTATTAAAAATATGTTTTCAAGGTATTCCTTAAAATGAGGGCCACAAGTCACAACTTATGAACTGGCTGCAAATGTCTAGGAAGAAAAAGCAAAAAAAAAAAAACAGACTTAAAAAGGTGCAAATTAAAAGAAGAATAATTTGGCGCAAATCAAAAACAGGCTAAAAACCACCACCTCCCTCCCAGAAAAAAAACCGCACTGTTGAAATCAGGAATTAGGCTTCAAGTTTTTTTTTTAATAGTTTACTCAGACCCAGTAAAATACATTTGGTAGTGGTTGTAATTTCGCTGAAGATACAGTCACACTTCCTTGTACTTATAAGCGTATAAAAATAGAATTTTTTTTACACAACTGATGAAACAGGAAAAAGTAATAATTTTTTACAGTACCATAACAATATGAGAGCATGCAAGTGTGAAGAGAGTCACAAAACGAGGCAAATGATATAGATCGGTACTGCTAAGGCCTAGAGGTGCTAGCACAGTCATTTAGTAACTAAAACACAGCACACTAAAATGAGGGAATTCTTACCCATGGCTCAGAATATCCAGGTGTGACCCACAAACCCCCAAAGGGCATTTTGTGTGGGCTTCCTCAGGGGTTATCATGATATGTAAGCCCCCTCCCCAATGAAGCCCAAGCAAAACACGTGTTGGGTTTTGTGGGTGGCATTGAGCGGTTAAGCATTCCCTCACTCGATTACGCTGTGAGTTAGTAACTAAATGACCATCAGATCTACACCATGTGTGGGAAACCACCGGCCCACAGGCAGTTTGTGGCCCACGATTACCTTTTCTCTGGCCCCAGAGCAGATTTCGGGGGACCACAGTTCTTAATCTGGGGGTCGCATTTTGCCAACCGCTGGATCTTTAATCCCTTCTTGCGCTGTGAACACGCGAAGTGCATGCATTGAAGGTTTATGCCCTGGTGCTCAGTCATCCTCTGAACGTTGTTTGTGGGTAGTTGGCGTGCGATGCTCTCCCATCCAACAGATAACTACAGCAGCGACAGCCCCACTGTGATGTATATGCTCCAGGTCACGTGTATCTTATGTGATGTACATGCTCCAGCCCATGTCTATGATTTGCCAGGGCCGCCATCAAGGCATTACTGCTCTTACTGGCAATAAGGCCGGGTGAGCAGAGGGGGCCTGGCCCAGGTCAGCGTGCCTGTTGCCAGTGTATGACATAACTGCCATAAGCCGGGACGTCCGCGCCGCAGATAAAATCAAGGAGAAGACACCACTGGACCTCCTCCACGTAAGAAGCCTTTTTTTTGTAGACCCGCACCATGGAGGCACTATGAAGACACACTGGGGGAAGAGTGGAGAGGCAAGTCGGGTCCAGAATGGAGTACATATGGAAGAACAATGCAAGACATTATTAATGTAGGGGCTAATTATGGGATATTATTACTGCTGTGATATTTTATTTTTGAGGATACTGTTTTCAGGGGGAAGGTCCTGTTACTGTGCAGGGCAACAAGGTCATTTTTTTTCTTCATGTTGCGCTGCGCAGAAGTTGAGGAAAAAAAAATGGTGAATGTGCTCTAGAGAACTGTTTATTTTCTGCTGATATGAGTCCTGGCTGGAAAAAGTGATGGCGATCTGTACTGAATGAAGATGAAGGACTTCAACTAGAGACATCACCGGTGAGTCAGTGTGTTACCTTTTTTTTTTTTTTATTTTTTATTAATGATCGTATTGTAGTATTTGGTAGCTATGTGGTGGTAATATGTGGCCCGGCCATGGTGTGACAGCATTTGTCCCTTGTATATAGCATTATTGTTCATTTTTAAAAAATATTTGAGACACATTTCCTTAAAGAAACATAAATTAAAGTATACAGAAAAAGAGTACAGGATATTTTAAGAAGTGTTTATTAGGTTAGACTATAGTAGGACACAGCCAAAAAAGTCTACCTTGTGGTGGTATTGTCGGCTTAAAAAAATAAATTTTGGCAAAAACAAAAGCTGATGGCTATGTATGTGATCTGGTGTTAGATGGGAACTGATAATGTGTGATTAGCGAGGATATGTGTTGTGAGTTCTGTGGCAGAGCTCCCTCCTGTGGTCACAAGTGGTACTTCGGCTGATTCTCTCTGGGAGCTTCCGTTTGTGGAGGAAAGTGGTACTGCGGCTTCTGAGTTTCCTCCCTCAGGTGACCTGGTGAGGTCGTTAGGTGCTTCTCTACTTAACTCCACCTAATGCTTTGATCTATGCTTCCTGTCAATGTTCCAGTGTTGGACTTGTTTTTCCCTGGATCATTCCTGTGGCCTGCTGCTCTGCATAGCTAAGTTCTTCTTTGCTATTTGTTTGCTATTTTTTCTGTCCAGCTTGTCTAATTGTTTTGCTGGAAGCTCTGGGACGCAAAGGGTGTACCTCTGTGCCGTTAGTTCGGTACGGAGGGTCTTTTTGCCCCCTTTGTGTGGTTTTCTTTAGGGTTTTGTGTAGACCGCAAAGTTATCTTTCCTATCCTCGCTCTGTTAAGAAAGTCGGGCCTCACTTTGCTGAATCTATTTCATCCCTACGTTTGTCTTTTCATCTTAACTCACAGTCATTATATGTGGGGGGCTGCCTTTTCCTTTGGGGTATTTCTCTGAGGCAAGGTAGGCTTATTTTCTATCTTCAGGCTAGTTAGTTTCTCAGGCTGTGCCGAGTTGCATAGGCAGAGTTAGGCGCAATCCACGGCTGCCTCTAGTGTTGTTTGGAGAGGATTAGGGGTTGCGGTCTGCAGAGTTCCCACGTCTCAGAGCTCGTTCTATTATTTTGGGTTATTGTCAGATCACTGTATGTGCTCTGACCGCTATGTCCATTGTGATACTGAATTGCCTATCACAACAGATATGGTGCAGAAGTGGAGTTTTTCTATTAGTGGGCGGTGGGACTGTGGAAGATTCGAGGGTTGGAGGTGAAGCTGGGGTGGAGCCTCAGGGAGGCCTAAATATTTTGCCAGCATGGGGCCCCAAAATTCCTGGTGGCAGCCATGAATGTGTATACAACAGTTTCAGTGTTTCCTAAGTGATGTATATACTATAAATCTCCAACTGCTTGCGTTCCATAAAACTAACGCGAGCAGTGATGAATTTTCCACTGTGAGACATGCAGTGTACATCTGTGTTCAGAACAACTTACTACTGCGACCAGTTCATTACAAAACTTATCACAAAAGAGTCGACTGCACTCAAGACTGACGCAAACCTGGAACCTTTTCTGAATAGCAACATGAGCAATACTACCTATTACATTTTTACCAGAGGCCGCTGCAGCCATCACGTTAGGGGCGCGTTAAAGGGAATCTGTCACCCCAAAAATCGTATACGAGCCAAGGCCACCAGCATCAGGGGCTTATCTACAGCATTCTGTAATGCTGTAGATAAGCCCTCGATGTAACCTGAAAGGTATGCAAAGTACTGCAGTGCGCAGGCGCTGGGCCTCTCTGACCTTTCCCAGCGCCTGCGCACTGCAGTACTTTGCTCTGCCCTCAACAGGGCAGATAAAGTACGCCTGCGCCAGAGCAGGAAGACAAGAAGAGGACGTCATCGCATGAAGATGGGAGGTGCCGGACCTGGACACCCATCGGACCCGAACAGGACCGGGACCGCCCCTGGGTGAGTATAATATAACCTGTTTTTCTTATCTTTCAGGTTACATAGGGGGCTTATCTACAGCATTAAGGTACTATCACACTGAACGATATCGCTAGCGATCCGTGACGTTGCAGCGTCCTGGCTAGAGATATCGTTCAGTTTGACACACAGCAGCGATCAGAATCCTGCTGTGATGTCGTTGGTCGCTGCAGAAAGTCCAGCACTTTATTTCGTTGCTGGACTTCCTGCTGACATCGCTGAATCGGCGTGTGTGACGCCGATTCAGCGATGTCTTCGCTGGTAACCAGGGTAAATATCGGGTTACTAAGCGCAGGGCCGCGCTTAGTAACCCGATGTTTACCCTGGTTACCAGCGTAAAAGTAAAAAAAACAACAAACACTTCATACTTACCTTCCGCTGTCTGTCCCTCGGCGCTCTGCTTCTCTGCCCTGTGTAAGCACAGCGGCCGGAAAGCAGAGCGGTAACGTACAAAACATCATCTCTGATAAATATCGTTTCTCACCCTCTGCTATCATGGTCTTGTATTTGAATTTAATAAATTTAATGTTTTATCTGTGTCATCATAGAGAATTAAGGGTTATTTGCTTTAAATAGATTGATTTTCTGACCTTATGCTGTTTATCAGCTCATGATTATTGTTTTGTTTTTTTGTTTTTTTTAAGTACAAGTTGCTACCCCACTACACAATGTTCCTGGGTGT
Source organism: Ranitomeya imitator (assembly GCF_032444005.1). NCBI lineage: Eukaryota > Metazoa > Chordata > Amphibia > Anura > Dendrobatidae > Ranitomeya > Ranitomeya imitator. The sequence continues at coordinate 128,712,557 of NC_091286.1, forward strand.
GCACCTTTGCATCCAAGTCCTTACTGTTCTGATCCTGACTTTTTTTGTAATTTGGTTTATTAGCTATTTAATATAATAGCATTTTTTTATACTTTTCCAAGTACAATGATGGGTGATTGTCTTTGTAGGAATGTGGTTCTGTTTTCGGTTTTTCCTTATCTATGTGGTTACTTCATTCTATGAGGGCCATGACTATGTTTTCGACGTTAGCGTTTTTTGTCAGGATGATTGTATGAGTAGTGATTGTGCCTGGTACGGTTCATTTCAATGTGACTGAGCTGTTGTGAGCACCATGTAGATGTGCCTGGTATTGAAGCTGCATCTAAACAACAAAAGGGAACACAGCACTTGCTTAAGGGGGAATTCATACATGTGTGTGAATATATGTGTGCTGCCCAAATATTACAATGACCAACTAAGTACACCATGGGTAGGGAACTGCTGTCCTTTTCTCTGGACCCTAGGCAGATTCCGGGGGACCACAGTGCTCGGGCCAAGGATCAGTTCTTTAATTGCTCCTGACACAGTGTGCATGGAATGGTGCATGGAATAAAGGATTAACTCCTGCATTAGGATGTACTTTGTGGATGGAGTCCATGAGGCAGCCCCGACACCTCCTGTGATACATGTGCCCCCAGCGTCTCCTGTGATGTATATACTGCAGCACTAATGTCTCAAATGTGATGCGTATAGAGCAGTCTTGGGGTCTCCTATGCGATTATATATATATATATATATATATATATATATATATATATATATATATATATATATATATATATATATATATATATATATATATATATATATACACACAGAAGCCCCTTCCACTGCTTGAGTTCTATAAATATAACGTGAGCAGTGATTTCTTACTGTGAGGAGACAAGTAGTTTAAATATACATCTGTGTTCAGATTCATATCGCAAAGGACAACGCAAACCAGGGAAAGCAGTTGTGAGTAGCAACATGATCACTACCACCTGACATCACAGCCGCACCAAAGAAGCCATTCCGGCCATCACATTGGTGGGGAAAGTTAATTAAATGTTTGACCAAATATAGCCAGATAAAATGTCAAGTTGTCAATTTTGTACGGCCCCTGAAGGATGGTCTAAACGTGCAAATGGCCGTTGGCAGAACGAAGGTCCCACACCGATGAACTACATCGTATTCCAATGCTCAACTTGGATCAGAGCAGGACATGCTCTCAGTTTCACCAATCTCACTTTCAGATCCGTCATGTTCACAGATGGTTGAATGCACCTGTAAGACTAGGGCACAGATTAATCAAGACTGGCGTTGTTCACAAGAATTGAAGAGCGACGATCACTACGCCCCTAACCCAACCCCACTTACAAAGCTGGCCAAAAATTGTGAGAATGCAAAAAGTTGCTAAATTTTAGTTCAGCGCTGCGCCAAAGTTTTGTGACTTTTTAAAGCATGTTACTGGAGGTAAAAGCTTTGATGAATTAGGCTCCAAGGGTCCGAGTGCCGTCTGATAAAATATCGGGCAGCGCTTGGACTTCATGCAGATGTGTGAGTGCACCATTAGTGTCATTGCCCCTTCGTGCAGTCAAATCCCCAAGTTCAGAAATGTATTACCTAGCCCAAGAAAGTAAACTGGAAAATCCGCGAACGCAGCATCAGTGGTCAGCACATTTCTAATTGGTCATGTAGTAGGAATTTTAGGCCACAGTATAAAGCCCATGGATGTTTTCATATTGCTGAGCCAAACGATTTGCAAGATCCTGGTCCAGGAGCCATGTTGGCAGTCCAGGACTGTTGTGTCAGAGCAGAGATGTCAGGCTACAACTACTAATCAGACGAGTCGCCAGCAGAGAAGAACACAAACCAAAGCTTTGCTACCGTATGTGTGTGTAACAAAAAAATGCAAACAAACTCACCTCTTGTGCAAAGTGTCTGGTTGTCTGCAAGGTCACATCATCTGTGTTTGCCTGCAAACGACAAGCACAATGTGAAAGTCTTACATTAGTAAAGGGTGGGACATTGGCAGCTCATGAAGGGTGGCCTCACATCACCACTGGCATGCTTGTCAGAGATAACACACGTGTCCATCCTTCATATCTGCCATCTGTATGTAGGGTCAACCAGTATGCTGGAATATGTTCCACTATTTTGTGTTGCTTCTCGATAATGTGCTATTTCCACAAACGACGACCCCCAGCTGCAGTATAAATATAATATACTCAGATAATTTTACTTATATACCTCCAAATTCTCCAGCACTTTATGGTCTACACATAACCCAGCTGAATAGTAAAGTCAATACAAAGTAACACATAGTTCCACAGTTACAGGAGATGCGAGTGTCCTGATCACAAGATTACAATCTATAATCTCTTTATCTACACACCTGCCTTCCTCACCCTTGCCAGGTCCAGCGCCAAGTCTCAATCCCTGCCCCCGATGTCTGTAGCACTGAACTCACATGATAGCGCTGCAGTCCACAAAGAAGCTTAATGGCTCCACAAGTTGACAGAATAACCTACTGAGTTAAGTTATTGGCTGTAGGGATGTCAGCGCTGCAGACAATCCAAGTAACGGGCGCAGCAGTAGAGACTTAGCATAAGATCCTGGAAGAACGAGTAAAATACAGGCTTTTTTTTGCTCCTTTTAAGTGAAAACAAGCCGGAAGATTGATTTTTTTTTTAAACTGGCAGACCCCATAAAAGGGGTTTTATTTTAATATCTATCCATTTTTTAATTGGCGTTGTGACTGGTTGTACTTATAGTAATACGCTACATGTTTACTGATCAGTGTTTGTAATTATTTTGGGATATCTTGGCTACCACTATATAATTGGGGACCACTTTTATACATATTTTCACATTATGAACATTAGCTACAAAGCTGGTAGGCGACTGACTCATCATGATCCAAAGATATATTTTTCCTGTACCTTGTTAACCATTTAAAGGGAATCTGTCAGCAGGTTATTGCTACCTTGTCTGAGAGTAGCCTAGTGTAGGCAAAGAGAAGCTGAATCCAACGACGTATCACTTAGATTACTGGATGCAGCCGTTCTGACACAATCAGAGCCTTTAGATTTTGAATAAAGCAGAGCTGAGAAAGCTAGTCCCGCCCACACCACAGCTAACCCCGCACACACCAGGCTCTCCATGTGCAAAGTCCATAGACAGGGAGGTGCTTAGTTGCTGGACTAATGTAGTCGGCAATGTTAATCTCTTATTGATAAATCCTTCAGTTAAGGTACCGTCACACATAACGATATCGTTAACGATATCGTTGCAACGTCACGCATTTGGTGACGTAGCAACAATCCCGCTAAAGATCTCGTTATGTGTGACAGCGACCAACAATCAGGCCCCTGCTGGGAGATCGTTGGTCGTTGGGGAATGATCAGAACCATTTTTTGGTCGCTGATCACCCGCTGTCATCGCTGGATCGGCGTGTGTGACGCCGATCCAGCGATGTGTTCACTTGTAACCAGGGTAAATATCGGGTTACTAAGCGCAGGGCCGCGCTTAGTAACCCGATATTTACCCTGGTTACCATTATAAAAGTTAAAAAAAAAAAAAAAGTACATACTCACATTCTGATGTCTGTCACGTCCCCCGGCGTCCACAGGGTTAAAACTGCTTTCAGCGCCGGCCATAAAGCAGAGCACAGCGGTGACGTCACCGCCGTTACTGCCAGCGCTGACAGTCAGTGCAGGGAAACTCTCGGCAGCAGCGCGTGCATTAGCAGCGCTCTTGCCGAAAGCAGTTTTAACCCTGTGGACGTGACAGACATCAGAATGTTAGTATGTAGTGTTGTTTTTTTTTACTTTTACAATGGTAACCAGGGTAAATATCGGGTTACTAAGCGCGGCACTGCACTTAGTAACCCGATGTTTACCCGGGGACTTCGGCATCGTTGAAGACAGCTCCCCAGCGACCACACAACGACTTACCAACGATCACGGCCAGGTCGTATCGCTGGTCGTGATCGTTGGCAAGTCGTTTAGTGTAACGGTACCTTTAGACATTGTCTGCTTGTATCAGATTTAGCCTCACATCCCCTATGTGGTTCTACAGGTCCCGAGACACAACACACAATAAATATGGATTTTATGAAAACCTGACCCGCAGTTAAATAAGCAGCAATGGTAAGGGATATATCTGTACATTCTAACACTATAATCGGGACCTCAGTAGTCTCCGCTGTGATAATCATACAGCTTATCTAGCAGTGACCCAATATACATCCTAATTTGGGTGTATGTGGATTTAATTGATCTTAATATATACTGTAATATTATTACTATATGAACGTAATAAGAGTTTTATTTTATTCACACAAAGGTTTTTCCCCTTTGCTACTTGTCTGGAAAAATAAATAGGATTATCTGTCAGGAGTTGGTATTAAAAGAAGAGAAAATAAATAAATAAATAAAATTGGTATATAGTATTTTGTGCTATAGTAACACTGAAGTCTTTGTGGCAGAAATAGATACATTCTTTTTATTTCCCCAAATTTAAATAATCCCTATAGAACAGCCTGGTAGTTTAGCTCTGCTGTACGACCTACTCCTGAATGATCCCTACTGATATAATTGTAGATCCATGGTATATGGGTGCAGGCCGAGCTTTATTAGCAAAATCACATCACCATGTGGGTTATTAAAAGAAACCCATCTGGAGAGCTGCACATCACATCATATGCTCTACTTACTTGAATTATAGCCAGAACTGGCTTGAAGGCGGCATTTTCATTCTGCAAGGTCCTGAATGTGTCTTTTGATAGTTGTATTATGTTCCTGCAAAGACAGAAGCAGAACATCACCCATCTGACCAGCATAGAACAAATACAGATAGGTTTGTATTCACATGCAGCAGCAATGCTGGAAACCTGCAGCAGCACTCACCTTTCTCCCTGCAGCGGCACTCGCCTTTCTCCCTGCAGCGGCACTCGCCTTTCTCCCTGCAGCGGCACTCGCCTTTCTCCCTGCAGGACCACACTGCCATGACAATCTGCTATGCAGTTCCTGCAAAACTAAGCGATTGACTAAAATGCCCTGATGGAATCACGCTAGCACTATCCCATACCCCCATGTGGGTCTGCAACCAAGAACAGGCCATGTATAAATGACATTTGCCTCTTAAAGAATCAGAAAATGTCAAAGTTGGAAGGGACCTCCTGGGTCATCATGTCAACCCTCTGCTCAATGCAGGATTCACTAAACCATCTCAGACAGATGTCTGTCCAGCCTCTGTTTGAAGACTTCCATTGAAGGAGAACTCACCACCTCTCATGGCAGCCTGTTCCACTCATTTATGACCCTCACTGTCAAAAAGTTTTTTCTAAGGCCGGGGTCACACTTGCCAGTCCAAAACGAGAAACTCGCGGGAGTCTCTCGTATCGATACTCGGCACTGCCGCCAGCACTCGGGACCGCTCCATGCAGCCACGCACTCCAATCCTGAGTGTCGGCGGCAGTGCCGGGTATTGATGCACGAGTTTCTCGCATTGCACTCTCAAGTGTGACACCGGACTCATATCGAATCTGTATCTTCTCCCTTTCAGTTTCATTCCATTGCTTCTCAGGTTTCCATGTGCAAATGAGAATAAAGATGATCCATCTACACCAGACCCTGACAATGTGCTGCCTGCTGTCCACATCTGGCCCTTTGGCTTTCTCAGTCCAGCCCGCGGACCAAGACAGCAGAGGGGCTGGAAAACAGAGGTCCATGGGCCGCAGCATACCCGTCTGCTCGCTGTCTCCATCTGCGCTGACTTCATTGGTGGAGGAGGGGCCCCGGCCACTTCCTCCCCCAATGAGCGTGTGAAAAAGCTGACACGATTATGTAATTTCATCGTGTCAGCGCACAGGAGATACACAGACAGAAGCAGAGCGCCGGAGAAAGGGACAGAGGAGTATGTGGTGTTTGTTTTTCTTCAGGTGTATGGGATGTTTGGGTGGGCATGGGGAGGCTGTGTGGGGCTCATGCAGTGTATATATAGGGAGGCTGTGTGGGGCTCATGCAGTGTATATATAGGGAGGCTGTGTGGGGCTCATGCAGTGTATATATAGGGAGGCTGTGTGGGGCTCATGCAGTGTATATATAGGGAGGCTGTGTGGGGCTCATGCAGTGTATATATAGGGAGGCTGTGTGGGGCTCATGCAGTGTATATATAGGGAGGCTGTGTGGGGCTCATGCAGTGTATATGGGGAGGCTGTGTGGGGCTCATGCAGTGTATATGGGGAGGCTGTGTGGGGCTCATGCAGTGTATATAGGGAGACTGTGTGGGGCTCATGCAGTGTATATAGGGAGACTGTGTGGGGCTCATGCAGTGTATATATAGTGAGGCTGTGTGGGGGCTCATGCAGTGTATAAGGGAGGCTGTGTGGGGCTCATGCAGCGTATATAGGGAGGCTGTGTGGGGCTCATGCAGTGTATAATGGGAGGCTGTGTGGGGCTCATGCAGGATATATAGGGAGGCTGTGTGGGGCTCATGCAGTGTATATATAGGGAGGCTGTGTGGGGCTCATGCAGGATATATAGGGAGGCTGTGTGGGGCTCATGCAGGATATATAGGGAGGCTGTGTGGGGCTCATGCAGTGTATATATAGGGAGGCTGTGTGGGGCTCATGCAGTGTATATATAGTGAGGCTGTGTGGGGCTCATGCAGTGTATATATAGTGAGGCTGTGTGGGGCTCATGCAGTGTATATAGGGGAGGCTGTGTGGGGCTCATGCAGGATATATAGGGAGGCTGTGTGGGGCTCATGCAGTGTATATATAGGGAGGCTGTGTGGGGCTCATGCAGTGTATATATAGGGAGGCTGTGTGGGGCTCATGCAGTGTATATATAGTGAGGCTGTGTGGGGCTCATGCAGTGTATATATAGGGAGGCTGTGTGGGGCTCATGCAGTGTATATATAGGGAGGCTGTGTGGGGCTCATGCAGTGTATATAGTGAGGCTGTGTGGGGCTCATGCGGTGTATATATAGGGAGGCTGTGTGGGGCTCATGCGGTGTATATATAGTGAGGCTGTGTGGGGCTTATGCGGTGTATATATAGTGAGGCTGTGTGGGGCTCATGCAGTGTATATATAGTGAGGCTGTGTGGGGCTCATGCAGTGTATATAGGGGAGGCTGTGTGGGGGCTCTTAAAATATATAAGGGTGGCTCATACGATATACAGAAGGGGCTGTCAGCATACTTAATTGTGCTCAATATTAAGTGATACAATCAATATTATAATTATAATATATTAATATTGAGCAGAATTAATTTCAGCCTATTGGTTCGGCCCTCAACAACAGTCATGGTCTCTCATGTGGCCCCTCAGGAAAATTAATTGCCCACCCCTGATCTACATTGACATCCCTTCAGATAGTACTAGACAACTATTAATTCTCCTCTTAAGCTACCGTCACACTCAGCAACATTGCAAAGAGAACGACAACAATCCGTGATGTTGCGGCATCCTGGATAGCGATCTCGTTGTGTTTGACACGCAGCAGCGATCTGGATCCCGCTGTGCCATCGCTGGTCGGAGCTAGAAGGCCAGAACTTTATTTTGTCGCCAGGTCGGCGTGTATCGTCATGTTTGACATCAAAAGCAAAGAGCATAGGGCCCCTAGATGTGTGTCGGATCGGTACACTCCGGCTGTTTGACATGGAGCTAACAACCAGCGAGAATGAGAAGTGAGTCGCCGTTACGTCACTGGATCGCTCCTGCATCGTTCTGGAGTTGCTGTGTTTGACGTCTCTACAGCGACCTAAACAGCGACGCTCCAGCGATCTAGTTTAGGTCGGCTCGTTGTCTATATCGCTGCAGCGTCGCTGAGTGCGACGGTACCTTTAGCCTTCTTTTTTGTAAACTAAACATTCACAGATCCTTCAACATTTCCTTGCAGGACATACTTTGTGTAGACTGCAAAGGAGTGGCCAATCAAGCAGGAAGAGGCGGTGCTGGGCAAGGATTAGACCTGGAGCAACAGAGGCTTCAGATCTACCATAGCACTTCAGCCTCATCTGCATATCAATTAAACATGGATTTCTCAGTAATGGGGGAACAGACTGGCTGTGTCAAGGTGTTGCTGGACATGTCTTTGAAAGAACTACATGCACATTTAGTATGTGTTGGGGAAGCTGGCCGCAGGATTTCACTAGGATTCAATGCACATGGGCAGTTTTCTGAACAGATTAGCATGTGAAAAATCTTCAGCATAATAGAATACTGGCTAAGCAGATGCAATGTAAGGCTATGTGCACACGTTCAGGATTTTTCGCGTTTTTTCGGCCGTTTTCCGTGGGAAAAAAGCTTTAAAAAAAAAAAACGCATACATAAGCATCCCAACATTTTTAATGCATTCTGCAATTTTTGTGCACATGATGCGTTTTTTTTCTGCAAAAAAAACACATCGCGGTAAAAAACGCAGCACGTTCTTTAATTTTGCAGATTTGTCGCGTTTTTGCCGCTATTTTAATGCATTGGGAATCTCCGGAAAAAGAATGCACAAAAAAAAAAAAAAAACATGAAAAAAAAAAACGCATGCGGATTTCCTGTAGAAAGAGTCCGGTTTTGTTCAAGAAAATTCTGCAGAAAATCCTGACGTTTGCACATAGCCTAAAAGTGTATGTGTAACATACATTTTCTGGACATAAGCTGACATATGGTGCAGTTTCTCATTCTGCAGCAAATCAATTCTTTAGTCATGGATTTCGCTTTTTATTACAATACAAATGGTGGTAAATCAATGAGATACTTTGAGACACATCCCGATGCATTTCCAAGTTACCGTAACTTGCATGTGGGTTAAAATTAGCTTGGCTACATTTGCCCAGAATTAGCAGCTGTGACTGGCATCATGCGCCTCTCCGTGTGCTCGTCTACATTGCACACGAGTAATTGGGGCCAGCTTACCCAACATGCGTCACTCACATCTGTAATACCATGTTCCCATCATGAGCTTTTGGCGAGTTTATTATGCTACATATTTCTAAAAAACAAAAAACTGCAATTTGGCTATTAATGGGTGTAAAAATCTGCAAAATCAAAGACTCCCCAAAAGCGCATGTTGGGAATGCAGTCTAAAACAAATAAAAGAGCATGCTATACCCTGGCACAATGGCTTTAACAGGTCCAAGAGCTCTCCATTTACAGCCCATGACGTACATGACCTGTATATACATTCATCTGAATAAGGCCGGGGGTCAGACATAACGTATAAAAATACGGTCCATTTTTTAACGGACCTAATACGCAGAAATGTTCCCTGAACAGTGATCCGTATTCAATGCGAGGATGCAAATTTTTCTCCAAAAAATATCCGTGTGACATTCGTATGGCATCCTTACAGCGACATTTTCTCGCCGGCTTACAAAATAGACATAGAATGGATCTATGGGCTCAAATATTCGTGAACACATATACACAGTATATACCGTAAAATATATTTCATACAGAGCTATATAGCATAAAAGCCGGTAATACAATTGCCGGCTTTTGCCAACTCCTTAGCAAACACGACAGGATATGAGACATGGTTTACATACAGTAAACCATTTCATATCCCTTATATTTTTACATATTCCTCACTAGTAATGTTAGTAGTGTGTGTGTGTGTGTGTGCAAAATTTGGGAGCTCTAGGTGTTAAAATAAAGGGTTAAATCACAGAAAAAAACTGGTGTTTGCTCCCACTCAATTTTCTCTACCAGAGTGGGAAAGCCAGTGACTGAGGGCAGATATTAATAGCCTAGAGAGGCACCATGCTTATAGGACCCCCCTGGCTAAAAACCATCTGCCCCCAGCCACCCCAGAAAAGGCACATCTGTAAGATGCGCCTATTCTGACACTTGGCCTCTCTTCCCACTCCCCTGTAGTGGTGGGATATGGGGTAATAAAGGGTTAATGTCACCTTGCTATTGTAAGGTGACATTAAGCCTGGTTAATAATGCAGAGATGTCAATAAGACACCTATCCATTATTAATCCAATAGTACGAAAGGGTTAAAAATAAACACACACATTAAGAATACAGTATTTTAATGAAAGAAAGACATGGGGTTTTATTGTCTTTATTGTATGCTCAATCCAACTGACCACCCTTTTTCTCATGTAAAAAAGGAAAATAAAGCAAAAATATCCCATACCTGTCCGCCGTACAGCCATGACCCACGATGTAAATCCATCTGAAGGGGTTAAATACAGTTACAACCAAGAGCATGCTAATGCAGCAGCTCCCGACTGTAAGAGAATGGGGAATGAATGAAATGAAGGTAACGTACCGTAGCTTCAGTGACTAGTGGTGCCGTCAACGAAGCGATGCCCACTGGTGGCATAAACTCATGAAGTGTAGCGTGAGAAAATATTCAGAAAAATTCCCACGCTACAGCTCATATGAGTTTATGCCACCAGGGGGCAGCTTCAGGGAAATCGCTATTTTGTATTTTGGAATTTGTTACAGGAGAATGAGGGTCTTCGTTTGGATTGAGCGTACAATAAAGATAATAAAACCCTGTGTCTTTCTTTCATTAAAATACCTTATTCTAAAGGTATCTTCACACTAAACGATATCGCTAACGATCCGTGATGTTGCAGCGTCCTCGCTAGCGATATCGTTCAGTTTGACACGTAGCAGCGATCAGAATCCTGCTGTGATGTCGTTGGTCGGGGCTAGAGGGCCAGAACTTTATTTGGTCGCTGGCTCTCCCGCTGACATCGCTGAATCGGTGTGTGTGATTCAGCGATGTCTTCGCTGGTAACCAGGGTAAACATCGGGTTACTAAGCGCAGGGCCGCGCTTAGTAACCCGATGTTTACCCTGGTTACCATCCTAAAAGTAAAAAAACAAACGCTTCATACTTACCTTCGGCTGTCTGTCCTCGGCGCTGTGCTTTCCTGCACTCACTGTGAGCACAGCGGCCGGAAAGCAGAGCGGTGACGTCACCGCTGTGCTTTCCGGCCGCTGTGCTCACAGCCAGTACAGAGAAGCAGAGCACCGAGGACAGACAGCGGAAGGTAAGTATGAAGCGTTTGTTTTTTTACTTTTAGGATGGTATCCAGGGTAAACATCGGGTTACTAAGCGCGGCCCTGCGCTTAGTAACCCGATGTTTACCCTGGTTACCGGCATCGTTGGTCGCTGGAGAGCGGTCTGTGTGACAGCTCTCCAGCGACGCTGCAGCGATCTGGATCGTTGTCTGGATCGCTGCAGCGTCGTTTAGTGTGAAGGTACCTTTAGTGTGTGTGTGTGTGTACTATTGGATTAATAATGGATAGGTGTCTTATTGACTCCTCTCCATTATTAACCAGGCTTAATGTCATCTTACAATAGCAAGGTGACATTAACCCCTTATTACCCCATATCCCACCGCTACACGGGTGTGTGAAGAGAGTGGCTAAGAGCCAGAATAGGCGCATCTTACAGATGTGCCTTTTCTGAGGTGGCTGGTTGCAGATGTTTTTAGCCGGGGGGGTGGGGAGGGGGAGCAATAACCATGGTCCTTCTCTAGGCTATTAACATTTGCCCTCAGTCACTGGCTGTCCCTCTCTGGCGGAGAAAATTGCGCAGAAGCCCACACCGGTGCGTATTTCTTGCAAGGCACGTGTGGTCCGTGTATAATCCGACAGACTGGCCACAGGTCTTCTGACCTTAATCTCTCACCTGGGCATTGTGGTCTGTTTATGGACTGTGAAACAAGCACATTTAGTCTTAGGCCGCGTTCAGACTGGTGTAATTCATGGACCACAATGGCCGGACTGACCGGGAGTCTCCTGACCCAATCTTCTAGCCCATATATAATATATGACACATTAGAGGCCAATAGCCTGACATACACCAGTGAAGTTGTTGAGCTCGGATCAGGAGACCCGCAGTCAGCAGTTCTCGGACTGTGTCTCACAGGAGCCCTAAGGTTCTTCTACTGTAGGGTCTTCCTACAAGGCCGAGTTCAGACATGCTCCACGTGCAGACTGAATTCACGACTGACTGCGGGTGTATAGTGCCAAAATACAAGTGTGTAGAAGAGTTTGGTGTGAAGACTGGCTGACACTGCCATGCTGAAGCTCGTTTCTAAGCCGCAACATTTGTTTGTTATTAAACTTGTAAAAACAAACAGAAATGATCACAATAATAAGATGCGAGGAGCCCTGAGGTGAAAACACTTTAAGGGTATGTTCACACGTTCAGGATTTCCATCCTTTTTTTTTCAGGACAGTTTTTTTAAAAAACTGCAGCTCTTGGCAGAAAACGCAGGTCCTTTTTTTGTCCGTTTTTGATGCGTTTTTTGATGCGTTTTTTTTATCCTTTTTTTACTGTGTGTTTCCTAGGAAGCTTTTTAGGGCTAAAATGGCTGAAAATACCTAACCCTACCCCTAACCCTACCCCTAACCCTACACCTAACCCTAACCCTACCCCTAACCCTAACCCTACCCCTAACCCTACCCCTAACCCTATTCTAACCTTAGTGAAAAAAAAAAAAAAATTCTTAATTTTTTTTATTGTCCCTACCAATGGGGGTGACAAAGTGGGGGGGGTGTCATTTACTATTTTTTTATTTTGATCACTGAGATATAACCTATCTCAGTGATCAAAATGCACTTTGGAGCGAATCTGCCGGCCGGCAGATTCGGCGGGCGCACTGCGCATGCGCCCGCCATTTTGCTAGATGGCGGCGCCCAGGGAGAAGACGGCCGGACGGACACCGGGACGCCGGGTAAGTATAAGGGGGGGAGATTAGGGCACGGGGGGGGCATCGGAGCACTGGGGGGGGGGGGCATCGGAGCACGGGGGGGGCATCGGAGCACGGGGGGGCGGGATCGGAGCACGGGGGGGCAGCCACACTCCGCCCACGCACTTCCGCCCGCTCCCCCGCACTTCCTGCTGCAGCGGTTCTGCACATCAAATCGCAGTAAAACCCGCAGATATATTTTTGATCTGCGGGTTTTACTGCGATTTTGACCTCACAATGGAGGTCTATGGGTGCAGAACCGCTGCGGTTCAGGAAGAAGAATTGACATGCTCCTTCTTTTTTCCGGGAGCTATTCAGCGCGTCTTTTTTTTTACAATTTCCGGACCATGTGCACAGTGTGTCCTGTTTTCCATAGGGTACAGTGTACTGTACCCTGCATGGAAAACAGCTGCGGAACCGCAGCGGCAAAACCGCCGCGGTTCCGCGGTAAAAAACGCACTGTGTGAACATGGCCTAAAGCAGCTACAAAAATAGAAAAAAGTGGCAAAAACGGGGCACTAAAGGGTGTTCTCAAAGCGATTTTGGATGGTGTGAATCAAACACGGCTTATTAGCACAAAGCACTGCTATAATCCCTAGTAAGGGTGCAATACAACGGTCATATAAAACAGACGGAGATCGGAACGTAGTGCAAGGACTGGCAGGCGTCTCTCCCGACCAGTGCGTGACCCCAGAGACAATTCAGTTAGCCACTATTCTATAGAATGGGGAACCCTTAAAGGGGTGTTGTCAGGTTTAACTCATAGAATAGGTAAACATTTTCTGATCATTAAAGGGAACCTGTCACCCCCGTCTTTTCAGTATGAGATAAAAATACCGTTAAATAGGGCCTGAGCTGGGCTTTACAACAGGGCATTTTTTGTCCCTTGATTCCCCACCTATGCTGCCGAAATACCTTACAAAAGTCGCCGTTTTCGCCTGTCAATCAGGCTGGTCTGGTTGAAAGGGCGTGGTCACAGCGCTGTTTTTCCCCCACATCTTGCTTATCTTCCCGTTGGTGGTTAGTGCTTCTCGCATGCGCAAGTGCCGCATGCACTGCGCAGCTGTAGAAAAAGAGCGCAATCTGAATCTGCGCTATTAAGCGGTTTATCGGTGGGCGTGGCCATCTTCCTGAGGCCACGTGTGCGCAGATGGAGTGTTCTGCTTCCCGGGGCTTCAGGAAAATGGCCGTGGGATGCCGCGCGTGCGCAGATGGAGCCCGGACTGAATGGAGCAGAGGTTGATCATGTGCCCGGACTCTCCATCCATTTATTCTTAATGGAAGCGCCAGAGATTGCTGAGCGCCGCGCCTGGCTGACCTTCAGCACTCCTATTAGAATGAATGGAGAGGCACCGTGCATGATCCACCTGCACTACATTTAGTCGGGGCTCTTTAAACGAGTTTCCCGGGATCAGAAGGAGCCACAGTGGTCGGACCCCCGGCAATAAGATCCCTGGAGGACTCAGACTGAAAAGGAACCAAGAGCAAAAACAGTATTTGGGCACTGAGCAATTTCAGAGCTCATCATAGTGCAAAACTGCTCCTGTCTTGGAGATGGAACTGGGCCCGTTTCCCCTTGGACTCCTGCACCATGGCCGCCCCTGGAGCGGATAGCTGTCCCCATCCTTTGGATACGAGATTATGTTTAAATGTGAGAACGTCCCTTTACTATTGTAGGGAAAATTTGAATCTTTTGAAGGAAAAAAAAAAAATTATATATACATACACACACATTTCCCTCCTGGAATCAGTAACCAGCGGCCGCTCACCTTGTTATGATGGCAGGAACCCGCCTAGGCCAGGGTGGAGTGATGTGGGTATAGGGCATCACTATCTGTATGCAGATAGATCCTAAAGGCATTTAACCCTTTAAATACACCAATAGTAACATAGTTAGTAAGGCCGAAAAAAGACATTTGTCCATCCAGTTCAGCCTATATTCCATCATAATAAATCCCCAGATCTACGTCCTTCTACAGAACCTAATAATTGTATGATACAATATTGTTCTGCTCCAGGAAGACATCCAGGCCTCTCTTGAACCCCTCGACTGAGTTCGCCATCACCACCTCCTCAGGCAAGCAATTCCAGATTCTCACTGCCCTAACAGTAAAGAATCCTCTTCTATGTTGGTGGAAAAACCTTCTCTCCTCCAGACGCAAAGAATGCCCCCTTGTGCCCGTCACCTTCCTTGGTATAAACAGATCCTCAGCGAGATATTTGTATTGTCCCCTTATATACTTATACATGGTTATTAGATCGCCCCTCAGTCGTCTTTTTTCTAGACTAAATAATCCTAATTTCGCTAATCTATCTGGGTATTGTAGTTCTCCCATCCCCTTTATTAATTTTGTTGCCCTCCTTTGTACTCTCTCTAGTTCCATTATATCCTTCCTGAGCACCGGTGCCCAAAACTTTACACAGTACTCCATGTGCGGTCTAACTAGGGATTTGTACAGAGGCAGTATAATGCGCTCATCATGTGTATCCAGACCTCTTTTAATGCACCCCATGATCCTGTTTGCCTTGGCAGCTGCTTCCTGGCACTGGGTGCTCCAGGTAAGTTTATCATTAACTAGGATCCCCAAGTCCTTCTCCCTGTCAGATTTACCCAGTGGTTCCCCATTCAGTGTGTAATGGTGATATTGATTCCTTCTTCCCATGTGTATAACCTTACATTTATCATTGTTAAACCTCATCTGCCACCTTTCAGCCCAAGTTTCCAATTTATCCAGATCCATCTGTAGCAGAATACTATCTTCTCTTGTATTAACCGCTTTACATAGTTTTGTATCATCTGCAAATATCGATATTTTACTGTGTAAACCTTCTACCAGATCATTAATGAATATGTTGAAGAGAACAGGTCCCAATACCGACCCCTGCGGTACCCCACTGGTCACAGCGACCCAGTTAGAGACTATACCATTTATAACCACCCTCTGCTTTCTATCACTAAGCCAGTTACTAACCCATTTACACACATTTTCCCCCAGACCAAGCATTCTCATTTTGTGTACCAACCTCTTGTGCGGCACGGTATCAAACGCTTTGGAAAAATCGAGATATACCACGTCCAATGACTCACCGTGGTCCAGCCTATAGCTTACCTCTTCATAAAAACTGATTAGATTGGTTTGACAGGAGCGATTTCTCATAAACCCATGCTGATATGGAGTTAAACAGTTATTCTCATTGAGATAATCCAGAATAACATCCTTCAGAAACCCTTCAAATATTTTACCAACAATAAAATAACAATAACCCTGCTGTTCTGTTCGGTCTGGGGAGACCTATTTTGAACTTTGGTATTTTTTGGGGTGTTCAAGATGCGGTTCTGAAACTTGTGATTGATTGACTTAAATGAGGATGGGTCGGTCGGCCACGGGTTTCAGAGCCGCATCTTGAATATTTTAAAGAATATTGAAGTTCAAAGTCGGTCATTTTTGACCAACAGAACAGCAGGGTTAAGGTACCGTCACACTTAGCGACGCTGCAGCGATACCGACAACGATCCGGATCGCTGCAGCGTCGCTGTTTGGTCGCTGGAGAGCTGTCACACAGACCGCTCTCCAGCGACCAACGATGCCGGTAACCAGGGTAAACATCGGGTAACTAAGCGCAGGGCCGCGCTTAGTAACCCGATGTTTACCCTGGTTACCATCCTAAAAGTAAAAAAAACAAATAGAACATACTTACCTACAGCCGTCTGTCCTCCAGCGCTGTGCTCTGCACTCCTCCTGTACTGTCTGTGTGAGCACAGCGGCCGGAAAGCAGAGCGGTGACGTCACCGCTCTGCTTTCCAGCTGACCGACGCTCACAGCCAGTACAGGAGGAGTGCAGAGCACAGCGCTGGAGGACAGACAGCTGTAGGTAAGTATGTAGTGTTTGTTTTTTTTACTTTTAGGATGGTAACCAGGGTAAACATCAGGTTACTAAGCGCGGCTTGCGCTTAGTTACCCGATGTTTACCCTGGTTACCAGTGAAGACATCGCTGAATCGGTGTCACACACGCCGATTCAGCGATGTCTGCGGGGAGTCGAGCGACCAAATAAAGTTCTGGACTTTCTTCCCCGACCAGCGAAAGCACAGCAGGGGCCTGATCGTTGCTGCCTGTCACACTGGACGATATCGCTAGCGAGGACGCTGCAACGTCACGGATCGCTAGCGATATCGTCTAGTTTGACGGTACCTTTACTGGCCTATAATTTCCAGGTTCACTTTTAGAGCCCTTTTTGAATATTGGCACCACATTTGCTATGCGCCAGTCCTGCGGAACAGACCCTGTCGCTATAGAGTCCCTAAAAATAAGAAATAATGGTTTATCTATTACATTAAAAAAGGAAAAGACACACCGGCGCTCCCAGAGGAGGTATCTGCTAGAGAGCTGCAGGTGTTTTAGACAGTAACTGTGCTAGAATCTGTCATGAAACGCAGAACAAAATATACATAAATAAAAACATCGCGCTAACTAGAGGAGAAGGAGGATCAAATAAATGAATAATAGGGCTATACCACCAGCAAGAAACAGTACTCCATAAAGTGGGGATATAAACCCAGTAGTCAAATAATGGGCAATAATATCTATATAATGAAGTAAAAAAGAGCAAATGATCACAGACCCAGCAGAGTAATAAATAATAATAATAATAGAGCATGTGGCAGAAAAGTATAGAAAATCAATACAAGAACCGCACACTTACTTCGTGAGAGATAACTGTTGAGAAGCTGCTGGCGCTGTCTGGGTGGATGGTAGCTGCAGAGAAGCTAATAGCGCTATCCTGAAAAAAATGGGCACTGTCCCAGGAAGGGAATGAGGCAGAATCCCCAGCGGTCCGGGTAGCTGGAGCTGCAGGATCCAGAATAGCAGCAAGGGGCGGCACAACACCTAGAGATATGGGGAGCGTCCTCCCAGGTGAGTGCGCAGCCTCCGAGCGTCTGGAGCGCTGCTACGCGGCACACGTGGGCCCGAGGAAAGCCGCTACACAGAGCGGTGAGACAGAGGGGGCGTGGTCTGGGTGACGTCACCAAGACAAAAGAGAAAGGAGCAATGGACGGGGGCCGCACAGGAACAGACGCTCCAGACGCTCGGAGGCTGCGCACTCACCGGGGAGGACGCTCCCCATATCTCTAGGTGTTGTGCCGCCCCTTGCTGCTATTCTGGATCCTGCAGCTCCAGCTACCCGGACCGCTGGGGATTCTGCCTCATTCCCTTCCTGGGACAGTGCCCATTTTTTTCAGGATAGCGCTATTAGCTTCTCTGCAGCTACCATCCACCCAGACAGCGCCAGCAGCTTCTCAACAGTTATCTCTCACGAAGTAAGTGTGCGGTTCTTGTATTGATTTTCTATACTTTTCTGCCACATGCTCTATTATTATTGATTACTCTGCTGGGTCTGTGATCATTTGCTCTTTTTTACTTCATTATATAGATATTATTGCCCATTATTTGACTACTGGGTTTATATCCCCACTTTATGGAGTACTGTTTCTTGCTGGTGGTATAGCCCTATTATTCATTTATTTGATCCTCCTTCTCCTCTAGTTAGCGCGGTGTTTTTATTTATGTATATTTTATCTATTACATTACTTAGTTCTCTTAGTACTCGTGGGTGTATGCCATCCGGACCCGGAGATTTATCTATTTTAATCTTATTTAGCCGGTTTCGCACCTCTTCTTGGGTTAGATTGGTGACCCTTAATATAGGGTTTTCATTGTTTCTTGGGATTTCACCTAGCATTTCATTTTCCACCGTGAATACCGTGGAGAAGAAGGTGTTTAATATGTTAGCTTTTTCCTCGTCATCTACAACCATTCTTTCCTCACTATTTTTTAAGGGGCCTACATTTTCAGTTTTTATTCTTTTACTATTGATATAGTTGAAGAACAGTTTGGGATTAGTTTTACTCTCCTTAGCAATGTGCTTCTCTGTTTCCTTTTTGGCAGCTTTAATTAGTTTTTTAGATAAAGTATTTTTCTCCCTATAGTTTTTTAGAGCTTCAATGGTGCCATCCTGCTTTAGTAGTGCAAATGCTTTCTTTTTACTGTTAATTGCCTGTCTTCTTTGTTTAGCCACATTGGGTTTTTCCTATTTCTAGTCCTTTTATTCCCACAAGGTATAAACCGCTTACACTGCCTATTTAGGAAGTTCTTAAACATTTCCCATTTATTATCTGTGTTCTTATTTCTGAGGATATTGTCCCAGTCTACCAGATTAAGGGCATCTCTAAGCTGGTCAAACTTTGCCTTCCTAAAGTTCAATGTTTTTGTGACTCCCTGACAAGTCCCCCTAGTGAAAGACAGGTGAAACTGCACAATATTGTGGTCGCTATTTCCTAGATGCCCGACCACCTGCAGATTTGTTATTCTGTCAGGTCTATTAGATAGTATTAGGTCTAAAAGTGCTGCTCCTCTGGTTGGATTCTGCACCAATTGTGAAAGATAATTTTTCTTGGTTATTAGCAGAAACCTGTTGCCTTTATGGGTTTCACAGGTTTCTGTTTCCCAGTTAATATCCGGGTAGTTAAAGTCCCCCATAACCAGGACCTCATTATGGGTTGCAGCTTCATCTATCTGCTTTAGAAGTAGACTTTCCATGATATCTGGTATATTTGGGGGTTTGTAACAGACCCCAATGAGAATTTTGTTACCATTTTTCCCTCCATGAATTTCGACCCATATGGACTCGACATCCTCATTTCCTTCGCTAACATCCTCCCTTAAAGTACACCAATCACTTAGCAGTTGTGAAAATGAGCCAATTGCCCGCTCTGATGCCTTTAACCCCTTTGTGGCCTGTCAGGAGCGCCCCGCGCATACTTTTCTGTGTAATGATAATTTAAGATCAGTGGCCTTAAGTCTCTTAACCCCTTTTGAGAACACCCTTCAGTGCCCACTTTGATGCCCACTTTTGTGCCACTTTCCTACGTCCTGCATCTGCCTGTACGTGTATCCCCCTCTCCCTGCATGTAGCTTATTAGTGGGATCGTTTCTGCCTCTTACTAATCGTGAAAACACTATAACATTTTGTGAGCAAGAAACTACTGAACCAACATCAGCATCGTGATGACACGGAGAATCTCCAGCTGATAAAGCATGCTGGGACTTGTAGTGGACAGCTGCTCACAGCTAGTTACTGCCTTCTTATTACAAACTACAACTCCCATAAGTCTCTGCGAGCTGCTGCAAAAAAGGCATTGCTACTTCCTAAAAAGTTACATCCCCCCATTCATCGGATGGTAGCTCCCGAGTGTACACGCAGCATGACACAGGACTGCTCCACAGGAGTCACCCACACACGCAGATGTGCGCTGTCCATACCTGGCCACGGTGCCGTGTAGCTCCTGTGCGCTCCTCCACGCCGTGGCTGAGGACGGACGGACGCCAGTGACTGCCCAACCCGGGTATCTATTGCTCAGGATCCCAGGCAGGCGGCTGTACACACTGCGGAGAAGCGGCCAACGCATGGTGACAGGCAGCATCTGGCGGAGAGCACCGAGCGGCACGAACTACTATGGGAGCGCACGAGGGCAGGACCCTCCCACAGTGGGCGTGGCTTCATCTGACGGAGAGCATCGAGCGGCCCTTACTACTATGGGAGCGCACGAGGGCAGGACCCTCCCACAGTGGGCGTGGCTTCATCTGACGGAGAGCACCGAGCCGCACTAACTACTATGGGAGCGCACGAGGGCAGGAGCCTCCCACAGTGGGCGTGGCTTCAGGGCGTCTCTTAAAAAGGCAATGCCGCCCAGTCAGTGAGAGTGAGTGTAGTTGTGCCATGCCGGCTGTTGTCATGTATGCCGGTGCGGCTGTAGGTGGCGCAGCGTGGGAGGACGTTTATATACACTTTCATGGAATGGTCCTCATTTCTCTCATGGCACTCATTTCTCTCATGGCACTGTAGAAATTAACCCCTACCCCCCCCCCAAAAAAAAAAATCCCACCCCCTTCGATGTTCTTTGTGTAGCCAAGGACAGGGGTGTCAAACTGCATTCCTAGAGGGCTGCAAACAGGTCATGTTTTCAGGATTTCCTTGTGTTGCACAGGTGATAATTTAATCACCTGCACAGAATGATTGCAGCACCTTGTGTAATGCAAAGGAAATCTTGAAAACACGCATGGTCTGAGGCCCTCGAGGAATGCAGTTTGACACCCCTGCCCAAGGACACGGTTTGTTTTGTGGACCTGTGCAGAGGTGTAAAGGGGGCGACCAAACCATGGGTACCTGCGTGCCGCAACTGAAATGGCTGCATCCCCTGTACCGTGGGGGAAGCTTTAGCGAGGCGGACCTTCCCCTGTTGCCAGGAGGAAGCTTTGGAGAACCGGACCTTCCTGTTGACCAAGAGAGGCAGGGTTCTATAAAGGGGAGAGCTCGTGCAGCAGCGAAGAGCTTGGCGCCAACCCGGGGCAGCACACAGTCAGGTGAGCGGTGCGCCCCCGTCAGAGCATCGGCACTGCGAAGCGCTGCATTGAGCGGATCCCCCGCCATCTTCAGGGGGACCGCTGCGCTGAGGGGAGCCATGTGCTCAGCAGCAGCTCAGAGAGACTTGGCGGGAGCAGATAGTGCGCAGCAGGGACCAGTGAGTGCTGCGGCCCCGGAGCATCTGCACAGCACAGGCCCAAGCACCGCCACCACTGACAGAGCCTGTGAGGAGAGACGTGCAGGGTGCCTGTTGGTCACTACGCAGCGAGGTATTGAACGTACCGGGCTAGTGACTACTGTGTGCGTGCTGCCAGAGAGAGACCCGATGCAGTACCCCGCCGGAGAAGCAGCGTGCCACTGGTTGTCAGTGCTTCAGTCTTGGCAGGAACAGGCAGCGCACAGCATAGAGACCAAAGTGCAGCGCCCCCAGTGGCTGACAGAGATGGCGCCGTGTGCTTCATGACCACGAGTACAGCGCGCGTGCTGCAACGAGAGAACCGAGTACTGGATAGACTTGCATAACCCACCTTACCAGCTCACGGGAGACCCTGACTTTAACAGTGTATATTTGCAGATACTATTTCTCAGAACAAATTCATAGACTGCACAAATGTTATTTTATTCACTTACTGCAGAGTGTATAATGAATTGTAAATAGGAAAAAGTTTTTTGTTCTGAAGTAGTATTCCAATAAATATATTGTATGTTCTATCTAAATGGCTTGATTATTGTATGACAATAATGAGTAAAAGCCTGATGTTACCATTTTACCACAGTGAATTTGTCACTGAGGGTATGTGCACACGTTGCGTATTTCCTGCGGATCCGCAGCGTTTTTGTGAGGTGCAGAAACACAGATCCGCAATTGATTTACAGTACAATATAAATCAATGAGAAAAAAAAATGCTGTGCACACTTTGCGGGAAATCCGCTGCGGAAACGCTGCGTTTTAAAAGAAGTAGCATGCGACTTCTTTTTTGTAAATCTGCAGCGTTTTTGTACCCATTCCATTATAGAAAACCGCAGGGGTAAAAAACGCAGCAAATCCGCAAGAAAACTGCAGCAAAAATGCACAAAAAACGCTGCGGAACTGCACAAAAAACGCGACAAATCCGCAGGTGCGTTTTCTGCCAGGAGAGGCAGAATCCGCACAAGAAATTCCTAAGCCTAATCCGCAACGTGTGCACATAGCCTTAAAGAGGGTTCCAAATTGAAAAAATGGCAATATAATAATCTTTATTTGCGACTCAAAAGTGAAGAACATAAACTAAGTGCATCTCCTTCTCTGCAGGTTTTGAGGAGGGTGGTAGAGAAAAGAAATTAGTTGAAATACCTATCTTTTCACAAGGTAGAGAAACTCCTTTTATACACAAATCAAAAATATTATGAAAAGGGCAATAAAGTGCATACTCTATTGGCGAGGCAATTGAAGAAGAACGCTTTGTCCTTGAATCCCCAAGCAATAAGAAGTGAAGACGGCCTATGCACTACTATCTATCTGAGATTTCAAATTTATTTTATAATTTCTATAGTAAATTATATAATCTCCAGGATATGCTTCCTGCAGATGAAAACAGAAGGGACTCCCTATTGAAAAGTTATTTATCCAATTTAAATTTACCAGATCTGGCCCCTGAACTCTCTTAATATTCCAGTTACCCAAGAGGAAATAACTGAAATCTTGAAAGACTTGCCTTAGGCCGGTTTCACATGTCAGTGTCTCCGGTATGTGAGGTGACAGTTTCATCACGTACCGGAGACACTGACACACGTAGACACATAAAAATCAATGCATCTGTTCAGATGTCATTGATTTTTTGCGGACCGTGTCTCCGTGTGCCAAACACGGAAACATGTCAGTGTTCGTGGGAGCGCACGTATTACACGGACCCATTAAAGTCAATGGGTCCATGTAAAACATGTACTGCAAATGGACGTTGTCCGTGTGCAGTCCGTGTGCCGTGCAGGAGACAGCGCTACATTAAGCGCTGTCCTCCCACTGGTGCTGAATCCGCCATTCATATCTTCCCTGCAGCAGCGTTTGCTGTAGAGAAGATATGAATAATAGTGTGTAAAATCCAGATCCCCACCTGCCTCCCACCCCCTGTGCGCCCCCCGCTGTGGTTAAAATACTCACCCAGCTCCCGGCTCCCTCGCTGCTTCCTGTCCTGGCCGCACCTTGTACTGTATGAGCAGTCACGTGGGGCCGCTCATTTACACTAATGAATATGCGGCTCCACTTCCCATAGGGGTGGATCTGGATTTTACACACTATTATTCATATCTTCTCTACAGCAAACGCTGCTGCAGGGAAGATATGAATGGGGCTTCAGCACGATGCAGGGGACAGCGCTAAACTTTAGCGCTGTCTCCGGCACGGTGCGTGTGGTACCCAGTGGGCACACGTGTGCCGCACGTGTGCCACACTGATGTGCCACAGAAATGCACCGGCACACGGACACAGATAATTCCGGTACCGATTTTTCCAGTACCGGAATTATCTGGACGTGTGAGACTGCCCTTAGGGAAAGTCTCCTGGCCCAGACAGGCTGACATATCTTTGTCGCAGAGGAGCTGATCCCTCACATGACTAAAATGTTTAACTCATTCATGGAGGGCTCTTCCATACCAGATAACCTGTCTTATTCATTCTTAATTCTTATTCCTAAGGGGGAAAAGACCCTCTGCATTGCTCTAATTATCATCCGATAGCACAATTAAAAGCAGACTTGAAAATATTTACCTGTATGCTGGCTAACAGACTTAATCAGTGGCTTCCCTGGCTTATTAGTAAGGATCAGGTAGGCTTTGTGCCTTTTTGCCAGGGAGGAGACAACACCAGAAGAGCAATAGAGTTGACTGAAGTGTCCAACAAAAATAAAACACAAACATTATTTTAACCCCTTAGTGACAGAGCCAATTTGGTACTTAACCCCTTCACCCCAAAGCCTGTTTTCACCTAAGTGACAGGGCCAATTTTTACAATTCTGATCACTGTCACTTTATGAGGTCATAACTCTGAAACGCTTCAACGGATCCTGGTGATTCTGACACTGTTTTCTCGTGACATATTGTACTTCATGATAGTGGTAAAACTTCTTCGATATGACTTGCATTTATTTGTGAAAAAAACAAAAATTTGTCGGAAATTATGAAAATTTAGCAATTTTCAAACTCTTAGTTTTTATGCCCTTAAATTAGAGAGTTATATCACATAATATAGTTAATAAACAACATTTCCCACATGTCTGCTTTACATCAGCACAATTTTGGAAACATAACTTTTTTTTGTTAGGACGTTATAAGGGTTAAAAGTTGACCAGCGATTTCTCATTTTTGCAACAAAATTTGCAAAACCATTTTTTTACGGACCACCTCACACTTGAAGTGACTTTGAGGGGTCTATATGACAGAAAATGCCCAAAAGTGACACCATTCTAAAAACTGCACCCCTCAAGGTACTCAAAACCACATTCAAAAAGTTTATTTACCCTTCAGGTGCTTCACAGGAATTTTTTGAATGTTTAAAAAAATTGAACATTTAACTTTTTTTTCACAAAATTTTTACTTCAGGTCCAATTTGTTTCATTTTACCAAGGGTAACAGGAGAAATTGGACCACAAAATTCGTTGTACAATTTGTCCTGAGTACGCCGATACCCCATATGTGGGGGTAAACCACTGTTTGGGCACATGGCAGAGCTCAGAAGGGAAGGAGCGCCATTTGACTTTTCAATGCAAGATTTGCTGGAATTGAGATCGAAGCCCATGTCACGATTGGAGAGCCCCTGATGTGCCTAAACAGTGGAAACCCCCACAAGTGACACCATTATGGAAAGTAGACCCCCTAAGGAACTAATCTAGATGTGTGGTGAGCACTTTGAACCTCCAAGTGCTTCACAGAAGTTTATAATGTAGAGCCGTAAAAAAAAATTTTTTATTAATTTTCACAAAAAATGATCTTTTTGCCCCAAATGTTTTATTTTCCCAAGGGTAAAAGGATAAATTGGACCCCAAAAGTTGTTGTGCAATTTGTCCTGAGTACGTCGATACTTCATATATGGGGATAAACCACTGTTTGAGCGCATGGCAGAGCTCGGAAGGGAAGGAGTGCCATTTGACTTTTCAATGCAAAATTGGCTGGAATTGAGATCGGATGCCATGTCGCATTTGGAGAGCCCCTGACGTGCCTTAACAGTGGAAACTCCCCACAAGTGACCCCATTTTGGAAAGAAGACCCCCTAAGGAACTTATCTAGATGTGTGGTGAGCACTTTTAACCCCCAATTGTTTCACTAAAGTTTAGAATGTAGCATTGTGAAAATTAAAAAATCATTATTTCTTTCCACAAAATGATGTTTTAGCCCGCAATTTTTTTTTCCCAAGGGTAACAGGAGAAATTGGACCACAAATGTTATTGTCCAATTTGTCCTGAGTACGCTGATACCCCACATGTGGGGGGGAACCACCGTTTGAGTGCATGGCAGAGCTCGGAAGGGAAGGAGCACCGTTTGAAATGCAGACTTAGATGGAATGGACTGCAGGTGTCATGTTGCATTTGCAGAGCCCCTGATGTACCTAAACAGTAGAAACCCACCACAAGTGACCCCATATTGGAAACTAGACCCCCCA
Source organism: Ranitomeya imitator (assembly GCF_032444005.1). Taxonomy (NCBI): domain Eukaryota; kingdom Metazoa; phylum Chordata; class Amphibia; order Anura; family Dendrobatidae; genus Ranitomeya; species Ranitomeya imitator. The sequence goes on from NC_091286.1 coordinate 128,738,312, forward strand.
AGGAACTTATCTAGATGTGTTGTGAGAGCTTTGAACCAACAAGTGTTTCACTACAGTTTATAACGCAGAGCCGTGAAAATAAAAAATATTTTTTTTCCACGAAAATGATATTTTATCCCCTATGTTTTTGTTTTCCCAAGGGTAACAGGACAAATTGGACCCCAAAAGTTGTTGTCCAACTTGTCCTGAGATCGCTGATACCCCATATGTTGGGGGGAACCACTGTTTGGGTGCACGGCAGAGCTCGGAAGGGAAGGAGCGCCATTTGAAATGCAGACTTAGATGGATTGGTCTGCAGGCGTCATGTTGCATTTGCAGAGCCCCTGATGTACCTAAACAGTAGAAACCCCCCACAAGTGACCCCATATTGGAAACTAGACCCCCCAAGGAACTTATCTAGATGTGTTGTGAGAGCTTTGAACCAACAAGTGTTTCACTACAGTTTATAACGCAGAGCCGTGAAAATAAAAAATATTTTTTTTTCCACGAAAATGATATTTTATCCCCTATGTTTTTATTTTCCCAAGGGTAACAGGACAAATTGGACCCCAAAAGTTTTTGTCCAACTTGTCCTGAGAACGCTGATACCCCATATGTTGGGGGGAACCACTGTTTGGGCACACAGGAGAACTCGGAAGGGAAGGAGCCCTGTTTTACTTTTTCAAAGCAGAATTGGCTGGAATTGAGATCGGACGCCATGTCGCGTTTGGAGAGCCCCTGATGTGCCTAAACAGTGGAAACCCCCAATTATAACTGAAACCCTAACCCCAACCCTAGCCCTAGCCCTAACCCTAGCCCTAACCCTAGCCCTAACCCTAGCCCTAACCCTAGCCCTAACCCTAGCCCTAATGGGAAAATGGAAATAAATACATTTTTTTACATTTTATTATTTTTCCCTAACTAAGGGGGTGATGAAGGGGGGTTTGATTTACTTTTATAGCGTTTTTTTGGCGGATTTTTATGATTGGCAGCTGTCACACACTAAAAGACGCTTTTTATTGCAAAAAATAGTTTTTGCATCACCACATTTTGAGAGCTATAATTTATCCATATTTTGGCCCACAGAGTCATATGAGGTCTTGTTTTTTGCGGGACGAGTTGACGTTTTTATTGGTAACATTTTCGGGCAGATGACATTTTTTGATCGCTTTTTATTCCGATTTTTGGGAGGCGGAATGAACAAAAACCAGCAATTCCTGAATTTCTTTTAGGGGGGGCGTTTATACCGTTCCACGTGTGGTAAAATGGATAAAGCAGTTTTATTCTTCGGGTCAGTACGATTACAGCGATACCTCATTTATGTAATTTCTTTTATGTTTTGGCGCTTTTACACAATAAAAACTATTTTATATAAAAAAATAATTGTTTTTGCATCGCATTATTCTGAGAGCTATAACTTTTTTATTTTTCTGCTGATGATGCTGTATGGCGGCTTTTTTTTTGCGGGACAAGATGACATTTTCAGCGGTACCATGGTTATTTATATCCGTCGTTTTGATCGCGTGTTATTCCACTTTTTGTTCGCCTGCATGATAATAAAGCGTTGTTTTTTGCCTTGTTTTTTTTTTTTTTTTTGCGGTGTTCACTGAAGGGGTTAACTAGTGGGACAGTTTTATAGAGCGGGTTGTTACGGACGCGGCGATACCAAATATGTGTACATTTATTGTTTTTTTTTTTTTTTACATAAATAAATGGATTTATTGGGAAATGTTTTTTTTTTTTTGGGGGGGGGATTTTTTTTTATTTTTTTTTACACATTCTATTTTTTTTTTTTTAACTTTCTAACATTGTCCCAGGGTGGGACATCTCTGTATTAGATCAGATCGTTGATCTGACACTGTGCATAGCACACTGTCAGATCAACGATCTGACAGGCAGCTTAGCTGGCTCTCCAGCGCCTGCTCTCAGCAGGCGCCGGCTAGCCAGGTCACTTCATGACCCGGAAGGAGTCCGGCGGCCATCTTGGATCCGGGGACTCCTTCCGGGTCACCGGAGCAACGCGATCTCATTGCGTTGCTCCGGTGGGAGAGCGCAGGGAGCCCCCGTCCCTGCGCGATCCCCCTCTATGCCGCTGTCACTACTGAGCCGCATCGTGGGCATTGCTGCGGGGTGTCAGCTGTCATATACAGCTGACCCCCGCACCCGATCACCGCGGCGCTCAGCGCGAGACCGCGGTGATCGGTGCGCCGTACTAGTACTGCTGCTGGCACTAATGCAGTGCCGGCAGCGCAGTACTAGTACGGCGCATGTCGCGAAGGGGTTAATGACCAGGCCAATTTTTACAATTCTGACCACTGTCACTTTATGAGGTTATAACTCTGGAACGCTTCAACGGATCCCGCTGATTCTGAGATTGTTTTTTCGTGACATATTGCACTTCATGTTAGTGGTAACATTTCTTCGATATTACTTGCGTTTATTTATTTAAAAAAAACGGAAATATGGCGAAAATTTTGAAAATTTTGCAATTTTCAAACTTTGAATTTTTATGCCCTTACATCAGAGAGATATGTCACACAAAATGGTCAATAAATAACATTTCCCATATGTCTACTTTACATCAGCACAATTTTGGAAAAAAAAAAAAAATTATTAGGGAGTTATAAGGGTTAAAATTTGACCAGCAATTTCTTATTTTTACAGCAAAATTTACAAAACCATTTTTTTTAGGGACCACCTCACATTTGAAGTCAGTTTGAGGGGTCTATGTAGCAGAAAATGCCCAAAATTGACACCATTCTAAAAACTGCACCCCTCAAGGTGCGCAAAACCACATTCAAGAAGTTTATTAACCCTTCAGTTGCTGCACAGGAACTGAAGCAATGTGGAAGGAAAAAATGAACATTTTACTTTTTTTCACAAATATTTTACTTCAGAATCAATTTTTTTTATTTTCACATGTGTAAAAAAAGAAAATGAACCACATCATTTGTTGTGCAATTTGTCCGGAGAATGCCGATACCCCATATGTGGGGAGGGACCACTATTTGGGTGCACAGTAGAGCTCAGGAGGGAAGGAGCGCCATTTGGCTTTTTCAACATAGAATTCCCTGGAATTGAGATCGGACACCATGTCGCGTTTGGAGAGCCCCTGATGTGCCTAAACAGTGGAAACCCCCCACAAGTGACACCATTTTGGAAACTAGACCCCCTAAGGAACTTATCTAGGTGTGTTTGGCAACACTTTGAACCCCCAAGTGTTTCACACAAGTTTATAACGTAGAGCCGAAAAAATTAAAAATAATTTTTTTTTCACAAAAATGATCTTTTCACCCCCAATTTTTTATTTTCCCAAGGGTAGCAAGACAAAATAGACCCCAAAAGTTGTTGTGCAATTTGTCCTGAGTATGTCGATACCCCGTATGTGGGGGTAAACCTCTGTTTGGGTGCACAGTAGAGCTCAGAAGGGAAGGAGCGCCATTTGACTTTTTCAACATAGAATTCCCTGGAATTGAGATCGGACACCATGTCGCGTTTGGAGAGCCCCTGATGTGCCTAAACAGTGGAAACCCCCCACAAGTGACACCATTTTGGAAACTAGACCCCCTAAGGAACTTATCTAGGTGTGTTTGGCAACACTTTGAACCCCCAAGTGTTTCACACAAGTTTATAACGTAGAGCCGAAAAAATTAAAAATAATTTTTTTTTCACAAAAATGATCTTTTCACCCCCAATTTTTTATTTTCCCAAGGGTAGCAAGACAAAATAGACCCCAAAAGTTGTTGTGCAATTTGTCCTGAGTATGTCGATACCCCGTATGTGGGGGTAAACCTCTGTTTGGGTGCACAGTAGAGCTCAGAAGGGAAGGAGCGCCATTTGACTTTTTCAACATAGAATTCTCTGGAATTGAGATCGGACACCATGTCGCGTTTGGAGAGCCCCTGATGTGCCTAAACAGTGGAAACCCCCCACAAGTGACACCATTTTGGAAACTAGACCCCCTAAGGAACTTATCTAGGTGTGTGGTCAACACTTTGAACCCCCAAGTGCTTCACACAAGTTTATAACGTAGAGCCGAAAAAATTAAAAATCATTTTTTTTTCACAAAAATGATCTTTTCACCCCCAATTTTTTATTTTCCCAAGGGTAGCAAGACAAAATAGACCCCAAAAGTTGTTGTGCAATTTGTCCTGAGTATGTCGATACCCCGTATGTGGGGGTAAACCTCTGTTTGGGTGCACAGTAGAGCTCAGAAGGGAAGGAGCGCCATTTGACTTTTTCAACATAGAATTCTCTGGAATTGAGATCGGACACCATGTCGCGTTTGGAGAGCCCCTGATGTGCCTAAACAGTGGAAACCCCCCACAAGTGACACCATTTTGGAAACTAGACCCCCTAAGGAACTTATCTAGGTGTGTGGTCAACACTTTGAACCCCCAAGTGCTTCACACAAGTTTATAACATAGAGCCGAAAAAATTAAAAATCATTTTTTTTTCACAAAAATGATCTTTTCACCCCCAATTTTTTATTTTCCCAAGGGTAGCAAGACAAAATAGACCCCAAAAGTTGTTGTGCAATTTGTCCTGAGTATGTCGATACCCCGTATGTGGGGGTAAACCTCTGTTTGGGTGCACAGTAGAGCTCAGAAGGGAAGGAGCGCCATTTGACTTTTTCAACATAGAATTCTCTGGAATTGAGATCGGACACCATGTCGCGTTTGGAGAGCCCCTGATGTGCCTAAACAGTGGAAACCCCCCACAAGTGACACCATTTTGGAAACTAGACCCCCTAAGGAACTTATCTAGGTGTATGGTCAACACTTTGAACCCCCAAGTGCTTCACACAAGTTTATAACGTAGAGCCGAAAAAAATAAAAATCATTTTTTTTTTCACAAAAATGATCTTTTCACCCCCAATTTTTTATTTTCCCAAGGGTAGCAAGACAAAATAGACCCCAAAAGTTGTTGTGCAATTTGTCCTGAGTATGTCGATACCCCGTATGTGGGGGTAAACCTCTGTTTGGGCGCACTGCGGAGCTTGGAAGGGAAGGCGCGCCGTTTGACTTTTTAATCTCTTAATTGTGAGAGCGGACGTCATTTTGGGTTTGTAGATGTGCCTAACAGCAGAAACCCCCCACAACTGACCCCGTTTTGGAAACTACACCCCTCAAAGATTTTAATCAGGGGTATATTGAGCAATTTGAACCCACATGTATGACACAGAGTTTGATAACATTAGGTTGTCATATTGAAAAAATTCATTTTTTTCCACGAGAATCTTGTTTTAGACCTGAATGTCTCGATTTTTCAGAAATAACATCAAAAAGTGGACCCCACAATTCGTTACCCACTTTATTATGAGTGCAGCAATATCCCATATGTAGTAAAAAAGTTCTGTTTGGACAAATGGCAGGGCTTGGACAGAAAGGGGCACAATGTGACAAATTTGGCTTTATTTGAAATTGAAGATCCAGGACCCATTCAAAGCTTCTAGAGACATTGAGCAAAAAAGAAAATCCTTCCAGGAATTATTACTCACAGAGGGAGGCATGCTCCTAAAACACAATGGCTGACTATAAAATTGGTCTTGCTAACAAAACAGTTGTCCCGCATTTGCGTATATTGTAGCAGGAAGAATAAACTGTACTGGAATGAAGGGCAAAATGTGTAGGAAAATGCAGCCAACTATGTGGCAAAGCGGAGTTTGTTCCAAAGATGAAAGAACACCATCAGGGCTAGAATGGCAGACACTTTCAGAGACTGGTCGTACAACGTACTTTTAGCTCCATCAATCCCTATATGAGAGACGAATGTGCCAATAGACGTGGTACACCATAGCAAGCTCCCACCCGCCAAGGTCAGAACCGCTATATGCACAAAACAACCAGTTCTCTATAGAAAGTATTGTCTGGTACCAGAGGTTCGGCAAGAACCATAAAGTAAAGCCCATAGTGTATAAGTACGGAACTTCCTCATTTTTTAGAAATCCTACAATAAAATGATCATGCCCGTATTATCAACATAAATATAAGTAATATAAATGGAAGCCAAAGTTTTGTGTAGCAAGACAGTTATAAAAACAGTCAAAGTTAGATAAATGGTCAAAAATGTTTGAGTAATAAAGTCCTAGAATTCATTTTCAGATAATCTCACTTTTCAAGATCATTTCTGGGGTCCACATTCTAACGCTTATTGACATAGGTACGTGGACGAGAATTTGTTGGAATAGTAGTTTGGTATGGGATTGATCGAGTCGTAGAATTTTCAGATGACCTGACTTTGCAAGAACATTTGTGGGGTCCACACTCTAGAGCGTACAGACGTGGGTACGTGGATGAGAATTTGTTGGGATAGTAGTTTGGTATGGGATTGATCAAATTCTGGAATTAATTGTGAAATGGGGTAAAATGGGATCTACTAATTAAAATATTTATCAATTGTTCCAAATTGTACTACTGGGGCCACTAAGCAGAAAATAAAAATGATTGAAAAAAAAACAAACTAATAATTGTAGGTGGTGTGGTAGGTCTCAAAACAGGGGGAGATACAAAGGCCTGGTTGGGATGGGCATGTGGGGCAATAAAATCGGGAATCACTCCGCCTGCCATGCTTTCTGCAAACTCGGCACCTTTTTTGAGGATACCTTTGGGTGGGAGTGACAGGGACAGGGTGAGGAAAATGGCGTTCTGACAGTCTCCGGGAATCCTCAGAGTCGAAGGCTTCCCCCGGTGCCATGGACTCAAATATGAGGCTCTCTACTACTTTTTCCTGAAAGTGCAGGAAAGTTAGTGGTCCTTGAGATTTTTTGTATAGGACAAAACTGTTGTAGGTGGCAGTCTGAATTAGATAGATTCCCACCTTTTTATACCACGCCCTGGTCTTCCTCTTGACCAGGTATGGTTGCAGAACCTGGTCTGACAGGTCTACGCCACCCATATGTCTATTATATTCTGTGACGCAGACAGGTTTTTCTTTGTCCCTGGTGGCACCCCTCTCTCTGACCGTCACAGTGGTGTCCGTATGCAGTGTGGAAAGCATATAGACGTCCTTCCTGTCTTTCCACTTCACTGCAAGTAGTTGGTCGCTTGCAAGTGAAAATGACGCCCCCCTCTCCAAACGTCTGGACACCAACTGTGACGGAATCCCCACTCTGTTTTTCCTCACTGTCCCACAGGCCCCTGTACTTGCAGCATGGAGGGATTTGTATAGGGGGATACTCGTGTAATAATTATCTGTGTACACGTGGTACCCTTGATTGAGAAAGGGCGTCATTAGCTCCCAGACAATTTTGCCTGGGATACCAATTGTCTGGGGGCAGTTTGGGGGGTTTATTTGGCGGTCCCTACCTTCGTAAATTAGGAAGGTGGACGTGTACCCTGATGAGCTCTCGCAAGCTTTATATAATTTTACGCCGTATTTGGCTCTCTTGGAGGGAAGAAATTGGCGGAATGACAGACGGCCCTTGTAGCTCATCAAGGACTCGTCGACTGCCATGTTTTGCTCTGGGGTATAGGAATTTAGAAAGGAAGTTTTTAGGAGAGAAATTAGGGGTCTTAATTTATTTAGCCGATCGTAGTTGGGGTCAGTTCTTGGGAGAGCTTGGGCATTGTCACTGAAGTGGAGGAATCTCATCAGGGCTTCGTAACGGGCTCGGGACATGATGGCTGCAAATACAGGGGTGCAGTGGACAGCTTTTGTTGCCCAGTAAGAGCGGAGAGTGGGTTTTTTTACTATACTCATATTCAGGGTGAGGCCTAAGAATTTTTTAATTTCGGGGACATTTGTGGGGATCCAGGAACGGGAATGAAAGGCAGTGGGTTTTTGGGAAATATATTGCCGGGCATATAGGTTAGTTTGGTGGACGATTAATTGCAGGACTTCGGGGCTAATGAAAATTTCAAAAAAATCAATGGGGGTAAAATTGGCGACATCTACTTTTATTCCAGGGACTGCAGAAAAAGGGGGAATTTGAGGGGAAAATGAGGTGTCATTATACCACAGCGGTGGGGGGACTGCGGTACTTGGTCCTGCCTCTGAAGCTTCAGCAGTGACGACCGACTCCGCTACCACCGGGCTGGGGGATCCCGTGGAGGAAGAGTCGTCATCACTGTCTGAAAACTGCTCAACTTCAGGGGCAGAATCTGTTTCGCTGCCGGAGCTGCCGGAGCAAAGCAGGCTGTAAGCTTGCTCCGCGCTAAAAGTTCTGCGAGCCATTTTATCTAATTCCTCCCCTAACCCTAACCCTAACCCTAACCCTAACCCAAACCCTAAAAAAAATGTAAAAAAAAAATTATAATTTTTTTTTTCTTTTTTTTTTATAATCCTCTGCTGGTGATGCAGGGATTACGGAGAATGGGGGTGGGTAAATGGGATGCTGGCGGAGGCAGATATTATGTTTTTTGTCACTGACAGGGCAGCACTTGAACTGTAGTCTCTCTCTCTTCTCTCCTAGAACAACTACAAGGAGAGAAGAGAAAGGTACAGCCCAAGTGCTGCCATGTTTATCAAATATTAGGGGTTTTGATCACTGTAATTGGACATATTACAGTAATCAAAACCCAGCAGCCAATGAGAAAATTCTCATAGGTTGCTGGGTCTCTGCTGGCAGATCATGGCAGGCGCACTGCGCATGCGCCCGCCATTTTCTTCCAGCAGAGAAGAAGAAGGGGGGCCAGGAGCAGTGGGCTGGGGACCGGGGACCACTACTGAGGACCGGGGACCACTACTGAGGACCGGGGACAGGAGCAGGCGGTATGGTGGGGGGCTCGGGGGCTCTATTTCTCTCCCCTCTGATGTGTGATCACATCAGAGGGGAGAGAAATGCAAAGCATTTTTTTTTTTTACAAACTATTTGCAGCGATCGCAATCCCGGGGGTCTGTAAAGACCCCCGGGATTGCGATCGCTCCAGGGGGAGCGATCCAATACACCGGGGGAAGCGATCCAGTACACCAGGGGAAGTTAGGCTTTGGCGGGCGCATCTGCACATGCGCCCGCCATTTTGGAGCCCGGGCAGGAAGGAGGAGGGTCGGGGACCGGGGGGGCACCTTCTCCGGTACATAAGGTACCGTGGGGGGCTCGGGGGACCCTATTTCTCTCCCCTCTAATGTCCGATCACATTAGAGGGGAGAGAAACACAATACTAATCGCGTTTTTTTTTTTGCGATCGCCGGTAAACGGTTAATTACCGGCGATTGCAAAAGCGGGGTCGGTGAAAACCGACCCGAATCATGTTCTCTGGGGTCTCGGCTACCCCCGGCAGCCGAGACCCCGGAGAAAATCGGCCTCTGGGGGGCGCTATGTACTTTTTCCACAGCGCCGTTAATTAACGGCGCTGTGGCTTAAGTACCCTTAGCGGCCGCCGTTAAAAGGCGTATCGGCGGTCGCTAAGGGGTTAAGTTTAGATACAGAGAAGGCATTTGACTGACTTAACTGGTCTGTCACAGTATACAAAGCGACCCCTACAGGGAAGGTCGGTAAGCGGACGGCACAACACACCAACAACGGAATGGAAAAGGGGGGAGCAAGGCCCTACCAGTAGGGAAATTAAGGAAGGGACACCCCTGAGCTCATGCCTGAGCCTACACTCCCCTAGCCCTAAGTAGGTCCTTCCCCCCCACCGCCATCAGGATACCTCATCCCTAACTGTAGCAATATGTTATATGTTAATGTGGCCTCTAGGGGTCTCACTACTTTTATGTGTGTTCTATATTCTTTGTTTGGAACTTGTTGGATGTTGTTGTACTCGGAATTCATGTAATGGAGGTTGAGACATGATGTGAATAAAGAGCCTGGAGATACTCACAGAGTGTGATTTATGACAGGATTCAACAAACAGAACATGGTGGCAGCCGGGCACAGAACCTGCAAATTCTTAGAGCTTATATGAGGCTGGAACTGCACAGATCACTGCAACTGTAAGTACAGATTCCCTGACAGTACAGAAAAATGGAGACTGGTCTGAAGCCCCCTCAGAGACTGGATGTCACTTCATGTAATCTGTCCCAGACTTGGAGACATTGGAAAGAAGAGTTTACACTATATGTCGATCTGACTGTGGGCCCCACTGATGACAAACGGAAAGTAAAGCTGTTTTATTACCTAATTGGGGAAAATGGCAGAGAATTAGCCCACACCTTGCTCCCAGACACAGACAACCTCCTAGCAGACATTGTGCAGGCATTTGATAAACACTGTGACCCAAAGAAGAATGAGACAGTGGAAAGATATGTTTTTCACAAGACATCAGGAGGATGGTGAAAATGTGGATAGATATCTGACAGAGCCGAGGAGACTTGCAGAAACATGTGGCTTTGGAGAGATCAGGGACAGTCTAATCAAGGACAGAATGGTGTGTGGCATAAAGGACAGTCATCTCAAAGAAAGATTACTGAGAGAGGAAGGCATGACTTTAGAGAAATGTATGCAAATCTGCAGGGCTGCTGAGCTCACAAAGCACAGCCTGAAGATGATGGCAGGCACCAGTGAGAATGATGATGACAAGGTACATGCAGTATCTATGAAAGGAAAGACAGGACCAGACTACCCTATAAACACTGTCCACTGCAAGTATTGTGGGAAAAGACATGAGAGAGACAAAACCAAGTGTCCAGCATATGGGGAAACCTGCAGGTCATGTGGCAAGAAGAATCATTCCTCTGCTCTCTGCAGGCAAGGAAGAGGCAAACAGTACAGACAGCTCCACACTGTGACACCAGACACTGACAGTGCAGAGGACATTACATGGCTACAAATGCAGTCTACAACAGAGAAAGTCAATGTAGTCGGGCAGTCAGTAGTGAAGGATGCCAAGCAGCTTTATGCAACATTCTTGTTGGATGAGAAGCCCATTAGATTTCAGCTGGATTGTGGAGCAAGCTGCAATGTAATTTCATTTGATCTGCTAAACAAACAGGTTTCTATTGAGCCAACTGACAAGGTACTGGTGATGTACAACAAAAGTGTTCTGAAACCAATGGGGACATGTAAGCTAAAAATACGAAACCCATGTAACAGAAATAGTTATAGAGTTGAATTTACCGTGTTACGGGGTGGTAACCATGTACCATTACTGGGAGTAAAAGCAGTTCAGGCAATGGACCTAATAAAAGTACAGTCTCAGAACATTATGTCTGTTGAAGTTGCCCAGGATATACAAAATCCAAAACTAAATGCAGAGCACAACTTGGACATGCAGAAAATAAAAGCAGAGTATGCTGATGTATTTGAAGGTGATGGATGCTTTGAAGGTAAATATAGGCTAGAAATTGACAACACAGTGCAGCCCACCAGATTACCTACAAGAAGAGTGCCTGTAGCGTTAATGCAACCGCTGAAAGTAGAACTGCAAGATCTACAGAGAAGAGGCATGATAGCACCAATCCATATGAGCACAGATTGGATCAGCAGTTTGGTCATAGTGCAGAAACCATCGGGCAAGTTAAGAATATGTATTGATCCTAAGCCACTCAACAAGGCGCTGAAACGAAATCATTACCCAATGCCAACATTAGATGATGTTCTACCAGATTTATCAAAGGCTAAAATATTTTCTGTATGTGATGTAAAAAATGGATTCTGGCATGTGGCCCTGACTGAAGATTCAAGTTTATTGACAACATTTTCTTCACCATTTGGACGCTTTAAATGGCTGAAAATGCCCATGGGACTAAAACCTGCTCCAGAGATATTCCAGCAGAAATTGATGCAGGCTTTGGAAGGACTTACTGGAGTGAAGACAATAGCGGATGATATCCTAGTAGTGGGAGAAGGTGAAAATATGGAATCTGCAATCAAGGATCACGATCAGAAGATGATACAATTTTTGGACAGATGCAGAGAAAAAAACATAAAGCTGAATTTGGACAAATTCAAATTGAAAATGACAGAAGTGGCCTATATTGGTCATCGACTGACTTCAACTGGGGTCAAAGTGGATCCTGAAAAGGTGAGAGCAATACAAGATTTGCCTACCCCTACTGATGTGTCTGGAGTACAACGATTTTTGGGCATGGTGAATTATCTCTCAAAATTTTGCAGACATCTGTCAGACATGTGTGAGCCACTGAGACAGCTAACCCACAAAGATGTGCGCTGGGAATGGACATAAAGCCAGGAGACGGCTTTCCGAGCAGTAAAGAATGCCATTGCAGATACAGCAACCCTAAAGTATTTCGATCCAGATCGAGAAGTGGTGGTACAATGTGATGCTTCGGAAAAAGGCCTTGGAGCCACATTAATGCAGAACAAACAGCCAATTACATTTGCAAGCAGAGCCCTTACAACAACAGAGCAGGGATATGCGCAGATTGAGAAGGAACTACTGGCTGTGGTATTTGGGATGGAGAAGTTTCACCAGTACACCTACGGTCGACGGGTAACAGTGCAGTCGGATCACAAACCATTGGAGAGCATTACAAAGAAACCATTACTAAATGCCCCAAAGAGACTACAGCGCATGCTGTTGCGACTTCAGAAATATGATGTTGACATCGTGTACTGTTCAGGAAGAGACTTACTGATTGCAGATACGCTAAGCAGAGCTTACCTTCCTATCACAAATGATGAGGAGGAAGACATTGAAACCATCAATATGTGTAACTACCTTGCAGTGTCAAAAGAAAAGGTCAAGCAAATCCAGACTTTTACAGAGAAGGATAAAAGTCTCCAGAGTTTAAAGACTGTCATCTTGCAGGGCTGGCCAAAATACAAGCAGCATGCTCCGAGGGAAGTCTCACCATTCTTCCACATAAGAGATGAATTGTCAGTGCAGCAAGGAATCATCTTTAAAGGAGACAGGGCTGTTATACCTGAAGTTCTCAGAAGAGGCATATTGAACACATTGCACTCTTCTCACTTAGGCATGGAAGGATGCCTACGTCGTGCACGAGAATCAGTTTATTGGCCAGGAATGAATGACCACATAAAAAATTACATAGCACAATGTGAAATATGTGCATCCTGCAATGATAAGCAACCAAAAGAGACATTGCAACCTCATGAAATTCCACATAGGCCTTGGTCAAAAATAGGAACAGACTTGTTCACATGGAATGACAAAGAATACCTGATTACAGTGGACTATTTCTCTAACTTCTGGGAGGTTGATTTGGTGCAGGACACAAGGGCGAGAACAGTGATTAAAAAACTCAAGGCCCATTTTGCCAGGTATGGCATTCCAGATATCGTTTTCTCTGACAATGCGGCACAGTTTACGTCGGAAGAATTCAAAACTTTCAGTAACAAATGGGAATTTGAACACCAGACGTCTTCTCCAAAATATCCTCAGAGTAATGGGAAAGCAGAGTCAGCAGTAAAAACGGCCAAAAGACTCATGCAGAAAGCAAACCAGGCGGGTGCTGATGTATATCTGTCTATACTGGATCATAGAAACACACCCACCCAAGGCCTAGACAGCAGTCCGGCACAGAGGCTCATGAGTAGGCGTACAAAGACACTAGTACCAACTGCGTGTCATCTGTTAGAGCCAAAGCTGCTGGGAAACATCGAAGCTAAATTACAGAAGAATCAAGCTAGGCAAGCTTTCTATTACAATAAATCTGCAAAGGATCTGCCTAAGCTCCAGAGAAATGACAACATTCGGCTGCAGCCAAGCACCACATTTGACAAACACTGGCAAAAGGCAAAGGTTGTCCAGAAACTGGGACCTCGGTCTTACGAAATTCTAACAGATGACGGAAGAAGACTAAGGAGGAATCGAAGATATTTGAGGAAAACGCAAGAAAGAGATGATTCATGGCCTTTTGAACAGTATCCAGACACCCAAGACAACGAGGCAGCAAGTACAAGTCAGGCACCAACAGTGACAGCTGACCATCAGGGTGAGGACTCTGGCCAGAGACAGACAATATCAGAAGAACTACCAGATGTACCAGATGTAGAAAGTGACACATCTTATATTACCAGAGCTGGCAGAATTAGCAAAAAGCCGGCGCACCTCAAAGATTATATCTAACTGGACGTACTAGGTTAATTTCTAACTTTGTCATAGTATACATTAGTTTAGTATCTTTTATTGTTCCTCTAGTTAAAAGAGAAAGGATGTAGCAATATGTTATATGTTCATGTGGCCTCTAGGGGTCTCACTACTTTTATGTGTGTTCTATATTCTTTGTTTGGAACTTGTTGGATGTTGTTGTACTCGGAATTCATGTAATGGAGGTTGAGACATGATGTGCATAAAGAGCCTGGAGATACTCACAGAGTGTGATTTATGACAGGATTCAACAAACAGAACACTAACTGCCCTGGCTAGTGCACTGGCCGGCGAGGGGTACTAGCCTCACCAACTGCAGATATTACCACATGGGGGATAGTCACAAACACAAAAGGGACAAGAAAATAAACACTTAGCTTTCTCTGCTGCAAAGCACCGCAGAGCAGAATAAAGGCATCAGGATAATGAACCCAGCAGAAGCACCACTGCACCCAGAGAGCTCCTCACTCAGGCTTGGTCTCAGAAGGTTGCTTTATCACCATCAGTCAGATGATGCACCAGGTGACCATTTAAAGGATGGTGGGAGTGTTCACTACCTATATCAGCTGACTCAGCAACACTGCAGTTACACCAGATTGCCGTGGGGGGGGGGGTGTTCAAAACTGATATTAACCCCCGATAGACTGAAAAAAAAGCTACATTTGAACAAAGTGAAACCAGAGCTGCCACACATTACAAAATGGATCGTAACAGTACCCCCCTTTTAATGAGGGGCGTCTGGACCCTCAACACTGGACCTCACCAGAAAAAAACGCACGGTGAGGATGCCTCGATCTACCAGAGTTCACCTCTGCAGTCACCTGATCCTCAGGTTTATGGTGAATGCAGCCCAATGGAGATGACAATAACATAGGTTCCGGAGGCACCACCAATCTCCAGAGCGCCGACATGTGGAATGTGTTGTGTATGCAGATTACTGGGGGTAACTCCAGCTGGAAAGTCTCTGGGCTGAGAATGGCCGACACCCGATATGGCCCGATCACCCTAGAACTCCAGGTCCAAGTAGCATACTTCCACCTGATGTTTTTGGTGGACACCCACACGTACTCATTCACACACAGGTCCGGACCTGAACGCTTATTTCCCCGCATGTGTTTGCCACAAGATGGTGAACTCTTTGAGAAACCAACAACAGAGGCACCCCCCTGAGTCATCAAACTCATATCCCCACTACCCACAGAGGGAACCACCACCCTCCCCTGACCCCTCCTAAGAGGACTCCAAGACTCAGGGTTTACTTGGGGTTAGGGTTGAGTCTTGCCCCTACTCCCTGGCAGTACCTCCACTGCTCCCCACCAGAGAAAAAGGTAGGTTGGAGTGTCGGGGTCGTCACGACAATACCCTTCCTTCACCAGTCATTCCAAATTAGACTAAGAGCATTGGTACCGGATAAGAATGAGTCAGACAAAGTGCTGGTTCAATCTCAGTGCATGCTCGTGCTTCCACACGTAGTGGCAACGTCACAGCAACAACTGACTTTATTTCCAGATACACAGCATTATATGGTCCATTGGGGGAAGGTGTGCAATTGGTTAAGCAATATGTGTCTAGTATTCAGTCTTTCTGGTTGGTTCTGACGTCATCTGGTGGATCCTCCTCTCTTCACGTCACTCAGGTTTCCATTTCAGCAGAAATGATACTTTAGCTTCAGAAACGAAACTAGCTTCTTAGCAGAAACAAAACTAGGGCAAAGGTGAATACTGGCAGCCATCTTAAATACAGTTACATTTGCATCAGCAAGCAAAAAGGGGAAAACTTATTGTTTCACAGCATAAGAATATAAAAGTACAAAAGTGTATAAAGATATATCTTTTCACCTTGACAATCCCCCCTAAACACTAAGTTTTCCCTAAAATGAAAGATCCTTCGAGACTGTCCATGTGATGGGGAAAGGGGAGGTGGATTTCTTCATCCAGACACCTCAGAAGCTCTCCCCTTGCGAGAGGCCTCCAGGCAGCTGAACCCTTCACTAGCTTCACATAGAGTTCTCCCACTGTCCCTAGACTAAATCTCTTAGCTTCATCTGAGAGTAGGGCGACATACTTAGGGATCTCCCCTGGATCAGTGCCATCATACTCTAGTGGGTCCACTTCTTGGTTGAGGAAGGTGCCAGTCGGAGTTGCTTCAGCAATAACCTTTTTATACAAAGGGATAACACAACAGAGGATTATCGATCCAACTACAAGAAGGGCAATCAGTACCAGACAAGCTTGTTGAAGGAATCCTTTGAGCCCACCCAACCAACCGGAAAAGAAAGATGTGTCTACTCCAGCATTAGTTTTTAATTCTGCTGCTAACCCATTTATCTTTTTAAGGGCTATCATGGTCTTTCCATTTACCCCAGAGTTCTGAGGGATATAGGTACAACACTCCTCTCCCACCATCCCACAGACTCCTCCTTTCTCAGCTAAGATCATATCAAGGGCTAGTCGGTGTTGGAGGGTCATTCTAGTGTTAGGGCCCAATTCCTCAACTATACCCTGGAAGGCTTCACAGGTAAAATTTTTGTTAATCTGCACTTGTGGGATTATGGAAGCAAAGCCAGTATAGATCTGGTTCTGGGCTTTAAATTGGTCAGGCACTCCCATTGGCACTCCAATAGCATCAACATATACTAATGGATCTTCTTCATAACTCATGTGGAGCTGATCGAGACTTCTCCTCTTTCTGGTATGTTCATCAGGTGTCTCTGGATCCCAAGGTAAAATCTTGAACTGCATAGCTAGTTTAACAAGGGTGCATTGACCTGTCCAGGTATTAGGCAACCTAGGAAGGAGCTTACCATCTCCACACAACCAATAAACGTCGTACATATACTGTGTAAACCGGCTAAATAAGATTAAAACAGATAAATCTCCGGGTCCGGATGGCATACACCCACGAGTACTAAGAGAACTAAGTAATGTAATAGATAAACCATTATTTCTTATTTTTAGGGACTCTATAGCGACAGGGTCTGTTCCGCAGGATTGGCGCATAGCAAATGTGGTGCCAATATTCAAAAAGAGCTCTAAAAGTGAACCTGGAAATTATAGGCCAGTAAGTCTAACCTCTATTGTTGGTAAAATATTTGAAGGGTTTCTGAGGGATGTTATTCTGGATTATCTCAATGAGAATAACTGTCTAACTCCATATCAGCATGGGTTTATGAGAAATCGCTCCTGTCAAACCAATCTAATCAGTTTTTATGAAGAGGTAAGCTATAGGCTGGACCACGGTGAGTCATTGGACGTGGTATATCTCGATTTTTCCAAAGCGTTTGATACCGTGCCGCACAACAGGTTGGTACACAAAATGAGAATGCTTGGTCTGGGGGAAATTGTGTGTAAATGGGTTAGTAACTGGCTTAGTGATAGAAAGCAGAGGGTGGTTATAAATGGTATAGTCTCTAACTGGGTCGCTGTGACCAGTGGGGTACCGCAGGGGTCAGTATTGGGACCTGTTCTCTTCAACATATTCATTAATGATCTGGTAGAAGGTTTACACAGTAAAATATCGATATTTGCAGATGATACAAAACTATGTAAAGCAGTTAATACAAGAGAAGATAGTATTCTGCTACAGATGGATCTGGATAAGTTGGAAACTTGGGCTGAAAGGTGGCAGATGAGGTTTAACAATGATAAATGTAAGGTTATACACATGGGAAGAAGGAATCAATGTCACCATTACACACTGAATGGGAAACCACTGGGTAAATCTGACAGGGAGAAGGACTTGGGGATCCTAGTTAATGATAAACTTACCTGGAGCAGCCAGTGCCAGGCAGCAGCTGCCAAGGCAAACAGGATCATGGGGTGCATTAAAAGAGGTCTGGATACACATGATGAGAGCATTATACTGCCTCTGTACAAATCCCTAGTTAGACCGCACATGGAGTACTGTGTCCAGTTTTGGGCACCGGTGCTCAGGAAGGATATAATGGAACTAGAGAGAGTACAAAGGAGGGCAACAAAATTAATAAAGGGGATGGGAGAACTACAATACCCAGATAGATTAGCGAAATTAGGATTATTTAGTCTAGAAAAAAGACGACTGAGGGGCGATCTAATAACCATGTATAAGTATATAAGGGGACAATACAAATATCTCGCTGAGGATCTGTTTATACCAAGGAAGGTGACGGGCACAAGGGGGCATTCTTTGCGTCTGGAGGAGAGAAGGTTTTTCCACCAACATAGAAGAGGATTCTTTACTATTAGGGCAGTGAGAATCTGGAATTGCTTGCCTGAGGAGGTGGTGATGGCGAACTCAGTCGAGGGGTTCAAGAGAGGCCTGGATGTCTTCCTGTAGCAGAACAATATTGTATCATACAATTAGGTTCTGTAGAAGGACGTAGATCTGGGGATTTATTATGATGGAATATAGGCTGAACTGGATGGACAAATGTCTTTTTTCGGCCTTACTAACTATGTTACTATGTTACTATGTTTAGCTAGCAAATCAGTATCTAGGGAACTGTTCTCTTTGCAGAAACCTGTCTCGAAGACCCCTACTGGTGTACCTGTAGTGTCGTGGGAATTATAGCAGGTATAATTATCAGCTAATATGGTTATCCCCCCTGGGACCTTTAGTTTGGGTTCCTCATGAATTAGTGGGACATAATCTGAGCAATCAGTGGGCTTTAGACCCTTCAACAGATTCATAACACAGGCAGTGGTATTGTCATCAGGAAAAAAACAATGCATGTGTGTATAGATGTGTATTTGCTGCAGCACAAGCAATATATCCTACAGAGATATTCTGGACTCTTACATTGTATCTTACCCATTCTAACCATAAATTTTTCCTTGGGGCTGTTTGTGTTTCTATGGAGAAAACTTCTTGCCAACTGAGACCTGGAATGGGGATTACTTCGTTAACTATAATTTGCAAACGCTCACCTAGGCCTGTTTTAGTTGTACTGGTAACGGGGGCCTTGGTTGGTCTGAGGCTAATATCCTGGAGCTGTATATGGCCTAAATTCCCATAGTATCCACTACTAAATACATTATGAAAATACCTCCCCAATACAAACGTCTGCAGGTCAGCAGATTGGGGACTTTCAAGAATTAGGAGGAGGGGGTGACAGTTTCTACCCCATGTACAGTCCCTAGGTGGTTGTAGAAGGGCTGTTAGATGCATTCTCCCACGAAGACTCCTACCCGTCCCATCCTTAGGGGATGTAGCTTCGCTGGGTCTATATCCCCAGTCATCCCCCGTATTCCAGGCAGCATCTGACCAATAATAACAATTATTATTGTTATCTCTGGTAACACATATATAAAACTGGATGATTCCCTCTACCACCCGTTGAGTCTCGAGGCACGTGACTACATCGCAGAAATCAAATCACCAGATATTTACCGGGGTTGTTAGGTTTACCCAGAGAATGGGATTCTTATTTACAATAGGGGCCGAAGAGGTAGGGGCGAGGATGGCCCCCAGCCCCAGGACCAAAAACAACAGCAACATCTCCCTTCAATCACTGCTGTGACTAAGCGCTGGTTCGGTCTCTTTTGCAGTGTGAGGCGTGGATCCAGGTGCTCTTTCCTTCAAGTTTTACTGACATAGGAGTGATGAGGAAGACTTGGTAGGGACCGTTGTACAAGGGTTCTAGTCCGTGTTTTCTGACATGCCTTTTCACGACCACAAAATCACCAGACTTCAAATTGTGACAAGTGTCGGTTTCTGCTGAGTCTGGAAGGGAAGAAGAAACTAAAACATGGGTGTTAGCAACATTTTTTTACTAAGCTGAATAACATATTGAACAGCACGGTCAGTTTCTTCTGACAACTACTGAGACTGAAAATTTGCAACTGAGAACCTAGCACCAAACAATATTTAATTAGGGGACAGGCCATGATTTGCAATAGGGGTAGTACGAATGTGTAAGAGCCCTGGCCATGGAGCCGTAGTCTCCTGCATCATTTTGGTCAATTGTCCCTTCAGTGTGCCGTTCAGCCTCTTAACTTTCCCACTGGATTGTGGAAGGTACGGAGTATGGAGGGCTACAGTGGATCCAAGCATTGTCAGAACCTCCTGATACACATGAGAAGAAAAGGCCGGGCCTTGGTCACTTTCAACAACCTCTGGAACACCATATCTGCATATAACTTCCATCACCAGTTTCTTTGCTGTGGTCTTTGCAGTCATGTTGGTAACGGGGAATGCTTCTGGCCAATTGGAGAACATGTCGACAACCACCAGACAATATTCATACCTTCAAAACTTAGGCAACGTGATGTGGTCCACCTGGAGCCTTTGGAAAGGATAGTCAGGCTTAGCAAGATGCTTCGGGGGTACACGTTGAAGTTGACCGGGATTGCAGGTCTGACAGATGTTACATGCACGGTTGAGTGCTGTCAGGACTGTAGAAATACCTGGAGCCCAGTAGAATTTTTGTACCAGGTCAAGGGCCTGGTCTTTTCCTCGATGTGTGGGCCCATGTGCCCACGTGGCAATAGCAGGGTACATCCGCTTAGGGAAACACACAAGTTGGTCCTTTTTCCAGAGACCATTGTCCATACATGCTCCATCAGCTTTCCACTGCTTCACCTCTTCCTTGGGAGACTGTTGTGAATTTGCTTTTTGGCTCCCTCTAGTGGTTACTAGTTTTTTGACTCTGGTTTTTCTGTCTTTCCTTTTATCCGCACCTGGGTCGTTAGTTAGGGGCGTTGCTTTATAAGCTCCCTGGACACTCAGTTCTATGCCTGGCAACGTAGTTATCAGAGCTAATCTGCTGTGCTCTTGTCTACTGATCCTGGTCCGGTTATTCAGCTAAGTCATTTACTTTGCTTTTTGCTATTTGTTTTTGGTTTTGTATTTTTGTCCAGCTTGTTCCTAATCTGTATCCTGACTTTTGCTGGAAGCTCTAGGGCGCTGGTGTTCTCCCCCCGGACCGTTAGACGGTTCGGGGGTTCTTGAATTTCCAGTGTGGATTTTTGATAGGGTTTTTTGTTGACCATATTAGTTACCTTTCTATATTCTGCTATTAGTTAGCGGGCCTCTCTGTGCTAAACCTGGTTCATTTCTGTGTTTGTCATTTCCTCTTACCTCACCGTTATTATTTGTGGGGGGCTTCTATCCTGCTTTGGGGTCCCTTTCTCTGGAGGCAAGAGAGGTCTTTGTTTTCCTCTACTAGGGGTATTTAGATTCTCCGGCTGGCGCGAGTCATCTAGGATCAACGTAGGTATGACCCCCGGCTACTTCTAGTGTTGGCGTTAGGAGTAGAT
Organism: Ranitomeya imitator; assembly: GCF_032444005.1. Taxonomy (NCBI): domain Eukaryota; kingdom Metazoa; phylum Chordata; class Amphibia; order Anura; family Dendrobatidae; genus Ranitomeya; species Ranitomeya imitator. The sequence goes on from NC_091286.1 coordinate 128,759,481, forward strand.
ATATGGTCAACCCAGTTACCACTGCCCTATGAGCTGGATTTTTGTATCTTGCAGACTTCCACGTTCCTCTGAGACCCTCGCCATTGGGGTCATAACAGGAGACATTCTCTACATCGTCATTAAGCGGTCTCGCGGGGTCCGGCAGAAAACTTCAGTCTGTTGTGGATCATCAGGTTCCTGTAGAGTCAGTGTTTCTTGTAACTGTTTACGCTGAGAGCGTGTGGTCACCATAGTTGGTATGGTCTGTTCAACGGGTAGGAGAGCAGCAGCTTTTACTTGCATATCCGCAAAGGCGTTACCAACAGTCTGTGGACTGTTCCTAGGACCGTGCTCCTTAACTTTGATAATGGCCACCTGAGTAGGTAATTTGATTGAGTCCATGAGAGTTTTAACAGCTTCAGCATTCTCCACTGAGTCCCAGCAGTAGTAATAAACCCTAGATTGGCCCATAGGGCTCCGAAACCATGAGCAATACCAAATGCATATTGTGAGTCCGTGTATATATTAGCCCGCCTGTCTTTGGCCAGAACACATGCAGTAGACAGAGCCTGAAGTTATACTTCTTGTGCTGATAGTGAGGGAGGGAGTGCAGCTCCGTGCACTACAGTATCTTCCGTAGTAACAGTGTATCCGGTGTGGAATCTGCCAAAATCATCACCATATCTTGAACAGTCTTTCACGGCATTGTAGAGAGGTTGCATTATGCGGGATGCTTCCGGTATTCACTGACAACAATAAGTACATAGTCCAAGGAAACGCTGGAGTTCAGTCTCATTTTTTGGGAATGGAAGGGAGCTGACGGCTATTTTTTTTTTCTTCTGTGAGGTGTCTGGCACCCTGAAGGAGACAGTGACCCAAAAATATCACTTGACCAAGGCAGAACCGAAGTTTCGAGGCCGAAACCCGACAGTTCAGATCTGCCAGATACTTGAGAAGGCTAACAGTGGCAACAATGGCTTCCTGCTCTGTCTGTGCACACAACAAAAGATTACCCACATACTGAAGCAGCGTGACATAAGGATATTCTAACTGCCAGGGTTAAAGACACTCGCCCATATTTTTTTTTCTACAGGCATTATTGGGGGTGGATCTGGGCCTATCAGGGCCATCATAACCGTGGAAAGGGCGTGTAAGATACAGATCTCATTATGTTCATCTGCATAGGGGTTATATAACGTAAATACCATTTGACCATCATCTTGGAATTATATTATGGAGCGGAACTGTGATAATAAATCTGCCCTCAGTAAATTTACCGGACATGAAGGAGAGATTACGAACTGAGCCGTAACTTCAGGGAAAGGTCCCACAGGGATGGGATTTGTGAGAGTATATTTATTGGGTCTGCCATCTACTCTAATTAAAACAAGCTCTTGATCTGAGAATTAACATGGTAGGGCTTGGGAGGGAGATTCCCAGACATAGGGTTAAAAAGGGATATTGGAGTCTGGGACTGGATTTGTGTAAGGTGGGAGGACAGGAGCTAAAGTCTTTTGCTTGGGCCACTGATAAGGAACGGAGCTGTGTCCTTGAAGCTGCGGTGGGGGCTAGAGAGAGTGAGCAAAAAATCACTGCAGCTGCTGATTTAACCTCTAATTTCACTGCTGATGCAGAATGGGTTAATTTCTTCTGAAAACTTTGTACTACCTTTTTTTTTCTTTTAATGCATCATCCGGAATGGAAATCTCACTATCGGATCTGACTGACATTATTGCCACTTTCAATTCAGATTTAAGGCTCGGACATCAAAGCTGCCACAAAAAGGTGTGAATGGGCTTTATTATACAGTGAAAATCCCAAATCTTGAAACACTACCATAAGACGCCCATGGTGCCTTGGGGTTAAGGGGCATAGAGCTTACAGTGGGGAGAAGAGACTTAATTTCCTGGGGAGGGGCCATATTACCTAACAGGGAGCCCCTCTGTTTCAGATTATTATTTTTAATTATTTGTCTTTCTAACACATTACCCTCAATCACTTTCACAGTTCCTTCTTGCACCACAAACATTCAGTTTTTGTCATAGTAATAGACAACTTTTCCTTTTTCAATGTAACAAAAACAAATCCGAATTCACTTTCTCTGTTAATCCTTAATTAGCTATATATATCAACCACTCAACTTGAAGCAGGTGAATCTTTTACCAATCTTTCAATCACACTGATAACCAAACTATCACTTACAAGTTTCCTTCTAAAACAGGGTGCCATTTTTTTTTTAAACTTACAATATTTCTTTCTAATTCAATACAATATTGTACTATTGCTTTAAACAAAACACAGATCTCCCAGCACATACTACAGAAGGATAGAAAATTCAGAGAGACCGCAGCGACTGGCCCCCTCCATACCAGAGACACGGAACAGATAAGAACATCACAGCATTCCTCAACACAGAAAGAAGAAAAACAATAGCGCAGCTGTTTTACTCCCCCCTCCCATCGGGTGTCTTGGAAATCTACACACAGTGACGGAATACAGCAGTTCTCAGACTTAATTAATTTCTACCAAACCTTCATCACACAATTCATATGCCAGAACACCTTAGAAAAACCAATGATTGAGGCATTTTATAACCAAACACAGGCTCTGCATCCTCTGATCCTCCCTCTCCATCAACCTCTTTCCATCCCTCGTTCTTTAAGCCTCGCGCAACTCGCAGATGAGCTTGCGCTTGTTCTAACAATCCTTTATCTTTCAACATGACCCTTTTGTTCTCTATGAGATTGTGCCATGTAGACGGCTGCAATCTCCCTGACGAGGGCAATCCTACATGCTTGTACAACCTCTCAACATTCTTCACTGCCTTCTTGCCCTCCCGTGACTCTACTATTGTTTTGACTTCCACAGCATCCTCACTTAACTTGTGGGGCATGGACTTCTTCTGCTTTAAGAGACGCAACATGACTCACAGAATACTACGCCCTTCTGCAGCAGGCCGCTGACAGCGACAACAACACTGTGTCCTAAACACGGAACCTCTCGTTCAACGTGAATAAAGAGCCTCGCGCTCGATATTTCCCTAACCTGAACACCAGTGATTACAGTCTGCCCTGTCACGATATTCTAAACATTGGGAGGCGGTCTCCTAGTGAGAGCCCTCTCCGGAAATGTAGGTGGTCCTCTCGGGACGTCTTAATTACCTAGTTGGTACAATATCACAGAGGCTGCGTCTCCTATTCCTTTCTCTAAGCCGCCCCAAATCTACAACTTTCTCAATCTTTCACTCTATTTCGCTACTAGACAATAGTCACCGGTAGGGTGGTTGAATGGAGTACGATGACCGGTGGAGGAGGTGTGGTGTACACGAGGATGCGCAGAATGCAACGTCTCTCAGTTGCTGGTTCGAAGCGTGGCACGGGATCGCGCTCGGTCTCACCACTCGACCGGTCACCCCTCGGACCCAAGGAGACCACAGACAAACCAATAATGGCTGAAACACTAGCAAGTGTGACACATACATAGTATGTGATCTCCACTTACCGTGTTTAGAGGGTGATCAGTCCTCGAGGTCAGCCACTACGGGTGTCGTCCACGGACATCCAGGGATGGGTCCAGGGGGTCTCGGATCGCCGGTCACGCCCCACGTTGTTGGGCGCCAAAATTGTAGGGGTCGTCACGACAATACCCTTCTTTCACCAGTCATTCCAAATTAGACTAAGAGCATTGGTACCGGATAAGAATGAGTCAGACAAAGTGCTGGTTCAATCTCAGTGCATGCTCGTGCTTCCACACGTAGTGGCAACGTCACAGCAACAACTGACTTTATTTCCAGATACACAGCATTATATGGTCCATTGGGGGAAGGTGTGCAATGGGCGGGGTTAGGCGGGGTTAAGCAATATGTGTCTAGTATTCAGTCTTTCTGGTTGGTTCTGACGTCATCTGGTGGATCCTCCTCTCTTCACGTCACTCAGGTTTCCATTTCAGCAGAAATGATACTTTAGCTTCAGAAACAAAACTAGCTTCTTAGCAGAAACAAAACTAGGGCAAAGGTGAATACTGGCAGCCATCATAAATACAGTTACATTTGCATCAGCAAGCAAAAAGGGGAAAACTTATTGTTTCACAGCATAAGAATATAAAAGTACAAAAGTGTATAAAGATATATATTTTCACCTTGACAGGAGAAGGATGGCAGAGACCGTAGCTCCTGGGCAGCAATCCTTACACGACTGGTCCCAGCTGACTACTTCCCTGGACCGCCAATCTATGACCAGGTTGTGTTTCTTCAACCAAGGGAGGCCTAAGACGATGGGAGTTGGCATACCCTCCAAGATGTAGCATGACAGGGACTCTTCGTGACGAGTCCCTATATGCAGGTTTATATTATCCATGACTTGGGTCACACTCCCCTGGCTGAGTGGGATAGAGTCAATTGCCTGAACGCTTAGGGGTCTCACCAGCATCCTACCCCTCAGACCACAGGTCTGGACAAAGCTAGAATCCACCAGATTGACTCCAGCTCCACTATGCACAAGCACCAGTATAGCCTCAGTTACCCCGCCAACCACGACTTCAGCAGGGATGGTGCACTGAGACGAAAAGATGGAGGAAATATACACACCCTGGTCGCCTTCCTCCACATGAGCAGGGGGACGCAGCTTTTGAGATGGTGAAGGCACTTTGGCGCGAGCTGGGCAGACATTGATGAAATTACCAGTCTGCCCGCAGTAGAAACATGCCCCCATACTACGGCAAACCACAGGCAACCCTGTTTGAGATGAGACTCCTCCCATCTGCATAGGTTCGTCCATCTGCACCGATGTGTCCTCCTCCCTAGAAGGGACAACAAGGGGCAGATTTGGTGTATGTCCATGAGACATCTATCCACCCGGATAGCAAGGGCCATGGTGGCTTCCAAGGACCCAGGAGTAACATACTGCATCAGAGTATATTGCAGCCTAGGTGACAGACCCTGACAAAAATGACTCCTAAGGGCAGGGTCATTCCACTGTGTGTCAGTGGCCCACCTCCTGAACTCTGAGCAGTAGTCCTCAGCCAGCTGGCCCCCATGCTTCATTTTGCTGAGTCGACACTCAGCCAGAGAGACGCCATCAGGATCCCCATACACCAAGGCCAATGCCGTGAAAAACTCGTCCACCGACCGCAACGATGGGGAATCGGTCGTCAGGGAGAAGGTTTAGAATTGGGGATCACCTTTAAGAAGGGAGACTATTATCCCCAAACGCTCTTCCCGCCCGCCCGCACATCAATAGTTAACAACAACAGCCGCCAGCCAATTGGAGGCTGGCGGCTCATGTCGGCCGCAGCGCACACGTCGCCGGCGTCTGACGTCATTGTCAGTCGCCGGCGAGTGTGCGCTGCTGCAGGGAGCTCGCCGCCTGGAGCGCGGACAGGTGAGGAGACTGCTTGTTTTTTTTGTTTTTTTTTTGGATCAGTTATCGGTGGACACACTGGGGGAGTGGGGGGCAATGCTGGAGGACACACTGGGGGGCAATGCTGGAGACACTGGGGCAGATTGGAGGACACACTGGGGGCAATGCTGGAGACACTGGGGCAGATTGGAGGACACACTAAGCGGGCAAAGCTGGAGACAGTAGGGCAGATTGGAGGACACACTGGGGGCAATGCTGGAGACAGTGAGGCAGATTGGAGGACACACTGGGGGCAATGCTGGAGACAGTGGGGCAGATTGGAGGACACACTGGGGGCAGATTGCTGGAGGACACACTGGGGGCAGATTGCTGGAGACACTGGGGGCAGATTGCTGGAGACACTGGGGGCAGATTGCTGGAGACACTGGGGCAGATTGCTGGAGACACTGGGGCAGATTGCTGGAGACACTGGGGCAGATTGCTGGAGACACTGGGGCAGATGATTGCTGGACACACTGGGGCAATGCTGGATACACTGGGGCAATGCTGGAGACACTGGGCCAGATTGCTGGACACACTGGTGGTAATATGCTGGACACACTGAGGCAGATTGCTGGACACACTGTCTGGGGGCAATATGCTGGACATACTGGGGCAGATTGCTGGACACACTGGGGGTAATATGCTGGACACACTGGGGGTAATATGCTGGACACACTAGGGGCAGGACTGGAGGCATGGGCAGAATGTAGACACGGGGCATGATTGGAGACATGGGGCAGGATGGATACAATAATAAAATAGACAATTGACATAACTGACAATGCGTTGTGTGACATGTCCAACATTCCAGCTTCTTTCTTCTGCGAATGCCTCAAAGCTGGCATTCTCTCAACATCAGGTGGGAAGAATGCCAGCTTCCAGTCATGCGCAGGAAAAAGAAGAAGCCAGACTGCTGGACTGATGTCATGCATCGCAAGCTCACAATGTAAGTTATTTATTTAATTTTTTACTGCTAATTACCATTGTTTCAGTCCAGTTGTGGCTTTATACAGCAGGGAGGAGCATTCCTTGCTGTACTAAGTGAACATTGGAGCGATTAATCTGTCAATGGCCCTTTAAACATATTGTACGGCTCTCGCGGAATTATATTTCAAAATATGTGGCGTTTACGGCTCTCTTAGCCAAAAAGGTTCCTGACCCCTGCCCTAGAGGGATGGGAAGGAAGTTGACCAGACTTCTGTTACATCTGTTGATGGCAGCTAAATGTTTGATTGCCCTTCATTGGAGAAAGACTACTCCCCCTCTTATCAGAAGGTTTCGGATAGAATACCCAACATCTGCAGGATGGAGCACATGACAGCCTTTTTGAATGCGAGTTTGGACAGACTTGAGTTCATCTGGGCTCCCTGGGACTATTTTAGGGCCCAAAACAACAGTTTGGAGCATGTTGGTTTTTGAACAGGTTTCTTCTTCCCTTCCCTATGTGTATGTCTTGTCTTATTTAGTATTGTGGTTTTATAAGAATTGTAATAGGCAGGGCTGCCACTAGGAATTTTGGGCCCCCATACTGGTGAAATTTTCGGGGCCCCCTTGAGACTCCGCCCAGGCTCCACTGCAGCCCTACCTCCACCCCTTGAACTGTCCACAGTCAAAAGATTTTTAAAGCCGCCACCACGACAGGGTTGGGTCCTACCCTACTCTAACCTATTAAACATTTGTTAAACTATCCAATACAATTTAAGTATATTTTTATTTATTTTTCAATTTTTAAAATGACCAATACCACATACAGGGGACAAATACCATTGCACCATGACCAGACCACATATTACCACCATATGATCACCAATAATACCACATACAGGGGACAAATACCACCGCACCATGACCAGACCACATATTACCACCACATAGTGACCAAATAATAGCACATGTAAGGAACAAATACCGCCACACCATGGCCGGACAACATATTACCACCACATAGTGACTGAATACTACAATACTGATCAGTAATAATAAAAAAAAACACAATACTAATATCACCATAAGTGCCAGTATTCACAGAAGATCTGTACTTAGTATGCAGTGTCTGTGTACAGGTAATACAGTGATCACTGGTGACATTATACACTGGTGCTCTGTATATAGTGTATAATGTAAAGGTAATTCAGTGATCACTGGTGACATTGTACACAGGACCACTGTATATAGTATACAGTGTATAGCATCAGTGTACAGGTAACACATTGACTCACCAGTGACGTCTCTAGGTGAAGTCCTTCATCTTTGCTTTTAATTTTCATCCAGCACAGACGGCCATCACTTCATCCAGACAGGGCTCGTCTCTGCAGGAAATAACAGTTATCTAGAGCGCCGCTTGCAGAACACATTACTTATTTTTTTCCCAAATTCTAAACTACAACAGATGAAGAAAAAAAGAGACAGTGTTGGTCTGCACAGTAACAAGACCGCCCCACCCCCATGTAAAACAGTATCCTCAAAAAATAAAATAAATGTTAGCAGCTGTTTCTTGTACATATCATGGGCTTCTCAGGACCCCTGCACTATTGCTGGATGGCTCCTAATAGCAGCTGTTTCCTGTACATATCATGGGCTTCTCAGGGCCCCTGCACTATTGCTGGACAGCCCCTAATAGCAGCTGTTTCCTGTACATATCATGGTCTTCTTAGGACCCCTGCACTATTGCTGGACGGCCCCTGATAGCAGCTGTTTCCTGTACATATCATGGGCTTCTCAGGACCCCTGCACTATTGCTGGACGGCCCCTAATAGCAGCTGTTTCCTGTACATAACATGGTCTTCTCAGGACCCCTGCACTATTGCTGGACAGCCCCTGATAGCAGCTATTTCCTGTACATAACATGGTCTTCTCAGGACCCCTGCACTATTGCTGGACAGCCCCTGATAGCAGCTGTTTCCTGTACATAACATGGTCTTCTCAGGACCCCTGCACTATTGCTGGACAGCCCCTGATAGCAGCTGTTTCCTGTACATAACATGGTCTTCTGTTGTGAATTCTGCTCTTGGGTTCCCTCCAGTGGTTGTAAGTGGGAATGCAGTTGTCTCTGACTTGCAGTCTTGGCCAGGTGTATCGATTGATTACAATTCTGACTGGGATAATTAGGTGTGCAGGATCCTTTAGCCCTTTCCAGTTGTCAATGTTTCTTGTGAAGTATTGGATCTCTTTCTGGCTTCCTGCTTGCTGCCAAATTCAGCAAAGATAAGTGTTTTGTTTTTGTATCTGTGGCGCACTGCTGTGTGCTTGTTTCTGTTTTATTCCTGCTCTGTTTGTAGGATTCACTGGAGTTGCAGATATACGCTCCTCCATCTTTAGTTAGATGTAGGAAGTTTTTTGTATATTCTGCTGTGGATTTTTTGAAGGGTTTTAATACTGACTGCACAGAACTCTGTCCTATCCTGTCCTATCTAGCTAGAGTGGCCCACTGTGCTAAATCCTGTTTTTTCTGCCTGTGTATGTTTTTTTCCTCTCCGACTCACCGCCAATATTTGTGGGGGGCTGTCTATCCTTTGGGGATTTTCTCTGAGGCAAGATAGTATTCCGATTTCCATCTTTAGGGGTATTTAGTCCTCCGGCTGTGACGAGGTGTCTAGGTGTGTTAGGTACACTCCACGGCTACTTCTAGTTTCGGTGTTAAGTTCAGGATTGCGGTCAGTATAGTGGCCACTTTCTCCAGTGAAAGTTCTCATGCAGCTCCAAGGTCACCGGATCATAACAGTCTTCTCAGGACCCCTGCACTATTGCTGGACAGCCCCTGATAGCAGCTGTTTCCTGTACATAACATGGTCTTCTCAGGACCCCTGCACTATTGCTGGACAGCCCCTAATAGCAGCTGTTTCCTGCACATATCATGGTCTTCTCAGGACCCCTGCACTATTGTTGGACGGCCCCTGATAGCAGCTGTTTCCTGTACATATCATGGGCTTCTCAGGACCCCTGCACTATTGCTGGACGGCCCCTAATAGCAGCTGTTTCCTGTAGATAACATGGTCTTCTCAGGACCCCTGCACTATTGCTGGACGGCCCCTAATAGCAGCTGTTTCCTGTAGATAACATGGTCTTCTCAGGACCTCTGCACTATTGCTGCACGGCCCCTGATAGCAGCTGTTTCCTGTACATATCATGGTCTTCTCAGGACCCCTGCACTATTGCTGGAAGGCCCCTGATAGCAGCTGTTTCCTGTACATAACATGGTCTTCTCAGGACCCCTGCACTATTGCTGGACAGCCCCTGATAGCAGCTGCTTCCTGTACATAACATGGTCTTCTCAGGACCCCTGCACTATTGCTGGACAGCCCCTGATAGCAGCTGTTTCCTGTACATAACTGTTGTGAATTCCGCTCTTGGGCTCCCTCCGGTGGTTGTAAGTAGCACTTTTGTGAGTTCTGCTCTTGGGCTCCCTCTTGTGGTTTCTAGTGGTATGGCTGCTCCTTGGAGTTAGCTGTCATCAGCTGCCTCCACTTATCGTCTGCTATTTAAGTCTGGCTCTTTCTTCAGTCTGTGCAACTTGTCAATGTTTCCTGGCTGGATTCACATCTCTGCTTGGATTCTCCTGGTTTCCTGACCAGTTCTGCAAAGATAAGTTCTGGCTTTGCTCATTTCAGTCCACATGTTGTGGACTTATTGTTCTGTGCATTCTATATTTGTCCAGCTTGTCAGTATGGATTTTTTCTGTTAGCTGGAAGCTCTGGGAAGCAGATTTACCCTCCACACCTTTAGTCAGGTGTGGAGATTTTGTAAACTCTGGATTGTTTTGTAGTTTTTATACTGACCGCACAGTATCCTTTCCTGTCCTATCTATCAAGCTAGACTGGCCTCCTATGCTAAAATCTGATTTCATTTCTGCGTATGTTATTTTCCCCTCCTCTCACCGTCAATATTTGTGGGGGGCTATCTTTCCTTTGGGGATTTTCTCTGAGGCAAGATAGGTTTCCTGTTTCCATCTTTAGGGGAAGTTAGATCTTAGGCTGTGCCGAGGGGTCTAGGGAGCGTCAGGTACCCCCCCACGGCTATTTTTAGTTGCGCTGCTAGGTTCAGGGTTTGCGGTCAGTACAGATACCACCTCCTTCAGGGCTTGTCTCATGTTGTTCCTAAACCACCAGATCATAACACATAACATGGTCTTCTCAGGACCCCTGCACTATTGCTGGACTGCCCCTGATAGCAGCTGTTTCCTGTACATAACATGGTCTTCTCAGGACCCCTGCACTATTGCTGGACAGCCCCTGATAGCAGCTGTTTCCTGTACATAACATGGTCTTCTCAGGACCCCTGCAATATTGCTGGACAGCCCCTGATAGCAGCTGTTTCCTGTACATAACATGGTCTTCTCAGGACCCCTGCACTATTGCTGGACAGCCCCTGATAGCAGCTGTTTCCTGTACATAACATGGTCTTCTCAGGACCCCTGCACTATTGCTGGACAGCCCCTGATAGCAGCTGTTTCCTGTACATATCATGGTCTTCTCAGGACCCCTGCACTATTGCTGGACAGCCCCTGATAGCAGCTGTTTCCTGTACATAACATGGTCTTCTCAGGACCCCTGCAATATTGCTGGACAGCCCCTGATAGCAGCTGTTTCCTGTACATAACATGGTCTTCTCAGGACCCCTGCACTATTGCTGGACAGCCCCTGATAGCAGCTGTTTCCTGTACATAACATGGGCTTCACTTTACATGAAGTGAAATACAGTTGTTCTGTAGCTGATAGACTCCTTGGGGTATTTACCCTTATTTGCTTGGGCCAATGTAGTTTTGAGTTTGCTGAAATCTAATTTCAATGGCTGTTTAGTGGTAATATTGTCCAGAAGAGGGGACTACAGTGAAGAGTGTTTGAGGGTCCTGGAGCCACCTCCGTCCCGTCCTGCCAGTGCTGAGCTGACTACACCGGAGGGGACTGTGGGGTCCTCGCTCCTCACCTCCGGCCTCGTCAACTCAGCACTGACCTGTCTACAGCGGAGCTGGTACTGAGATCCTGCAAACATCACTCCCGATCTAGCGCAACCCCTTCCATCACGTATCACAGTGGGCGGGGCCATGCGGTGACGTCACCGCGGTGACCGACGTCCCCTGCGTGACAACGGCTCTAACGGCCACAAGTAGCGGTTGTCCTGCTGAGGTAACAGCGTCCCTCATCTTCTGCCCCGGCGGTGCGGAGAGCAGGGAGGTACCGACAGCCGGCGGCAGAGGGCGGTGTAGGGACGGAGGAGGAGCCCGGCCGTGACTGTGTTGGATCCGGAGGAGGAGCCCGGCGGCTGCGACAGTCGGTGATTTCGTTTACTCATTTTTTCCATATTGTGCCCTTGTACCCTGTATGCACAGAACATGTAATGTGCGGCTTTCTGCAGCTGCTCCCTCTACTGGTGGCTGTCACCTTTTGTACCAGGATAGTTCCAGATTATTATGTGCAGGATAGTAGGGACGATTGTGGGGCCCATCCTGTGTTGGGGATGTTGGGGGAGGTTGTTCTATCACAGAGAAGCCTCTAAATAGATATTTATTCCAGATTACCAAAAATGAAGATGTGTTCAAAGCAGTGAAAATAATGAATTACTGTCCCCCTCCTGGGCTTCACTCATGACATCATCGCCTTCTCCTGTGTGACCTGTGACATCATCGCCTTCTCCTGTGTGACCTGTGACATCATCGCCTTCTCCTGTGTGACCTGTGACATCATCGCCTTCTCCTGTGTGACCTGTGACATCATCGCCTTCTCCTGGGCTTCACTCATGACATCATCGCCTTCTCCTGTGTGACCTGTGACATCATCGCCTTCTCCTGTGTGACCTGTGACATCATCGCCTTCTCCTGTGTGACCTGTGACATCATCGCCTTCTCCTGTGTGACCTGTGACATCATCGCCTTCTCCTGTGTGACCTGTGACATCATCGCCTTCTCCTCTGTGACACAGCTCGATTCGCCACTCGCACCAGTTGCCGCCGATCACTTGAGCAGAGCAGTCGTCTCACCCCCAGATGTGCCCCCTCAGATGCCAAACAAGAGCAGCATTTTCTCCAGGCCACAGATGGAAGATTGTGATTTACTAATCTCAGGCTCCGCAGGAAAAGCTCATCACAAAGTGACAGCAGATAAGTGTCAATGATCTGTTCCCGTATTCCTCCCCTCCACTGTCTTCCCTGTGGTGTAACTTTCTAGGACCCCCGTACAATGGCCACAGTACTGCAGGATACAGGGATTGCAGCAGGTGTCGGCCCTCTCCCCCCGTACCATATCTGTTTACTGTGCGGGGGCTGTGGGAGAAATCCTAAAAGCACCGTCCCATATTACTGCCCCCATCTGTGGTCTCATTCACAGACAGATTGTAGCCTGGATTTGGGTTAGGAATTTGTAAGCAAAAATCAGGAGTGGGTGCAAGTGTCTGTATATTGTATGTGTGCATGTATGCGTACTATGTGTGTATGTCTGCATATGTGTGTACATGTTTGTGCTCTGTATGTGTGCATGTCAGTGTTCTGTATGTGTGCATGTCTGTGTACTGTATGTGTGCATGTCTGCGTACTGTATGTGTGCATGTCTGCGTACTGTATGTGTGCATGTCTGCGTACTGTATGTTTGCAGGTCTGCGTTCTGTATGTGTGCATGTCTGCGTACTGTATGTGTGCAGGTCTGTGTACTGTATGTTTGCAGGTCTGCGTTCTGTATGTGTGCATGTCTGCGTACTGTATGTGTGCAGGTCTGTGTACTGTATGTTTGCAGGTCTGCGTTCTGTATGTGCATGTCTGTGTACTGTATGTGTGCATGTCAGTGTTCTTTATGTGTGCAGGTCTGTGTACGGTATGTGTGCATGTCTGCGTACTGTATGTGTGCATGTCAGTGTTCTGTATGTGTGCATGTCTGTGTACTGTATGTGTGCAGGTCTGCGTTCTGTATGTTTGCAGGTCTGCGTTCTGTATGTGCATGTCTGTGTACTGTATGTGTGCATGTCAGTGTTCTGTATGTGTGCAGGTCTGTGTACTGTATGTGTGCATGTCAGTGTTCTGTATGTGTGCAGGTCTGTGTACGGTATGTGTGCATGTCTGCGTACTGTCTGTGTACGGTATGTGTGCATGTCTGTGTACTGTATGTGTGCATGTCTGCGTACTGTCTGTGTACGGTATGTGTGCATGTCTGTGTACTGTATGTGTGCATGTCTGCGTACTGTGTGTATGTCTGTACTGTATGTGTGCATGTCTGTGTACTGTATGTGTGCATGTCTGTGTATTGTATGTGTGCATGTCTGTGTATTGTATGTGCATGTCTTTTTTTTTTAAACATGCCATTTTTTATGAACTATTTAGTCATAATTTACAATGTATTATCAATCACTGTTAATCATCATGATGTCACATTCCCTTGAGTTCCTCAATTATTTAATAGTTAAACAGTAATAATAATTTCTTCTCATAACAAATTACAGGTAAATGGGGAAGAGGAAGAAAAGGGGGTGCTGACAATAGATCATTTATATTCAGAAGTGTAAGGCTTCTTTTACACTTGCCGTGTTTTTTGTGTCCTGTTATTGCGGGCCTTTTTTGTGGGCCGCCTCACGGTCTGCTGCAATAATGGACCGTAAAAAACTTGCAGATCGCCCTGGAACTTTTCAACCTTTTCCCACATATCATGCTTCAAACACAAAGATACCAAATGTAAATTTTTGGTGAAGAATCAACAACAAGTGGAACACAATTGTGAAGTTGAACGAAATTTATTGGTTATTTTACATTTTTGTGGAAATTCAAAAACTGAAAAGTGGGGAGTGCAATACTATTCGGCCCCTTTAGCTTAATACTTTGTTGCCCACCTTTTGCTGCAATTATAGCTGCAAGTCGCTTGGAGTATGTCTCAATCAGTTTTGTACATCGAGAGACTGAACTTCTTGCCCATTCTTCCTTGGCAAACAGCTCGAGCTCAGTGAGGTTTGATGGATATTGTTTGTGAACAGCAGTTTTCAGCTCTTTCCACAGATTCTCGATTGGATTGAGGTCTGGACTTTTACTTGGCCATTCTAACACCTGGATACATTTATTTGTGAACAAATCAATTGTAGATTTTGCTTTATGTTTGGGATCATTGTCTTGTTGGAAGACAATTCTCCTTCCCAGTCTCAGGTCTTTTGCAGACTCCCAACAGGTTTTCTTCAAGAATGGTCCTGTAATTGGCTCCATCCATCTTCCCATCAATTTTAACCATCTTCCCTGTCCCTGCTGAAGAAAAGCAGGGCCAAACCATGATGCTGCCACCACCATGTTTGACAGTGGGTATGGTGTGTTCAGGGTAATGAGCTGTGTTGCCTTTACACCAAACATATCGTTTAGCATTGTTGTCAAAAAGTTCGATTTTGGTTTCATCTGACCCGAGCACATTCTTCCACATGTTTGGTGTATCTCCCAGGTGGCTTGTTGCAAAAATTAAATGACACTTGTTATGCATATCTTTGAGAAATGGCTTTTTTCTTGCCACTCTTCCATAAAGGCCAGATTTGTGCAGTGTACGACTGATTGTTGTCCTATGGACAGACTGTCCCACCTCAGCTGTAGATCTCTGCAGTTCATCCAGAGTGATCATGGGCCTCTTGGCTGCATCTCTGATCAGTCTTCTCCATGTTTGAGATGAAAGTTTAGAGGGACGGCCGGGTCTTGGTAGATTTGCAGTGGTATGATACTCCTTCCATTTCAATATGATTGCTTGCACAGTGCTCCTTGGGATGTTTAAAGTTTTGGAAATCATTCTGCATCCAAATCCGGCTTTAAACTTCTCCACAACAGTATCACGGACCTGCCTGTTGTGTTCCTTGGTCTTCATGATGCTCTCTGTGCTTCAAACAGAACCCTGAGACTATCACAGAGCAGGTGCATTTATACGGAGACTTGACTACACACAGGTGGATTATATTTATCATCATTAGGCATTTAGGAGAACATAGGATCATTCAGAGATCCACAATGAACTTCTGGAGTCAGTTTGCTGCACTGAAAGTAAAGGGGCCGAATAATATTGCACGCCCCACTTTTCAGTTTTTGAATTTCCACAAAAATTTAAAATAACCAATAAATTTCGTTCAACTTCACAATTGTGTTCCACTTGTTGATTCTTCACCAAAAATTTACATTTGGAATCTTTATGTTTGAAGCATGATATGTGGGAAAAGGTTGAAAAGTTCCAGGGGGCCGAATACTTTCGCAAGGCACTGCAGTTTCCCAGTTTCAATCATATTTTGGAAAAGTGAATTTATATGAGAGGTTAATAGGTCCTGAAACTGTGTAATATTCGCTTGTCTGTCCATCAGGGGAGGGGGACTTGTTTTTCATTGTCTTAATCACTTTATCTCTAATGGAGTTATTGGTTGGTTTAGGCTGTGTGCACACGTAGCAGATTTTTTGCATTTTTTTCGCTATAAAAACGCCATAAAACCGTGAAAAAAACGCTCACATTAAGCATCCTATTTAATAGAATGCAATTCGCATTTTTTGTGCACATGCTGCATTTTTTTCCTGAGCGGATTCGCATTCCGGAAAAAAACGCAGCATGTTCATTAAATTTGCGGAATTGCGGTGATTTTGCACACCTAGGAATGCATTGATCTGCTTGCTTCCCGCATGGGGCTGTGCACACCATGCGGGAAGTAGGCAGATCATGTGCGGTTGGTACCCAGGGTGGAGGAGAGGAGACTCTCCTCCACGGACTGGGCACCATATAATTGTAAAAAAAAAGAATTAAAATAAAAAAATCGTGATATACTCACCTTCGGAGTCTTCCTGCCCGTCAGCGCTGCACGCGGCCGCTTCCGTTCCTGTAGATGGTGTGTGAAGGACCTGCGATGACGTCGCGGTCACATGACCGCGATGATAACATGGTCACGTGACCGCGACGTCATCGAAGGTCCTGCACACACCATCTATAGGAACGGAAGCCACTGAGGAGATCGGCTGTTTGCGTTAGGTGAGTATAACCATTTTTTTTTTTTATTTTTATTATTTTTAACATTCTATCTTTTACTATTGATGCGGCATAGGCTGCATCAATAGTAAAAAGTTGGTCACACTTGTCAAACACTGTTTGACAAGTGTGACCAACCTGTCAATCAGTTTTCCAAGCGATGCTACAGATCGCTTGGAAAACGCTAGCATTCTGCAAGCTAATTATGCTTGCAAAATGCTAGTTTTCTGCGAGAATATGCATGCCAATTCCGCATGCGGTATACCCGCGGCAGGAGATGCAGAATTGCCGCGGAAATTTCTGCGGCAATTTTGCAACGTGTGCACTTAGTTTAGTTTAGGTAGTTTCGGTAACTTTCTGCTTTCTAAAAATTGGTTAATCAGTTTGGTGTTGGACTGTAACGTTGATTTGTTTTCTTGTAAATTGTAAAGGGATGAATAGTAGTTTGCAAAGGTGTTTGCATCTCTTTAAGGATAAATATTTTATTATTTTGATCGCCCTGTATGTGGGATAACCTTTGTTTAGTCATTTTGGCTTTGACTTTGTTGGCTGATATTTTCCCTGCCCCGTTTCCCTGCCAGTAGTATTTGGCTTTGACTTTGTTGGCTGATATTTTCCCTGCCCCATTTCCCTGCCAGTAGTATTTGGCTTTGACTTTGTCGGCTGATATTTTTCCTGCCCCGTTTCCTTGCCAGTAGTATTTGGCTTTGACTTTGTTGGCTGATACTTTCCCTGCCAGTAGTATTTGGCTTTGACTTTGTTAGCTGATATTTTCCCTGCCCCGTCTCCCTGCCAGTAGTATTTAGCTTTGACTTTGTTGGCTGATACTTTCCCTGCTCCGTTTCCTTGCCAGTAGTATTTGGCTTTGCTTTCCATAGATTGTGCTCATATTTATGTTGGAGCAGTTGGTATAATTCATGCCTTAGAGAGTTGTGTTTATGTGACTGCGCTTGTGCACCTCTTCTAGTGAGGTTATATTTTAGTTGATTTCCTCTATTTGGCGTAGTCACACTCTTTTTTTATTTTTTTTTATTTTGGGAAGCTATTTGGATTAATTTTTCCCTGATGGAAGCCTTGTGTGCGCACCATACTGGTGATTATGAAGTATTCTTTTAAAGTCTCCTGTAATTGGGGCCTAATTATTTCTACGAGATCAAGTACGGTAGTCATTTACTCCACATGAGGAATATGCCGGGTAATTATATCCCTCCTTAATGTGACACGAGACGGGCGTGGTCTGACCACGTGATATTATGTATCGTGGCTGTTTGACAGTTGTGCATTAACCATTTATCTGCTATAATTAGGTCAATTCTGGAATATTCTTTATGTGTATGTGAATAAAAGGTGTAATCACATTCGGAGGCGTGCAAAACCCCCCATACATCATAGAGCTCCTCCGACAAGAGAGTCTGAGAAAGCAATTGGCCTTTTCTTTTTTTTT
The DNA here is from genome assembly GCF_032444005.1 of Ranitomeya imitator. Lineage (NCBI taxonomy): Eukaryota > Metazoa > Chordata > Amphibia > Anura > Dendrobatidae > Ranitomeya > Ranitomeya imitator. The sequence continues at coordinate 128,777,242 of NC_091286.1, forward strand.
TGGGAGTATGCAGACCGGTCTATATTGGGACACGGTCCCCACATATAAAGAGAGCCCCTTTTACAGTGGGGCAAAAAAGTATTTAGTCAGTCAGCAATAGTGCAAGTTCCACCACTTAAAAAGATGAGAGGCGTCTGTAATTTACATCATAGTTAGACCTCAACTATGGGAGACAAACTGAGAAAAAAAAATCCAGAAAATCACATTGTCTGTTTTTTTAACATTTTATTTGCATATTATGGTGGAAAATAAGTATTTGGTCAGAAACAAAATTTCATCTCAATACTTTGTAATATATCCTTTGTTGGCAATGACAGAGGTCAAACGTTTTCTGTAAGTCTTCACAAGGTTGCCACACACTGTTGTTGGTATGTTGGCCCATTCCTCCATGCAGATCTCCTCTAGAGCAGTGATGTTTTTGGCTTTTCGCTTGGCAACACGGACTTTCAACTCCCTCCAAAGGTTTTCTATAGGGTTGAGATCTGGAGACTGGCTAGGCCACTCCAGGACCTTGAAATGCTTCTTACGAAGCCACTCCTTTGTTGTCCTGGCAGTGTGCTTTGGATCATTGTCATGTTGAAAGACCCAGCCACATTTCATCTTCAATGCCCTTGCTGATGGAAGGAGGTTTGCACTCAAAATCTCACGATACATGGCCCCATTCATTCTTTCATGTACGCGGATCAGTCGTCCTGGCCCCTTTGCAGAGAAACAGCCCCAAAGCATGATGTTTCCACCACCATGCTTTACAGTAGGTATGGTGTTTGATGGATGCAACTCAGTATTCTTTTTCCTCCAAACACGACAAGTTGTGTTTCTACCAAACAGTTCCAGTTTGGTTTCATCAGACCATAGGACATTCTCCCAAAACTCCTCTGGATCATCCAAATGCTCTCTAGCAAACTTCAGACGGGCCCGGACATGTACTGGCTTAAGCAGTGGGACACGTCTGGCACTGCAGGATCTGAGTCCATGGTGGCGTAGTGTGTTACTTATGGTAGGCCTTGTTACATTGGTCCCAGCTCTCTGCATTTCATTCACTAGGTCCCCCCGCGTGGTTCTGGGATTTTTGCTCACCGTTCTTGTGATCATTCTGACCCCACGGGGTGGGATTTTGCGTGGAGCCCCAGATCGAGGGAGATTATCAGTGATCCTGTATGTCTTCCATTTTCTAATTATTGCTCCCACTGTTGATTTCTTCACTCCAAGCTGGTTGGCTATTGCAGATTCAGTCTTCCCAGCCTGGTGCAGGGCTACAATTTTGTTTCTGGTGTCCTTTGACAGCTCTTTGGTCTTCACCATAGTGGAGTTTGGAGTCAGACTGTTTGAGGGTGTGCACAGGTGTCTTTTTATACTGATAACAAGTTTAAACAGGTGCCATTACTACAGGTAATGAGTGGAGGAAAGAGGAGACTCTTAAAGAAGAAGTTACAGGTCTGTGAGAGCCAGAAATCTTGATTGTTTGTTTCTGACCAAATACTTATTTTCCACCATAATATGCAAAAAAATGATAAAAAAACAGACAATGTGATTTTCTGGATTTTTTTTTTCTCAGTTTGTCTCCCATAGTTGAGGTCTACCTATGATGTAAATTACAGACGCCTCTCATCTTTTTAAGTGGTGGAACTTGCACTATTGCTGACTGACTAAATACTTTTTTGCCCCACTGTATATATCGGCTATTATGGCCAAAGTGTCTGTGATAAATGAGATCTTCCTGGAGTTTGGGGCGTATACAGAGACAGCTGTGTAGGTTTTATTTATTTATGTTGCATACCAGGATTGCATATCTGTCCTCATTATCCACAGTGCTACTGATTAATTGGAAGGCGACAGTATTTTTAATTGCTAATATTACTCTTTTTTTGTCAACTGCTTGAGAATAAAACACATTTGGGAAGTGTCTATTCTACAATCTATGTTCAGTTATTCAATACAAGAAGTGAAACTCCTATATTATATAGAGTCATTACAAACAGTGATCTATTTCAAGTGTTTATTTCTGATATAGTTGATGATTATGGCTTACAGCCAATGAAACCCAACCATTATCTCAGTAAATTAGAATAATTTACAAAAAACACCTGCAAAGGCTTCCTGAGGCTGTGTGCCCTCATTGCGTTTGTTATGCTTTGCCGCAGCGAAAACGCTTAAAAACGCATTCCCATGCAATCCTATGGGATTCCGCAGTTGCTGAGCTCATGCTGCGGATGTTCCCGCTGCGGAATCGCATAGTGGTATAATCCGCAGCATGTTCATTACTTCTGCGGAATCGCGGCGATTCCGCCTCTATAGGATTGCATTGAAATGCTCACTTTACGCATGTGGCTATGCCCACCTTACGTAAAGTGAGTGCTTCATGTGCGGATGGTATCCAAGGTTTGAAGGAGAGGAGACTCTCCTTCAGGCCCTGGGTACAATATTCCTATAAAAAAAAGAATTAAAATAAAAAATAGGGATATACTTACCATCTGATGGCACCCGGAGTTTCCCCCGCCTCTTAGCGGTGCACGCGGCAGCTTCCGTTCCCAGGGATGCATTGCGCGAATCACCTGAGATGACGTCGCGGTCACGCGACCGTGACGTCACAAAGGTCCTTTACGAAAAGCAACGGAACGTAGCGGGAGCGTCGCAGAGGAGATTGGGGGCCGTCGGAAGGTGAGAATAACCATATTTTTTTATTTTTTTAAATTATTTTTAACATTCTATCTTTTACTATTGATTATTGATGCAGCAAAGTTAACATCAATAGTAAAAAGTTGGTCACACTTGTCAAGCAATATGCGTGACAAGTGTGACCAACCTGTCAATCACTTTTCCAAGCGATGCTTCAAATCACTTGAAAAACGCAAGCATTCTGTAAGCTAAAAATGCTTGCAAAGCACTTGTGTTTTGCAGGAAAACAAATGCAAATTCCGCATGCGTATTACCCTTCAGGGAGTTGCGGAAATGCTGCGGACATTTCCACAGCATTTCTGCAACGTGGGCACATAGCCTAAGTTTTTAAAAAGATCCCTTAGTCTGTTTCAGTAGGCTCCACAATTATGGGGAAGACAGCTGACCTGACAGATGTCCAGAAGGCAGTCATTGACACACTTCACATGGAAGGTAAGCCATCCTCTCTCTCACCCTCTCTATCACCCTCTCTCTCTCTCTCACCCTCTCTTTCACCTTCTCTCTCACCCTCTCTCTCTCCCTTTCTCTCTCACCCTCTCACTCTCTCTCACCCACCCTCTCTCCTTCACCCTTTCTTTCTTTGTTTCTTTCTTTCTCTCCTCTTTTCTCTTCTCTTTCTCTTCTTGTTCTCTTCTCTCTTCTCTTCTCTCTTTTATTCTCTTTCTCTTCTCTTTCTTTTCTCTTCTCTCTTCTCTTCTCTCTTTTCTCTTCTCTTTCTCTTCTCTCTTCTCTTCTCTGTTCTCTCTTCTCCATTTCTTCTCTTCTCTTCTCTCTTCTCTCTCTTCTCTTTCCCTTCTCTTTTCTTTCTCTTTCTCTTCTCTCTCCTCCTCTCTCTTCTCTTTCTCTTCTCTGTCCCTTCTCTCTTCTTTCTCTTCTCCCTTCTTTCTCTTCTCTTTCTCTTCTCTTTCTCTTCTTCTCTTTCTCTTCTCTCTTCTCTTTCTCTTCTCATTCTCTTCTCTCTTCTCCTCTTTCTCTTCTCTCTTCTCTTTCTCTTCTCTCTCCTCTCTTTTTCTCTTCTCTCTTCTCTTCTCTCTTCTCTCTCCTCTTTCTCTTCTCTTTCTCTTCTCTCTCCTCTTTCTCTTCTCTCTTCTCTTCTCTTTCTCTTCTCTTTCTCTTCTCTTTCTCTTCTCGCTTCTCTTTCTCTTCTCTCTTTCTCTTCTCTTTCTCTTCTCTTCTCTTTCTCTTCTCTTTCTCTTCTCTTCTCTTTCTCTTCTCTTTCTCTTCTCTCTTCTCTTTCTCTTCTCTCTTTCTCTTCTCTCTTCTCTTTCTCTTCTCTCTTTCTCTTCTCTCTTCTCTTTCTCTTCCCTTTCTCTTCTCTTTCTCTTCTCTTCTCTTTCTCTTCTCTTTCTCTTCTCCTCCTCTTTCTCTTCTCTTTCTCTTCTCTCTTTCTCTTCTCTCTTCTCTCTCCACTTTCTCTTCTCTTTCTCTCTCTCTCCTCTTTCTCTTTCTTTCTCTTCTCTCTCCTCTTTCTCTTCTCCTCTTCTTTCTCTTCTCTCTCCTCCTTCCTCTTCTCTTCTCTCTTCTCTTCTCTTCTCTTTCTCTTCTCTTCTTTCTCTTCTCTTCTTTCTCTTCTCTCTTCTCTTTCTCTTCTCTCTCTCTTTCTCTTCTCCTCTCCTCTTCTCTTCTCTCTTCTCATCTCTCTAATCTCTTTCTCTTCTCTCTTCTCTTTCTCTTCTCTCTTCTCTTTCTCTTTCTCTCTCCTCTTTCTCTTCTCTCTCCTCTTTCTCTTCTCTCTTTCTCTTCTCTTTCTCTCTTTCTCTTCTCTCTTCTCTTTCTCTTCTCTCTTTTCTCTTCTCTTTCT